>NC_088849.1:0-515000 GCF_904066995.2 Poecilia reticulata | reverse complement strand
TGGATCAGCTGAAAGCTTTTAGTTGTATTTTGTGAACTTTTTGACGGTAAAGAATTTCAGTAGTCTACCCTTGAAGTTACAAATGCATGGTCTAGGGTTTAAGCATCACTCCAAGATATTTCTAATAGTGTTCCTGAGAGGACAAGAGAAAACCTAGACATTAGTTGAATATAGGATTTAAATGATATATCCTAGTCAAAAATAACACAGAGATTCATTACTTTATTATTGGATGCCAATTTAATGGCATCCAGATCAAGTGATTTGTTAAGCCATTTCTTTTTCATAGATTCAATATATTTTATTCCCATACAAGACACAGAAATCATTGGTATTATGAATAAATGTAAAAGTAAACCATCCACCGACTGTGATGATCAAAACATAAAAACAATAAAAAGGGTAATTGAGGGAATCTCTAAACCATTAACTTAAATGTGTAATTTATCATTCAGATGGGATAATTTTCCAACATTCCAAATAAAAATAGCAAAGATCATACCAAGGGAAGAGTGGCAATAATCACTCTTCCCTAATTATAGGCCTGTATCTCTTCTCCCTCTGTTCTCTAAAATTCTAGAAAAACTTCTCTAAGAAGAGACTAGAGAAATTCATAGTCAAACATTCACTACTTAGCAGTGATCAATATGGATTCAGAGCCAATTGATTAACTTCTCTAACTGACTTAGTAGAAGAAATTACCAGTGTAACAGATAGTAAGAAATTAGCTGTAGGGGTTTTTAAACATCTAAAGAAAGTTTTTGATATAATAAATCATGATATCTTAATTAAAAAATTTTAACGTTATGGAATTTGGGGAGTAAATCTGAACTGATGATTTAAAGAGCAGAAAACGGTATGTGAAGATCAGGGAAAGAATTTCAGCATACATCTCACTCATGGTGCAATTTCAAACATAAATGCAAAAAACTAGCCAATAAGCGAGATAACAAATGCATCAGGTAAGATCTGATGCACTCCATTATGACTTATGTTTTGTGGAGAAGGAAGTTGTGCTGGTCTTCTTCTTCAGAGGTTTTGTGTTTATTCCTGCAGTAGTTCTTGGTGCAGCGCCACCACAGGACTGGGGTTTTTTCATTTGTTTGGATCGTTTGACACAATGCAGTGTGAAAGTGAACTGCACCAGCTGAAAATCAAACAAACATTGCAATGTTGGCTCCCAATCGGACAATCAGGTGTGAAAACACCCTAAGATAACATTTAACGCATTATTTAGGCTATATTTACATCTGTTCTATCTACTTTAAAGAATTAAGGCATCTATTTGCATAATTTATTTGTGTTAATCAAGCAAGGCTGATATTTGCTTAAAGTACTAATTTCTTTACATGAAACATAAAATTCAAGTAAAGTGAACTTAATTTTGTCAAGTAGATTAAGTAAAATTAAACTTTGTATAAATTACTAAATTTTTGTAATGTAGTAATTTCATTTACTAAAAAGAAATTATGCAAACTCAATGGCTCTAAAAAAATCAAGTTTCTAAAACTTAATACTTCTTTGAAATTCAAAAATACTTTATTAATCCCAAAAGGAAACTAAATATTGTTGTAACTCATTAATTAAGATTCTTCAAAGAGTTACTGAAGATCATGATGGCTGGTGGCAGGAAATATCTTCTGCAGCAGTCTATACTGCACTCAATCTGAAGACGCCTCTGACTGAAGATGCTCTGCCTTCCCAAGACAGTCTAGTGAAGAGGATGGTCAGGGTTGTTCATGATTTTCTTGATCCTATGAAGAATCATTCTTTGCATAATCATCTCCTGAGATTCCACAGTCGTTCCCAGAATGAAACTAGTTTTCTTTATCAGGCTGCTGACCCTTTTTCAGTCCCTGGCTCTGATGCTGCTTTTTACTTGTTGCTTTACTCAAACTTTGATAGAAAACATGGAAAGCAGCAATAGTCTGTTTACTTTTTTCACTAAATAAACACAACCATTGGAAAGCTACATCATCAGGGAGAGTGGGGTCATGAAAAAAGCATACATCTCACTCATGGTGCAATTTCAAACATAAATGCAAAAAACAAGCCAATAAGCGCTGCTCTGAAAGTAGCTTCATTCTTGATTAACTGACTGCATAGATCAAGCTTTGGCGTCTACATTTTTGCCTTAAACATCTTAAAACTAAAATTTGTGACAAATAAAAAAGCGCTTTAATTAGTCATGCTGCTGTGGGCACAATTTATTATGGAATACCTTGCTGGCCAAAAAAGAAATTATTGCAAAGTATAGAAACAAATGAACTTATGTTGCGTGATTTAAGTCTTGTAAACCTAAAATAATGTAATAAATTTTGTTTAGCTGTACATAAATAGTAAAGACATCTTTACATTATAAATTATATGTACATAAGGTGTTTGGCCTAGCTTTTTCCATGGTGAACAATATTTTTAAGCTGAAGTGCTTATTCTCATCAAATGTATTTTTTCTGCCTACATCCTCAACAATATGCATTAATAAACATGGTGTTATCAGTTCATATTTAATTTTTAACACAGAAATCAGTTGTACAAATGTTCAAAACTTTCTCTTTGGATGGATGGATGGATGGACGGACGGACGGACGGATGGATCTTTCTTTCTATATCAGTGCACAATGTTTTTGGACATTGCCAATGAGAACCAGTGCCATATAATTTGTTTAGTTGTGAATTTCTGCAGGTCCAGCACAAGGATGTGGGGGCTACCTCTCCATGCCGATGGGCATGTTGGGCTCACCAGACCCAAACCTGGATGGACGTTATGAGCCCAGGATGAACTGTGTTTGGACCATTGAGATGCCTGTGAACAAAGCCATCAATCTCACCTTCAGCTCCTTTGACCTTGAGAGCTCCTCTACTTGTCGCTATGACTATGTCAAGGTAATGAGTTATTCCTGTTATTTCAATGTTAAACATGGTAAATGGCCTGTACTGCATAGAGTGCTATACAAGTCTTATTCCATGAGAAAACAAAAACAAAACCTGATTTCAAAGTTTTTCCAATGCAGACCCAAATTCAAAACTTGCCATCATGCAATGGCATCATAGGAGTGGCAATGGTGACTACGGACGAGTTCGCAGTCACCGTGGATCATCAGTTCGATTCCTGGTCCACCTGCCTTTGTTGTTTGTGTCCATGTGCAAGACGCTTCACCATTATGTCAAAAAACTGCCTGAATGTCTGTCTGCCACACTTCAGAGATTTTTTCAAAATACAACTGCCCATCTTGCTTAGCATATTTAATTATTACTTTATTAAACCTAAAAGAGAACTCAAGTTGGAATGATATTTATTATGTTTTATAGGCAGAATGTGTCTGAACAGTATGCCAACTTTCAAGATGTTTGGACAGAGTCAGAGCTGCTACTACTACCATTAGTTACAAACTACATGCTTTCATCTAGAACTGTAAATTTGGGTTAACATTTTTAGGCTTCATGCAAGGAACATATCTTGTCTTAGCTCTGTCAAAACAATGAGTGAGTTTTTACCAACCTTTTCCAAATGTTAAGTTGCCTACATTTTTGTGCAGAAACCAAGCCCACTTTGACCAAACATTATCATATTGATAATATAGCCTTAGGGTTTTATCTTGAAGACACCCATCAGTTTCATGAAGTCTATACATTTCGGCAGTATGTAGGAGATACTTATTCCACCCCCTAGTTTTGGATCTATCGCAACCTAACAGAATGTCAATAAATCTCATTTTGATGTATTACAATATGCACTTGTGTTCTGATAATGTTCTGAATGTGTCTTTATCTCCACCAGATATATGATGGAGACAATATGAACTTTCCTCTAGTTGGGACATACTGTGGAAGCTCCATTCCTGCCTATTTCTTGTCAAGTGGAAACTTCTTGACGATTCACTTTGTCTCTGACAGCTCTGTCCAGAAGCAAGGATTCAACGCAACCTACAGAGCAGTACCATGTAAGAACATCTCTTGTCTCTTCTTCCACTGTTACATCTCAGACTTCTTAAAATAAATTCACCTTTTTATTTCCAGCAGCATTATCTCAAATTAAAAAACATTAGTGTTTAATTTGGGTTCTTTGGTTTGGTGGAGAAGAAAACCCATTTAATGATCATTCCAGTAAAATATAAATAAAATGATGTTTTTTCTTCTTGTCATTGTATTCTGTTGATGTTCAACTCTACGTTCCCCTCTGTGTCTGCCTCTCTTCAGTGCTGTGTGGTGGGACTCTGAATGCTACAACTGCAAAGCAGACTTTGACTTCGCCATCCTTCCCCAACGCTTATCCTCCTTACACCTACTGTCGGTGGATCATTGACTCTCCACCGCTAGAAACCATTAAAGTGTCAGTCCAGACATTTGTCCTGGACCCAAGTCAAAGTTGCTCAACCAATTACCTGGAGATTAATGATTGGCCTTTGGTTAGTATAAACAAGAGCAAGATCAAAATTTGCTGGACTACAGAAAATTAAAACATCCTTTGTGTACAGAAGGACATTGGTTTCTTTACAGAAATATACAAATACAGACATACTACAGATAATTTCAAATGTTTACAAAGCTGAATTATCAAGTTGAAAAAAAAAACATTTTTAAAGTTCTCAGTTTGACTTTGAGCCTCACAGAAATGTCTGTGTGGAGACATTGTCCTAACAACAAACCCAACAAACATGATTCCCCGATTCTGAAAAGCACAAACAGGGATGGATGCAGCTGTGGACCATTTTAAACTCTAAACTAGTCACACCTCATGTAGGAGTTAGATTTGAAGTTTTTTAATTCAACTAATAAAAGATAATAAAATGATGTGAAAGCAGAATTAGTTTCTCTTTAAATTTTATAAATAAAAATTTCATGTTAAAAATTATTTATCCCCTCAATAATCCATAGACAATCTTCAATGGCATTATAGTAATTAGACTTTTTTGATTATTGATGCTATATTAGTTTGTCAACTTATTTTTGGTGATGAGCTCTGAGTCTGAGTCTTTGAGGTTGGAAGGCCTCATTTCTATCACCCTAATTTTAGGTCCATCCACAGATTTTCTTCCAGATTCTCGTCACTCTGTCTCTATATTAACTGGCTTTTTATGGTTGGAGGAAACTAAGAATTTGTATTGAGATGTGTTTTTAAGAATTCAATGAATTAATTATTTCTCAATATTTCCGTAACAACAAGCAGATACAGAGTAACTTAAATAGTATCCCCTGTTTTAATGACAATCTGAAGGTTGAAGTGAGATAAAGGTGGGCTATCCACAGAAAAGCTAGTCCTCTCATACCTTCTCATCAAGGTATATTGTACTTACTTCCCATCCAATGTAACATTACTTATTTTGCAAATGCCCTGAAATAATTCACTTGACTGTTGGACAGTTGAAGGAAAATCATTGGGATAGATTTATATGTCGGATATGTCAGACATGCGTATCTGATATTCAAGACAAATACAGCACATTTTTAGACGATGTCTAAAAAGTGCCTCTAATTTGGTTGGTTACTGAAACATAATAATGTTTACAACTGTGTTGAAAGACATTAGTGAGTAACTGAATTTACTGCTGCTCAATAGAAATAATATATAGTTTCCAGTTTAAGTGGCATGACTGTGCTGTGGGACGAAGCAGGAGTACCTCAAGAAAATTATGAGGAGGACTTGCAAATACCACACAAAATAACACAACTTTTTTTTAGTAAAATCTCATAACAATCATCAAATGTCTGCGTTCTGAGTACAGCATTCCATAAGAGCTTAGTGTTCACAGAAGGCTCCATGACAAAGGCTAACAAGACAGAAGCTCGCAGATTTGTTGGGAAATGGAATGGAAAAAATATCTATATTTCTAACTAGATAAGACGAGTCACACCTGCTGACAGTTGATGGTTCACAAGCCTTTGTTAAACAATCCCTGCCCTCCTGGATGCTCTGCAGGTTTGGGGAGAAATGGCTTTCTGAGGGCCAGCATTCAAATGGCCATTAGGCCTGTCACAGTAATAAATAAATCAATTAATCACATGATAAATTGAAACAAACTCAGTCATTTGAATTGGCATGATTTATCGTTTATCTCTTTTTTGATAATAAATATCTTCATTTTGGCACTTTGGTCTCAACTACCCCAGTTTTTGAAGGACAATTTTGTTTACAAAGATGTCAAAATTCATTTTATTTGTTGTTTTGTTATTGTGGATATTTAAAATGGCTTCCATTTTCAGTGTTAAAAGTTCATTAGAATTTAAAGTTTATTGATCTTTTAGAAGGTGTTCTTGCATTAATATTTTTGCCATTACTGTTGTGTTACTTAAAAATAGTCTCAAAACAACAATATTATTGTTTATCGCAATAACTTCTGGAACAATTTATCATCCAGTGAAATTTGTCATCGTGACAGGCCTAATGAGCATATCTTTTCTTTTTTATTTCAATTTGTTTGACATCATTGAAAAGTTGAGAATTCACACTTTCAGAATCTGTAAATAACTCAAAATTCACATATTTCTCACAGATTTATTAAAGACTGCTCCTGTTAAAGTTGTGCTGTTTGAATTGTACTACCATTTTTTGCACTTGTAGCCTAAACTACATCTGCACTTGTTAGTTATTGCACTTTCCAGCTGAACCAAATTCTTTGTGTTTTCAGGAAGACTATGGACAATCACATAAGTTCTGTGCTTCAGATGACCATCCACCAGACTTTTACAGTAACGGCAGGACAGTCCGTGTGTCCTTCAAATCTGATGCCTTCCTGATAGGAAATGGCCTCAGTTTCAGCTATGAAATTGCCAGTGGGTATCAGAACAAAATGTTCTTTACCTGTTTATCTTGAACAGTTACTTTTTTAAATATAACTTGGTTTCTGAATTGTGCTCTAAGATGTTTGTGTTGATTTTCAGACTGTAGTCGACTACATGAACAGGAATATGGCTACCTAAAGAGCCCAGGATGGCCTGAAATTTACCCCCACAACATGGATTGTGTCATAATTCTGAAGGCACCACAAAACAGCTCTATCTCTTTCTTCTTTAACAACTTTGATGTGGAGAGTCAAAGCAGCTGTAACTTTGACTACCTAGAGGTAAACATTTTCCATTCTTAGTTTGCACCTGTGGTCTTCTTCAAATTACATTTGTGTTTATATTTAAGTATAGATGGATGTGGTTAGACTCCATCTTGTTGCTCTTGGTTCAATATAGAATAAACTTTTTCGGGAAGGCTAAGCAGTGTCATCACTTTAGTTCACCATTTTTTTATTATAGGATGATTGACCTTACAAAGGATTTATGTACATAAAGCTGCCTATTGGCCACACTTACAGAGAATGCTGGAAAACTGTTGGAAAACAAATGTTTTCTAACAGAGACCAATGATTTTATTTAATTTCCCTTTGGGGTTAGTAAATTATTAGGCCCAAGAGCGAAAGCACTGTGAAGGCCTATTGTAATTGTATCAATCAATCAATCAATCAAATTTTATTTGTATAGCACATTTCAGCAGCAAGGCATTTCAAGGTGCTTTACATAATTAGAGAAAAAATAAATAAAAACAGTATGTGACAACTGTATGTGTACTGTTTCTTCTTTTTATTACGATTCTTCTGTCAAATAAATGTGCTTTTTGAGGGCTTTATCATATTCAAAAACCCGCCAAACTTGGCGGACGCATCAAGTATGTGTGAAAGTTACGTATTTTAAGGTCGTCACAAAAATGGCACAAGAAACGGCTCAACAGCACTACCTGGCAACTTTCAAAAGACCCTCCGCATTGACGTTACTTCATCGTAGAGGCATGAAACTTGGTACACTTGTAGCACTCCCTAAGATGCACAGAAAACTCTATTAATGTCATCCTGCACATCCAACAGGAAGTCTGCCATTTTGGATTGAAGTTCTGATTTTCAAGCCACTTTTGACATTTACAGCATTCGCATTTGATTGAACTCGTCCTAGGTATTTCGATCGATCAGGTTCAAACTTGGTCAGTTTGTCCATAAGGCATGGTCGAAAAAAGTTATCAAAAAAGATTATAAATTTCAATCTTCCCTAAAGTCTCTCCGATACATCTCAGTTCCCAATCATCCAAATTAGTTTGGTCGTTCCACTGAACCGAAACTAGCAACTTCTCCAAGATCGATTGAAACTCGTTAGTGAGTTTTAGACTCCTCGTCTCAATCCACACCAACAGCCTGAGTGTTCGCCAGTTCGGCCAAGTCTGTCACAAATTTGTCTATAAGCCAGGAATCCACAAGCTCCAAACAGCAGAAATCCTGGTATCATGAATAAATCCAAGGTGAATCCCGCTGGGTGTGTCTCCACAGGACAAGGGCTCTCCTGTGCCCAGACTTCTCATCGAAAATTTGATTAATTGCATTGAGAGATCAGTTGACCAGATCCATAATTTGAAGATTTGGATGATGTGCAAAGAAAGGCTCCAAAAATATAGAAAAAGACAGGACAAAAACAGAGCAAGCAGGGCAGGCAGGCAAGGGCAGGGAGGGAGCAGAGGGAAAAAGTGTCCGCCTTCATCGAGAGCAAGAGAGAGAAGCATATGAAGTACATGAGTTTTCAACCAAATTTCTGCAGAAAGAGATAACACAGTGAACCGCTTCTCCAAGCTGCTCACCTTGAAAACCTTCAGTTTGTTTGTCTTTTATTAGCAAGAAGGGGGTGAAAAGGACTATGGAGGGTGGGGGGATGAAAACAACATCCTATCTTCACAGCAGGGGGCTAAATTGGAAACAAAGAAGGACACAAAGAAACTAAATTAACACACAGACAGGTTTACGGCTCAGGAGTTTCCCAGGAAGATCTAAGTCACCATCTGTAAAAACATGCTTGAGGTTAAGGAAAGTTTAATTTTGTCTTCACAGTTTTAACAAATCAGAACACTAAACCTCTAAATAGAAAAACAACTAGTAGCATAAAATTACAAATGTAAGAATAATAAACATAATAATTCTAACACTCACAGAGGCACCAAACTTTCAGTGATTGATTATCTTCAGGTGCCCTACAATACTCAATGCTCAAATGATGACTTCACTTAAGGCACTCCACCTGAGAAAAGGAAGTGTCATGTTTTACTGTGAGTGGTCTCTATCTGACCCCTTTTACCTATTCAACATGAAACTGTGTCCAGAGACAGAAGACATGTTGTTGTAATGTGGTTTCCAACCCTGACCGGTTTCAGTGCAGCAGGTGGGCATGGTGCAGTGACTTGAGATGCCATTGCCATGCATTTGGGTCTAAATTCCATGGAGTTGACCCGAGTTGCACTAAACTCACTGGGATCAACCAGTATCCACCCCCCAACAGGAATCCACAATAATCTTTAGTGGTCATGGCCTAATTTATCTACAACGCTACCTAAAACATTTTAAATGATCAGCCTCAAGGCATACTTTAACCCAGAATTATGAAACTTTGTACACGTGTATTTTTTTAGAACGTACAAAAATTTCTCTTGGAGCCATGGTCCAAACCCCACAGGAAGTTGGCCTGGATCAAAGTTGCTGTCTTCTCTTTTTTATAGACGTCGTATCCGATCGAACTTGTCCTACAGCTTTTGAGATACAGACTTCAGAATCCCTCAGCACAGTCTTGAGGCACTGAAGGTCAAAAGTTATCAAATGATTTTTCGTACATCAAAGCAATTGGGCATGGTTTAGTGCCAAAATCAGACTATTCGCAATGAATTATCAAGGTGGAATAACTTCCATATACAAGGTCACAGCTGAATGACACTTTCTATGTCTCACTACAGACCAGGCCTCATCACATTTATGTGGTCAATAGATGACATAACCTTAGCCCCGCCCACTTCCAATAGGAAGTCACTGGTTTTTTTCTGCTGGGTGTCTTACTTTTACTCTTTAAGTCATATAGTTTTAAACCTGTGCCAAGTTACACAAAATGACATGATGATGAAGTCTGTTAAAGCTGAATGCTGGCTGAACCATGTGGGCGTGGCCGAATGGCGAGTTTCAATCCCTTGCCGTTTGCATATAGTTATCTTGAAATCATACACGCATCATCCGATTTGCACCAAACTTTTGTGAACCTCCAATAGCACTAAATTGTAATTTGACTCCACTGCGCCCCATAGGCTATTCCATCAGCTATATCTCTTCACTACATCAGCCGATCTGCACCAGATTTTTGGTACATCATCAGGGAGCACTGCTGAACACATTAGTGTGTATCGCCTAGACCAGGGGTGTCCAAAGTGGGTCCTCGAAGGCCGGCATTCTGCATGTTTTAGTTCTCTTCCTGGTTTAATGCACCTGGATCAAATGATGGCTCGTTAAAGGCCTAAGAGGAACATTGACAAGCTGAAAAGATTGTTACTACCACCAGGGAGAGAACTAGAACATGCAGGATGCCGGGCCCCAAGGACCGACTTTGGCCTAGAGGGCCTGGCCTAGAGGATGGGTGCGGGAAATGAGCGAGAGCGTTGATGGTGGTGAGCGAGTGGTTTTGCTTTATCCCCGCTGTCACCACGAGGCTGGAGCAGCGCTGGGCTGCAAGGGGCGTTTGAGACTGTTTGCAGCTTTAATTATTATTATTAATATTATTTTAATTTGATCAGCATAATGTACTCTATAGTGATTAGCAATGATTGTAGAGACGGTGGTAGGAGTTTGTCAGTGGGTTGCTGGTTTGATTCCTGCTCTGTTTGCCTCTGTCGTTGTGTCCTTGGACACTTCACCCACCTGCTTGTGGTGGTCAGAACAGGGTCCGGTGGTGCCGGGTCTTTGCAGCCTCACTTCTATCAGTGTGCCCCAGGTCAGCTGTGGCTACTATCCGGTAGCTTGACACTATCAACTGTTTGAATGTATGGGTGAATGACTGAATGTAATGTGAATTGCTTTGGAATCCTATGGACTACAAATATACTCCAGTTACCAATTAATAAATCTCTAGTTTCAGTATACATTAGGTGATATTAGAGTGGTACAGAAAATTTCTTTAATAAATACTCTCTCTGGTTTTGGATACTGCAGTTGGAGAGATTTTACCAGTGCACATAACCATGGCCACAAGGTGTTTATTATAGCTGACTAGCATCTCAAAAAGCGTAAATAGTATTTGAAATAAAGTAAAATTTAAATTCCATTTAATTTCTAATAAAAACCATGTACATCTCGGCACCAGTTGGATTGGTAACATTGAGCTGTATACCACCTGCAATTCATTTTCTGGAGATATCTTAAAAACTGTTTTGGCTTTAATTTGACCTTTTATGTGCAATATCTCTGACCACCTCATCTGTGTATGTTTTTGTCTGCTCCGTTTTATTGAATGGCAACACTTTGTGTCGTTACTCAGATCCGTAATGGAAGTACAGCAGACTCACAGTTGATTGGTAAGTTCTGTGGTCAAACGCTACCCAACCCCATCTTCCCACAATCCAACCAGCTGTACCTACGCTTCAAGAGTGACTTCTCTACTGCCCGAGATGGATTTGATGCCACATGGACGTCTTCTCCACATGGTCTGGACTCAATTTACAGAAACTAATTTGTTGTTATGTTCAGTGAAAGATTTCAACCCCCAATTCTCTTAATTTGTCATACTTGGTATTGATCATTGTACGATGGAGGCTTTGTCGCTTCCATATTTTATTCATAAATGATGGTGAACATAGTGGCTTTACTGAATATACAATCATAGATAAATGTTTAGCTGACATTTTAGTTTTTCAATAAAAGAAATTCTTGTTCCTCATTTTTAGCTATAATTGCCCATTGGAAACCATGGTGATCAAACAGTTCCCTGTAGTATTAAATTGTGGCTTTCTCTTATTTCTTGTAGGGTGTGGAGGCATCCTTTATGGAGACCATGGCTCATTCTCAAGCCCCAACTACCCAGGAAGTTACCCAAACAATACTCATTGTGAATGGAGCATCAAGGCACCTAGAGGTCATGTGGTAACCATCACCTTCGCCCTGTTCAGTATTGATGACCCAGGAAACTGTCAAAACAACTTCTTGAAGTTATATGATGGCCCAGATACCTCCTCGGCTCCTGTTGGACCTTACTGTGGAGTGGTATGTTGTTCATGAGAGCATATAAATAAAATCATTAGAAATTTCTTAAACAACTAAGGTATATGGTATAAGTCTACATTGGGTCAAATAGTCCACAGTAGCAAGAGTTTTTGAAAATACACACATTTTTAACGCAAATAAAACATGCATGTGATTATGACTAAAACAGGATAGGTGAGCATCTAATAATTAAAGGACAAATTGGCCTGTGATTTAGGATGTTGTGTATCCACCTCTTGCCCTGGAAATAGGCACCACTTTGCTGACTTTTAAACAGGCACCTTTAGGCAGCACAGAGCTGCTGCCACTGTGTTGACATGTGCAGTCCTGTTTGATCTTCAGATCAATTTAACTTTTATAAATTTAAACTGGTCTAAATGTATTAATAAATACATTTCATTATAAATACATATATAAATATATATATATGTGCGTGTGCGTGCGTGTGTGTGTGTATACACTGAACAAAAATATAAAAGCCCCATGTCAAATATAAGAGTTTTATCAACATTTGGGTTGTGAGGCTGCACAGTGGTGCAGTTGGTAGAGCTGTTGCCTTGCAGCAAGAAGGTTCTGGGTTCGATTCCCGGCCCCGGTCTTTCTGCATGGAGTCTCCATGTTCTCCCTGTGCATGGTGGGTTTTCTCCAGGTACTCCGGTTTCCTCCCACAGTCCAAAAACATGACTGTCAGGTTAATTGGTCTCTCCAAATTGCCCCTAGGTGTGAGTGTGTGTGTGCATGGTTGTTTATCCTGTGTGTCTCTGTGTTGCCCTGCGACAGACTGGCGACCTGTCCAGGGTGACCCCGCCTCTCGCCCAGAACATTAGCTGGAGAGGCACCAGCAACCCTCCCGACCCCACTGAGGGACAAGGGTGCAAGAAAATGGATGGATGGGTTGTGCAATATATAGAGAAACTCAAAATATATTTTGAGTAATTACTGATCTTCATATTGACATTGATAACATTGTGGTGTGGCCATTTGTAGTGGATTTGTAGCAGTCCTTTGAACATGATAGGAGTCATGTTGAGGAATTTGATTTTGACCAAGTTGGCTTCTCGTAGGTGGTTACGGACAGTCTAAGGTGTGATGTTTCTCATCAGCTGTGTGTGTCACTGGTCTTAGCCAATCCCGCTGATGGACGAGCCGGATGTGGTGATCTTGTGCTGGAGTGGTTGCAAATGGCCGACGAGGATGAGGTTGATTTGCAGTAGCGCCAGTCTGTAGGAAACAAACTTAAACAGCCTATGGTCCGATAACGGACATTGAGCTGAACAGCTACTACTCTGGTGGACATCCCTACATCTAACATCAGCATGTCAATGGCACAACTTGAGGCATCTGAGGCATTATGACTTGTGACAAAATGTGACATTTTGGGCTGGCCTTTTCTTGTCCCCAGTACAAGGATTGTCCAGTTGTTGCTCATTTTGTCTGATCACCCAGTGGACATGCCCCATCCATGCACAGAGTAAAACAATAACTCAACAACAACTATTAATGCTCACTGACAGCAAGTTGGATTAAAAATTATACACAAATCAAGAAAAATATTACCTTTGTACAATAAAATGTCAGCAAATGCTCATTTACAATTGTAAACTGCACATGGCAACAATATTTGACATGGGGCGTTTATATTTTTGTTCAGCATACATGTATATATGTGTGTATATATATATATATATATATATATATATATATATATATATATATATATATATATATATATCTGTCTGTCTAGTAAATATGAATCTTATCCCACATCCTTGTCTCCTTCCTGTGTTTGTTTTAGGAAACCAACATTGCTCCTTTCATTGCCTCCTCCAACAACGTTTATATCGTTTTCCAAGGGCAGTTCTCCACCTTGCCATCAGGCTTTAGACTCACTTGGAGCAGCTGAAAAACAAAGATTGTTTTGATGGTGTGACATGCATACAATAGACATATTAATCATATTGAAAACACTCAAGCATTAAACACTTGATGAAAACATATTTCAGTGTAATGAACCATATTATTAAAATTATTGCATTGTTCTTTAAGCTGGTCTTTGAATGTATTATGGTCAGACATTGATTACTTCTGTAAATTTTTATTTGTGGGGTTGAAATCAAATTCACACTAGATGCTTGCAAAGCTTGACATTTTCTCTTGATGTACTGGAATCGATAGAACTCTGAGATTATTAGAAATGGTTTTACAGGACAGGGTTATCAGGAAATGATGTACTCTATCCTGCATGTCATATGCCAGCTCAGACTCAAGAGTATGACAACAGGAATGTATCTGTATGTGAACATTCTGAATAAATATAACCTTTAATCTACATTTTGACTATTACTTTCAGTTTCTAACCCTCCCGACCCCACTAAGGGACAAGGGTGTAAGAAGATGGATGGATGGATGGATGGATGGATGGATGGATGGATGGATGGATGGATGGATGGATGGATGGATGGATGGATGGATGGATGGATGGACTTTCAGTTTCTACATGAAATGGTAAAATCCCTTATTACCATGACCTTATCAGTATTTACCTCAAAGTCAGATACAAAATTGAGAATTGATAATAACATTTGGAGTAAGTACCTGTAAGAGAGAGGTTGCACAATATGAACTTTCATGAGAGGTGTGAAAGTGAAAATTGTATTTGTGAATTTGAAAGAACCAAAGGCTGCCTTGGAAAATTTGAAACTATGACCCAAAGCAAACTAGTAAATCCACTAAGAACTGTCTGAGAAATTTAAGAGGAAATGAAGTCCTGCTCTTCAGATGTTGGTGGGTGACTTGACATGGGTATACATGTAAGAAACTCTTCAAATATCTCATAGGGAAAGAGTTCTGTGCTGAGGAGTTGGGCAACTTTTCCTCAGATTCACATCACAAACTGGTAATGACCAAAACTGAAACTAGCTGTTTGTTATTAAGCTGTCATTTTCAGACTGATGTTGACATGTGAACAGTGTTTTAACCTTAGTAATGTGTGCCTTATGAAATCTTGACAGCCCTGATTAACAAGACTTTAAAAACAAATTTGATCCATTGCGGTTCCCATCTTCTCAACCTGCCCGTACAAAGATTGCTTCCTCAGCCATGTGAGTTATCAACACTGGTATGGTTTGACACGTACATCGCCCCTCCATACCAGTTACTGAGCCAAGTCTACTACCAAGTGCTGCAGTATGACCCTTTGGAAAAAGATCACAGTGACAAACTAAGGTTAAGAGCACCAACATTTAAATAATCTTAAAGATTTACATGTTTGACTAAGGATGCCAGAAACCAGTGATCCCTCCAGAGTCGCACCTCTTTCCATACTAAAATGTTTGGAGTTTTTTGCTTGTTTTTTGCTCATGTCAATTATATAAAAATTAATTTCTCAGTTTTTCACAGCATTCACAATTTCTAATTACTAATATTTTATGTTTATTTTTAACAACCATAAACACATGCAGATGTCTAAACAATAATTCAGGTTTCTTTGTGATTGTTGTTGTCTTTGGTAATTGTAGACGTTCAGTCAATAGACTGTGCAGTTTGCAGTGGAGCGCTGCGTACACAGGAACTCACTGGTGACCTCCTTGTACCCTCTGGATTGAGTAAGATGACTTCCTGATGACAAAATGACAAAGAATATTGTGGACATTTATCCATAGAAAAAAAATACATATAAATATAATGAAACAACTTTTTAAATTTAGACTTAACATCTCTGAAAAACTACCATTTGGGAGTTATATTATTAGTCAGTATAATATATAAATGTGTGTCTGTGAAACCTGGCACTCCAGCAGGCTTTGGACAACAGTCATATCAAATTATGTTTCTTTTCATACCAAAATAATGACTAGAAGACCTAAATTTATTTTCTAAAGAATATTATTTGTGTCCTCTCCTTGGGCTGCCACCTTATCGTGGTGGAGGGGTTTGAGTGTCCCAATGATCCTAGGAGCTATGCTGTCTGGGGCTTTATGCCCCTGGTAGGGTCACCCAAGGCAGACAGGTCCTAGGTGAGGAACCAGACGAAGCTCAGCCCAAAGACCCTTATGATGGACACAAACATTGGATCTGGCGTTCCCTCGCCCGGACGCGGGTCACCGGGGCCCCACTCTGGAGCCAGGCCTGGAGGTGGGGCACGATGGCGAGCGCCTGGTGGCCGGGCTTTTACCCACGGAGCCCGGCCGGGCTCAGCCCGAAGAGGAGATGTGGGTCCCCCTTCCGATGGGCTCACCACCTGTCCGAGGGGCCAAAGGGGTCGGGTGCATTGTGCTATGGGCGGCAGCCAAGGGAGGGGACCCTGGCGGTCTGATCCTCGGCTGCAGAAGTTGGCTCTTGGGACGTGGAACGTCACCTCTCTGGTGGGGAAGGAGCCGGAGCTAGTGTGCGAGGCTGAGAGGTTCCGGCTAGAAATAGTCGGCCTCACCTCGACGCATGGCTCTGGTTCTGGAACCAGTCTCCTTGAGAGGGGCTGGACGTACATCCACTCTGGAGTTGCCCACGATGAGAGGCGCCAGACCTGGAGAGGCGTGGTTGGGAGGAACGGCCCCCCGATCTGAACCCAAGCGGTGTTCTGTTGTTGGACTTCTGTGCTCGTCACGGATTGTCCATCACGAACACCATGTTCAGGCATAAGGGCGTCCATATGTGCACTTGGCACCAGGACGCCCTAGGCCGCAGTTCGATGATTGACTTTGTCATCGTCTCATCGGATTTGCGGCCGTATGTCTTGGACACTCGGGTGAAGAGAGGTGCGGAGCTGTCCACTGACCACTACCTGGTGACGAGTTGGCTCCGGTGGTGGGGGAGGAAGCCGGTCAGACCTGGCAGGCCCAAACGTGTAGTGAGGGTCTGCTGGGAACGTCTGGCGGAGTCCCCTGTGAGACGGAGCTTCAACTCTCATCTCCGGCAGAACTTCGAACACGTTCCGGGGGAGGTGGGGGACATTGAGTCTGAGTGGACCATGTTCCGTACCTCCATTGCCGAGGCGGCCTATCGGAGCTGCGGCCGCAAGGTTGTTGGTGCCTGTCGCGGCGGCAACCCTCGAACACCTGGTGGACACCTTCGGTGAGGGATGCTGTCAAGCTGAAGAAGGAGTCCTACCGGGCCTTTTTGGCCTGTGGGACTCCAGAAGCAGCTGATAGGTACCGGCGGGCGAAACGGCATGCGGCTCGGGTTGTCGCTGAGGCAAAAACTCGGGCGTGGGAGGAGTTTGGACAGGCCATGGAGACAGACTTCCGTACGGCTTCGAGGCGATTCTGGTCCACCATCCGGCGTCTCAGGAGGGGGAAGCAGTGCAGCACCAACACTGTTTATAGTGGGGATGGTGCGCTGCTGACCTCAACTCGGGACGTTGTGGGCCGGTGGGCGGAGTACTTCGAAGACCTCCTCAATCCCACCAACATGCCTTCTGTTGAGGAAGCTGAGCATGGGGACTCTGGGTTGGGCTCTCCAATCTCTGGGGACGAGGTCGCCGAGGTGGTCAAAAAGCTACTCGGTGGCAGGGCCCCGGGGGTGGATGAGATCCGCCCGGAGTTCCTTAAGGCTCTGGATGTTGCGGGGTTGTGTTGGCTAACGCGACTCTGCAATATCGCATGGACATCGGGGGCAGTTCCCCTGGACTGGCAGACTGGGGTGGTGGTCCCCCTGTTTAAAAAGGGGGACCGGAGGGTGTGCTCCAATTACAAGGGGGTTCACACTCTTAAGCCTCCCTGGTAAGGTCTATTCAGGGGTCCTGTAGAGGAGGGTCCATCGGATAGTCGAACCTCGGATTCAGGAAGAGCAGTGTGGTTTTCGTCCTGGTCGTGGAACACTGGACCAGCTCTATACCCTCAGCAGGGTCCTGGAGGGTGTATGGGAGTTCGCCCAACCAGTCTACATGTGTTTTGTGGACTTGGAGAAGGCGTTCGACCGTGTCCCTCGGGGGGCCCTGTGGGGGGTACTCCGGGAGTATGGGGTACCGGGCCCTTTGATACGGGCTGTCAGGTCCCTGTATGACCGGTGTCAGAGTCTGGTCCACATTGCCGGCAGTAAGTCGGGCTCGTTTCCGGTGAGAGTTGGACTCTGCCAAGGCTGCCCTTTGTCACCGATTCTGTTCATTACTTTTATTGTCAGAATTTCTAGGCGCAGCCGAGGTGATGAGGGAATCCGTTTTGGTTGCCTTAGGATCGCATCTCTGCTTTTTGCGGATGATGTGGTTCTGTTGGCTTCACCCTTGTATGTAAATACACACATAGTGTACATGCATATATAAACATGTCTGCATGGAAAAAGCTCTAAGCAACATAGAAGGTTTAAAGTAGTCCTTGATCAGTGTGTCTGGTTTTGTGTCTAATGTCTTCTGAGAATCCCAGTTTGTTGGAGCTCATACTGGTCACACTTTATTTTGAAAGTTTCCCAAATCTAATAGCGATTTTTGTTCTGACGCCTCATGCATGTTAAGTTACTGACTCTACATAATTAACTGCCTACTGTTTCAAAGATAATCACTCGATGCAACTATAAGAAAACTTTTACGCCAAGTGGAGCTGTAAGAACAACATAAATTATGTTCAGTTTTGGTTGAAACAATAATTGCACCTTGAATATGTTTTAGAGGTTTAAGGATAAAAACGATCTCAAGACTACATAATTACACACCATAGATTCCATCATATTATTTACTGTATGTCTTGAGATGAATGATCCAGCTGATAACTGATGTTACATGAATATTTCTGAGATGAACTGACCTGAATGTAGGCTAAGTTTTAGTCATGGACATCATAGCCAGGACAACTGCTGTCTGACAAAATTAGACTCCTTTATAAATCATTAACTGAAAGTTGTGAATTTTTACTAGAATAACTCAGTGGATTTTATCTGCATTTTGTTATTCAATCTTACCTTCTATAAGATTATAAAGGTTGCAGTAGTTGGTGCCATGGTCCTTAATAGCATACCAGGTCTCAGAGATGGACATCGCCTAGACATACACAGAGTTACAAACTTACAATTTATAGCACTATTTTTGTCAAATCAGTCACTCAGGGAGCTTTACACAGAATTCACTTTCACTCACACATATATCCAGCAATTTCTCCAACTTACAGATCGTTAGGCTACTTAGGATTGAGTGCCTTGCCAAGAAGCACAGCAATAGTAAAATGAGGAAGCTGGAATTAACCCCACAACCTTTATATTGCAAAAGAGAACATCAAAAAGGCCTTCAGAGTAACTCTCCAAGTCTATCTCGGCATTTCGGAGCATCTCTTTGTTATGCTCATTCTAGTATACGTCCTCTGCCTTTATGCTGGGATGAGTATGAAAAGAAAAGCAAGCAGTGAAGAAGGTGATAGTGTTGCCTGAGGAAACTGTTTGCACAGGACTATTTTGAGTGCATGTTCAGAGAGGGTGCTGCACACAACCAACACACAGGTGTGGGGTAGTATGTAGAATCTGTATCAGACTACATCCACTGGTGTATTTCAGAGATTACAGTAACAAAGACCTTAGTCACACAGGGTAACCAGGAACCTTGGATGACTAAGGAGGTGCATACCGAAATGCTGCTTTCAAATCTTGTGACGCAACCACACTTAAAGAGCAAGGGCCAATCTAAACTGTGCCATCAGAGCAGCAAAATTGCCTACGGTCAGAAGACCCAAGGCTTCTTTCAAAGCGTCTTTCATGGTGTAGAGTGAACAACTTGATCCTGAAGGACAAAGGAGATCATTGTCAACTTCAGGAGGTCTCAATCCAGCCACACGCCACTCCTCATCAATGACAGAGCAGTGGAGATCGTCAGCAGCATTAAGTTCCTGGAGATGCACATTACAGAAAACCTTGGCTGGTAAACTCATATCACTTCATTTCACACCTCATATCACTTTCCTGGTAAAGAGGCGCAGCAGCACCTGCACTTTCAGTGACGAATGAGAAGGGTAGCCCTCACCCTTCCCATCCTCTCCACCTTCTCAGACAAACCACTGAAAGCCTGCTGACCAGCAGTATCTCAATCTGGTCTGGAAGCTGCAAGGCCTCAGACTGGAAGTCTGTGTGAAGAGCTATGAGGACAGCAGAGAGGTTGATGGGACTGCACTCGTCTTTTCCAATCCAGAACATTGTACACAGATGCTACTTAGCCAGAGCAAACCATATCCTCTCTGATTCCACCCATCCTATCCATGGTCTGTTCATCCAGTTGGCGACTGGCAGGAGATTCTGCCAGTCTCATTCACAGTAGAACAGCCAGACTGAGAAATACATTATATTGCCAAAAGTATTTGCTCACCGATCCAAATTGTCGGAATCAGGTGTTCCAATCACTTTCATGGCCACGGGTGTATAACATTAAGCACCTAGATATGCAGACTGTCTTTCCAAACATCTGTGAAAGAATGGGTCGCTCTCAGGATCTCAGTGAATTCCAGCATGGAACTGTGATAGGATGCCACCTGTGCAACAAATCCAGTCATGAAATTTCCTCTCTCCTAAATATTCTACAGTCAACCATCAGCTGTTTTATAAGAACATGAAAGTGTTTGGGAACGACAGCAACTCAGCCACAAAGTGGTAGGCCAAGTAAACTGACAGAGCGGAGTCAGCGGATGCTGAAGCGCACAGTGTGAAGAGGTCACCAGTCAATCACTGCAGACCTTTAAACATCAATGTGGCCTTCAGATTAGCTCAAGAACAGAGAGCTACAAAAGTGGATGTAGTGGAATGGGTTTCCATGGTGGAGCAGCTGCATCTAAGGCAGTGGCCCCCACAGTGGTGAGTCCCACATTACAAGCCGCTCTGCGTAACATGCGGCGACCGGCTGCTAATGAGGCAATGAAGCTTCAAGCTGCTTCGCCACGTAGAGACCAAGCAGGTTGTAGATATAAGCAACACTTCAGGTGTCATTGTCTCTCATCACCCCCTGATAGGACCGTCTCGTTGCAGAGAAACAAGCTCAGGGCTCCGTTAGTCATTATTGTGAGTTAAAATTTTCACGAAAGCAAAATGATCGTTTTTGTGGCGCTTCTGTATCTTATTTTGAAGGGATATATAAACGTTACCATAGCGACCAGAGTCAGAGCGTTTGGGCTGCGGTCGTGAGTCTTAAGTCTGGTTTAGACAGAAAGATTTAAGAATGTCGGCCGATTCTCCAAACCTCTGTGACCACAGAGCTGATAAAAGTCCAACAGGTTCGATCGGTTCGTGTGTCCAAGGCAGAAGCAACACGAACCGATTCCAGTCAGAACATCCTGATTCCAGAGGATAATCCAGTAAAACCCCCAACATAGCAAACGGGAATTTAGAATAACCAAACACGGATGAAGATGTAGAAGCAATAGTGATAGTTTGTGGAGTCATTTTAAGAGATAAAAGACGTAACAAAAAGAAAAGGCGGTGGATAAAAGACGACGGGAGCAGCCGCTCTATTTGCTGCACTATGATTTGGAGGTGAATATTTTTTCATAGTTAACATTTTTAACTGAATAAACATAATAATGACCTTTAGATTTAATAATAAACATTTCCACATATCATCTCCGATATCCACCGGACAGCTGTTTGGGATTCCCCTCTGTTCTGACGTCACCGCGCTTTCTGATTGGCTACCTGTCACATTCAGCAGGTTGGATTCTCGTTCCCAGACAGGAAAAACCCCACAGGCTGCGAGAAAAACTCCAACACAACCCAAATTGGGTATATTCAGGATTTAGCGGCTGTCAGGAGAACGGTCCTTGTGTGACGGCATTGTGCCAAATGTAAAGTTTGGTGGAGGGGGGGGATCATGGTGTGGGGGTGTTTTTCAGGAGCTGGGCTTGGCCCCTTACTTCCAATGAAAGGATCTCTGAATGCTTCAGCATACCAAAACATTTTGGACATTTTCATGCTCCCAACTTCATGGGAGTAGTTTGGAGCTGGCCCCTTTATCTTCCAACATGACTGTGCACAAGGCAAGGTCCATAAAGACAAGGATGGAGAGTCTGGTGTGGATGAACTTGACTGGCCTGCATCCTGAGTTCTGACCTCAACCCACTAGAACACCTTTGGGATGAATTTGAGCAGAGACTGAGAGCCAGGCCTTCACGTCCAACATCAGTATGTGACCTCATAAATGTGCTTCTGGGAGAATGGTCAAAAATCCCCATAAACACTCCTAAACCTTGTGGACAGCTTTCCCAGAAGAGTTGAAGCTGTTCTAGCTGCAAAGGTTGACCAACGTCATCCTGAACTCTATGGATTAGGAACGAGATGTCACTTAAACTCGTATGTGAGTCAAAGCAGGTGAGTGAATACTTTCAGCAATATAGTCAAATGTCCCACATTGATTTAAGGCATAGTAATCTTAGTGTGCTTAAACTTCTGACTTTGAAAAAATGTAATACAAATTGCCTTAGAACATTCTCTCTTATTATTCTGGCATATAGCAAATAGAAAGATTTTCAGTAAAGCTACTCGACCTGAAACTGGAGAAGTTTGTTCTGGTTTCACATCAGACAGTATTTAAAATGCATGTATTTTTATGTAGTGTTTGTAAACTTCTGGTTTCAACTGTTTGTCAACAACCATGTAAATACTTTATCCTAATATTTTTTTAATAACAACTGAACATAGTTACTTGATCATGCTATAAAAAGGCACTATGCGTCTGGAAAATATATAATACTGCCCCTTTAAGATCAAACTGTCTTGGAGACAAAGGTCAGTCTGTCCATCCTCTGTGTTTATCCATCTTAAAAACCAAAACATTTTCAGAGACAAAGACACAGAGGAGAAATTAACCCAAACCACATGGTTTGGATTTGTCTTTTACTAGTTTACTAGTAAATTTGAAGCAAGTCAAGATCAATAATGTGGAGTGTGAAAACTTACTGTAACATGACAAGATGCAAAGAACTGATAGGAAACCAATCTGAAGTTGATGTCCTCCACATGCCTCTTATCAGGATTGGTGTGCTTGGCAGTTATAAAATGGACAGAGGCTGACTGAAGCTGCAGACAAACAGAACAACATGTTGGTTTAGTTCAGTTTTATCACCAAAATTATTCTTCCAGGAAGAGAAGAATGTTTTCATTTAGAGAAAAGCATTGTAGTAGTTTATATAAACTCTAGAGTGTGTCATGTGACACAAACACACACACCTTGTACAGGCACCTCTGTCCCCCTGCCATGCAGCTAGATGTTGTCCATTTCTTAATTTGTGAAACAAGTGATTCATAAACCACTCTACATGGTATCCCAAAGAACCTGCAGAAAATAAGTTCATAAAAATAATAGTTCAGTGCTGCTATTCTAAGATTCTGCTATAAATTAAATGATTCAACTTTTCTTTGACTTTTAGACCACTTCTTGTTCTCCTAGTACCTAATGTGAAATTGCAGGCCAATCTACAACCTTATCAGATAGATTATTTTGAAAAGTCTATGTTTCAGCTGTTAAAAGCTTCTTCTCAATGACCAACTGCTTTCAGTCCGGTTTGGTTTGGGTTTTCCTTCTGATACTCTTTCAGAAAAGGACAAAGATGCTATGAGGTTTCTATGGTTTCAAAGGCCTCCTGACTACAAGGATCAGCTGTGAATTATGAAAATGAACAGAGTGGTGTTTGGAGTCTCACCAAGTCCTTTCTTTTCGGCTGCAACAATAAGAAAATACATCAAACATTATGGGGTGAAAAACCTTCTACACTGACAACATTGAGAGAATCATTGTTCGTTGATTTTATCTACCAGTTCACGTGACTTAGGAAAGCACTCTCAGTAACCACAACAGCAAAGGAGATCCAGTCACATGACAACATGAACTTGTACAAGTGGATGACAAATTAAAGAGAAATGAGACACAAGTGGAAGGAGTGTGGATTGGAAGATGGTAGACAGATGCCACTGGAAATGTACTGAAGGTGCTGGGTCTTGTATGGAGGTCAGAAGAGGATGATTGTGTCTTTGACCTAAAAAGACTGTTGGACATTTGTAAGAACAAAGAGAACACAAAAAGGAGTGTATTGAAGATATCAGCTTGTATCTCTGATCCCATTGGTTTCCTCTCTCCATTCACCATCAGAGCAAAACGCTTATTTCAAGAGTTATGGGAGAGGGGAAGTGGTTGGGAGGAAGAGTTGCGCCTGGATTTGACAAAAAAATGGAGTGAATGGTGTGAAGAGGTTTCAGGACTCCATTTTGTCCGTTTCAAGGTGCTACAAAGATGAAATTCTGCCAAACCCACAGACATTGAAACTGCAGGATTTTGGTGATGCCTGTACTTATGGAGCTGTTCTTATCTACAATGACAAAACAAAGACGGAGACACAGTACAAGGCTTTGTATAGTCAAAAACAAGAGTAGCTCCACTAAAGAAAATGTTGCTGCCATGCTTGGAGCTTATGAAAGCTTCAATTGGAGCAAGACGGAGAAATAACCTCCTCAAGCCGTTGAACATGGGGAAAGGTCAACTCAAAATGTGGACAGATTCCATGATTGCTCTGCACTGAATATTCAGCACAACTCAGACATGGAAACCATTCATTGCAAACAGAGTGACTGAAATACAAGATCTTTCTATTCCTGAACGTTGGTCACACTGCAGTGAGAAAACCATCGCAGCAAATCAGCATGATGAGAAAGTACATTGGTCGGAGATGGAGGTACCATCAGAAACTGTTAACAAGCTTCTGGAGTTGCTGGCAAAAGGCTTACATCATGAACTTAAAACTGTCCACAAGTGTCAGCTAGCCAAACCTTCTTCATTGAAAGTAGGAAAAGTGGTCCTTTATGGAGACAACAATGTTTTAAGGCAGAGTCACAGAACTGGAAGAGATGGACCGACATGTTCATGGGCTGCCCACTTCTTCAGGAAGCCTTCTGAGGCAAATAGTCAGCTTATATATCCTCTAGAAATTGATTAGAAATATTTTTTAGTAATGAACCATTGTTCATCAGGGGCAGGGAGGATGTTGTAAAATATTTAGACTTAAAACCAGTAACAGATTTCATAGGAAATAAATGAATAATTAGTTAATACAGATTACAAGACTGACTTGGGAAAATCAGCTAATTGTATTTAGAATTCAAGCAATAAATAAGCAATAAATATAATGCTTGTTGCCTAACGTATCACAAATGCCACTAATAATTTTTAAACATTTTAGGAATACTTTAAAGCCTTTCTTTTAAGATCAACAAAAACTAACAAAGGAAAGGATTTCCATATTTTAGTAATAGTCAAGTAATAATTGAAAATATACACAGACATTCTTACCAGTCCACTTTACACTGTGCATGAATAGGTCCAGCATAACAAAAGCCAAATGACCCTATTCCCAGAAGAGCTGTGAAGGCCCAGTGAACACGATGCATTCTGCTCCAACCTGCAGCTGCCGACTGAGAAACATACAAGGATTCAAAAGGCTAAAATCACAAGTGTGTCATGTGCTCTCCTCAGAAGGAGAGCACATGACTAAATGTGCCCTCCTAAATGAGAGAAGACTAAATTAAATTTACCTCCAAGATGAATTAAGAGACTGTACAGCGACAGCAAGGAATACTCTACCTCAGAACAGCAGAGACATTGTAGACTCCCTTAGTTTAACCTGGCACTGCTGATGCTCCATGACTTTCAGGAATCCCAAAAATGCAGGCCGTCGTATACAGTGTTTCAATATGAAACATTTAGCTACTATCGACTATGATAGTTCTAGATTACATTAGTGTTATTCCAGTTTTATGGATATACATTTGTGTCACTTCAAATCAAAATATGGTCACAGTTCAATGAAGGAAGACAATCAGAAAATTCTGTCTTACATAATAGACTTCTCAATATCAGCTACATTTTCAGTCTGTCAGTGATGACCACCATGTCCTTCCATGATGGTGATATGCACATTGCTTTGGTGTTTCTCTAGTCCTGCTTCCTTTCAGGGTTTGGCCAGCAGATGCAAATTCCTCACTAGGCTCATCAGGAGGCCCTTAAAGAGGAGTTGGCTCCCTGAGACAGATCCCAGATACCTTGCTCTCATGAATTCTTAGTTTCTTGAAGTTTTTGACTTTGACTTCTCATGTCTCCAGCAGACTCGGATTCTTCTCAATCAGTCACCATGTAGCTGCAACACTGGCAGGGTTCTGCATTATCAACAAAGTCTGAAAATGTATAAGCTTTGTACAAATACAATTAGTCATCTAGCATTGTTTGCTACTGTGAAATGAACCACTTCTTATTTCTAATTTGCCTTTCAAGACTGTCTGAGTCATTGGGTCCAGGCTTAATACCAGTAGAGTAACCGTACAGACATGGTGCAGTACTCAGGAGACTGGAACTTTAACCAGACGATGTTGTCATTTTAGAAGTTGTCTGCTGTTGACTGGCGGGATCCTCTCTGCAAACACACAATAAACACAAGTAAAAAACATCAGATGAAGATCTGTTTGTCCAGGGAATTTTCTGTCTTTAACCCTAACCCTAACGAAACATGTTTCTCTTTACAACTTTTTACTTCTTGGACCACTCATTCAGGATAGGCAATACAAGACAAACTCAATGTAGAAAAAGTCTGCTCTAATATCACAATCCAAAAACAATAGAAGAAATACCAAAACCCGAAGAACACCAAGGCACTCCTCTATTTAAAAAGTAGACAGCCCGTATCTGGAGTGTATATCATCATCAATTGCTTAAGTTTGGGCTTTATATCCTGTTATAATTCCATGTTCATGAAGAGTCATTCCCTCATCACAACACAGGTTTGTCCCAAACCAAACTCCTGCACCTCTCCACTAGCGACAGCAGCAATCAAACACTTAGTGGAGCTCAGAAACTGCTGTAAATGACATTAGTGGACAGCAGGAAGAGCCTGCAGCATCATCAAAGACCCCTCACACTCTGGCCACCACCTCTTCAAACTCCTGCCCTGAGGGAGGCTTTTCAGATCAATAAAGTCAAGAACAAATAGATTAAAAACAGTTTCTACTCAAGCAGTAGTAAAGAATCAATATGACATGCACTAATTGAGGAGATTAGTAAATCACAAAGTAAATACATTTGCTGTAGGTGCATTCATTTATCTAAAAAAACAACAACACTTGATACTATAAATCACAACATTTCAATCAACAAATTGAAACAATGTAGGAATTAGGGGGAGTGCACTAAAGTGGATGAAAAGTTACATCAAGGGTGTAAACAGGGCCGGCCTAAGGCAAAGCAAACTAATCAGCAGCAGCTTAGGGCCCTAAGGCCACTAAGGGGCCCCCTGAGTGGAGCTGATTTTTATTTTTTTTAGTATAATATCAAAAACACAGAATTTCACTATGAAGTGTTTTGTTTTTACAATGATATATATTTGATAATGTGTGTAGAAATCATTATTTTATTGATAAAAGGGGAAAAAATTGTTCTTGGGGGGCACCTGGTGGCCGCGGTAGGTACTGCACGCTTCGCCGGTAATATGAGCTGCTGTGGTTTTTGCTGGAGTCCCGTGATCATTGAAAAAGAAATCAAGTCACCACTGTCCCCAACTGGACAGAAAGTCATTCCTGTCCTTATGGACACAACAATATCAAGATCTCAGGTTCTCCTCAGTTGGTCACCTACAAAACCTACACATTTAATATTTGGATCCTTTTCTATCTTCTAATCCTTGAAGGCAGTTTGTCTATTCATTTACATTATCTTAATTCACTCCAATGTTTAAGAATTAATTATATGTTTTTTAAAAGGAATTCTGGTTGACTGTGCTTTGCTAAATGTGTTTACTATATTGTTTTAAATTGATATAAAAAGTGCATTTCAGCACTTTTTATATCAATTTGAATGTATTGTCCTTTATAGTTATTAATGCAGCTCTACTGTTCCAAACTGAAAGCTTCTTCTAAGTCTTAGTGTCTGACATGCTGAGTCAGTTTAGCTCCATTCTGGTCATGGTTTCAATTTCACCATTCAGGGTCTGAAGGTTGTTTTCTGGGTCCACTTATCCTACATTGTCCCTCTCAATCTTCTCATTAAATGCCAGGGGTTTAAGAAAAAGTGTTAAATGAAAAGCTTTATTTTTACTTGCCAAACAACAAAAGTCTGATTTTTGCTTTTTTCAAGAGTCACATAATGTAGCAAATGATGCGTCTTTTTGGAAAACTCAATGGGGAAATAAGTTCTGGTTTTCTCACGGCTCAGAAACATCAGCAGGGGTTAATATTTTAAAAAACAACTTTAATGGTTCTGTTCTACACTCAGAAAGTGATTCTAATGGCCACTATATCATTTTAATCCTGACTGTTGTCAACAATATTGCCCTTCTTGCCAATGAAAATGAGTACCTGTAAAACTGACCTGTAAGTACAAAAGTAAAAAAAAAAGATTTTTTTACTTGATGGATTAGAATCTAGTTTTATACTTTGGTTATCAAAATACCCAAATGCTTTTAATGGGTGGAGATTTCAACGTTGCTTTGAACAGCTCTCTAGATCGATGGCCTCCGAGTGTTAATAATACTTCTTTTATGAACTTGTCCTCTTTTATGCAAAAATTTAATCTCATAGATATATGGAGGAAAAAACCCAGTTTCTAGAGATTACACCTGGTCTAATGAGCCTTAATGTCTCGCATAGATTACTGGTTAGTTTCTGATTGCTTAGATAAAAATAACATCACTCCTAGAATATTAACATCACCTTTAACTGATCACAAAGCAATATCATTGATCGCCTCATTCTGTCCTAACATTACTCCCACATTCAAAAGTTCTTAGTGGAAACTTAACAATTCCATATTAAAACTGTGCTAGTAATTGATAAAGTCAAATTATTAATAAACCAGTTCAGGAAAAAAGCCTTAATTAATAACAATTTCTCTAGAAATTGGGAACTCCTTAAATTTTAAGTTACAAAATATTTTCGAGTTTGGTGCC
Organism: Poecilia reticulata; assembly: GCF_904066995.2. NCBI lineage: Eukaryota > Metazoa > Chordata > Actinopteri > Cyprinodontiformes > Poeciliidae > Poecilia > Poecilia reticulata. Next base: position 486,091 of record NC_088849.1, on the reverse strand, counting down.
TCTGTGTCTAAATCCAGGAGAGACGAAGAAACAAATGTCATATCCAGAATAACTGAAATTACTCAAATCTTACCTGAAAATTGAACTGAAAATGACTTAAAGGATTTAACCATTCAACAAAATAAATTAAATTAAATATACAGAAGGACAGCAGAGGGGCCTTTTGTGAGATCGAGAAAGAAATGGCTGGAGGAACAAAACACTTTGTATTTCTTTCAGTTAGAAAGAACCATGGTCAATTCAATTCAGTTCAAAACCTAATTATAATCTTTTTATCAGCAACATTGATACCTTTCAAATGGTTGAGTTTAATGAAATCTGAAAGTAATTGAGAGCAGATCACAAAGAGGTTTGGGGAAACTGGGAAACCTGGCCTGACTCCTGGCTTTAGATCCAATCTGGGAGACGAACCAGCATGAAGCTGGACTGAACAATTAGCATTTTATACATGGTTTGGATTGCAGCACTAAAGTAAGGGCCAAAACCTCATTTCTTTAATGTTTGAAAAATAAAATTATGTTCAATGGTGTCAAAGGCTTTACGGAAATCTAAAAATAATATAAGGCACAAATCATCATGGCACAAATCTGCAGTCAATCAGATCCAACACCAGCCTGATGTTGTTGGCTAAATGTCTTTGTGACATGAAACCATTTTGAGTTTCATCAATTATAAAGTTAAGAACACTTTTCATCCTCATCGCAAAAATTGGAGCTAGTATTTTATAGTCGTTATTAAGAAGGCAGATTGGCGCCAATTATCAATCAGAAGGGTCTTTTTTAGGTTTGGGCATTAATGTCAGCAGGCCTTGACTCAGAGGAAGAGTTTGGTTATGGATGCATCCTGCAAACAGCCGGTGGAGGAACGGGGCCAGTTGTTCTGCAAAGGTGATGCAGAACTCTGAAGTTATCAACTCCTGGAGGTTTGTTGAGTTTTAGGTGCTTGATGGCAGACAGGACTTCAGCAAGAAATGAGGGACGATCACAGATATTCCTTTGGTCATCAATAATTGACTTAGTTTCACTAAGATGTGCAAAGAAATGTTCAGATTCAGATTCATTATATCGTGATTCATACAACTCACTGTGAAAAGCAGAGCAATACTTTGCTGTTGTTCGGGGATCATCAGTGATAAAGTTGTTAGCCTCTCTGTCGCTAGGGGACCCAAAGTTGGGTCCTCGGCGCCGCAACAAGATCAATTAAAAACACATGCTATACATTTATCAATATGGGCATATTGCATATCCACATAAAGGGAAAAAGCTCTTTGTTGAGGATATTTTCTTCCTCAACAACACCCAGATTGAACACTAAGCAGATTGATAAAAAGAAACGCAATTAGACACTAACGAGGCTAACGAGGCACACCCGGTAAAAAAACTCAACAATAAAAGAGCAAGGAGGCCCGATATACAAAAACTATCTATAAGAGTAAAGCCGGAGCTCTGCGGTTTCCAACAATACCAGAGTCACCACCCTAACAATATATTCCCTAACAATGAATAAAAGTGCCCTGACTGCATAAAATTCAAGGGTATTAACATAAGAAAGAGTACATGAAGGCTTCTAGGGGTAATAGTAGATGATAGAGTTTGCAATAAAGTATCAAGAAACAGCTCAATTATGATCAAACCACAATATTAACTGAATAATAAGTCACTCCAAATCTTGTATTGATTCAACCATGTCAAAATTTGTGTGGGGTAATAAATATAAATTGATAGTTGTAATCAACATAACAACTAGTAACTATTGCAAAAAACAATGTCATGTCTTCATCATCTTGCTCTGTGTATTTGTCAATACTGATAATGTTTTAGGTCCATATGCATGAGAGTCAGTTTGTAATAATTATGTTCATGTAATATAACCAGTTTGTTGGTTCTTTAGCACAGTATATTGAACAGGCATATGAGAACTTGTTCAAAATACAACAGGTATTCAGATGAATACAAGTTTTAATTTGTAATTAAAAATTTGTATTTAGTTACACATGTCATTATTGAGTCAGTAAGTAATATAGTTCATTAAATTGAGATAAGGGGTAAGATTTAAAAAGTGTTCATGTCTTCCTACTATTTTTCCAACAGAAAAGTGGTGAGCTAATTATTTTGTTCCGGTTTATGTAGCCTATGCACATGATTTCTCTTGTCCTACTGATTACTTGCTTAGAATAAATACATCAAGTGAATGAATGCTACAAAAATATATAAAAGAAAATTATATTAAACTAGAATATCATATCAACATTTTATTCTCTCTCTGTAAAAATGATTTTAGCAGTCTGGTTTACAGTTTTATTTTGGAAATATAAACAGCAATTTTTGTATTTTTATTTTGACTGATTAGATTGGTAAATTTTAGGGCAATTAGCTGCTGGCAATGTTACAGTATGTTTCTATAAATTTCACAATTTCTAACATTTTCACAATAAATTTCTGTGTTTTCTACATTTCACACCTGTAAAAATAATATGAAATTTAAGCTTCTTCAGTTATGGCGATTCAGTGTACTTTATAGGGTAATATAATATTGTCGGATATAACAGTCTGTAACTGCTGATAGTTTCAATTTTTACAGTAAATTTGACAGAAGTTATTTCACAATAAAAAAAGAAAAGGAAATCGCAGCTCCCAAGATTTTTTACAGTCTTAGGGTCCTGAACTTGACTCAGTCTGTGTATTGTAGAGATCTCCCATGTGTATCTGTGTAAATGTCCATATTCCAGTCCGGTAGGTGGCAGTAAATGGACCAGTCCGCCAATAAAATACAGAAGAAGATGTGCGCATGCGCTCCTCCCTCAGGACAGTAGGTCGCTCTAGTCAGTGACAGGTGAAACGAACCAAACCGGTCGTTGTGCCACGAACATGGCGACTTTCAGTAAATATCTAACAGCGAAAAACTCCTGCTTAGCAGGCGGTGGCTTGCTGCTTCTGTACCTGTTAAGACACCGAAGTCAAACGCGCAAAAAACACAGGTCAGTGGCTCTTTCTTAGATTGTTCGTGCTAACAATTTTGAGACAGCGACAGGCTGCTGAGACATTTCTCATGTGAACCTGTTCCGTGGGAGAAGGAACCTTTTTACGTTGGTTCTACACTAATCTAGTCCATAGCTCATTCCACCAATATTACACCGTGTTAGCGCTTCACTGAAAAGGGATTATTTAGAAGGACTAAACTTGGCTGGGACTTTTCCCTCTGGTGTATCAGTGAAACTCCCATTGGCAGGTTAACTGAGATGTCACGAGAACTTGGCTTTAAACCGTCTCTGTTTTTGCTAGTTATAAGTCATTTGGAACTGGTCTTAAAATATTTTGACTCAAACTAGTATTTGGTTTAACTGGTGATGTAGGAGATGTGAGATAAATGCGCAGCTGCTGATTTATATTATTCTTTGTTTTTACGTCCGAGGTTAAATGCGGTAATACACATTTCCTTTTAACAATTTCTTTTTTTCACCTAGAATTTCAAGTTGAGGTAAGTTTTTAAAAATGTTCGGAACTGAATGAATGACTGATGGAGTTAAACCTGCATGAGTCTCCTGGAAGTAAATAATGAAACCCTGAAAGTTCAATAGGAAAAATGTCTGAATACCCTGTTCAAAAACCTGACCACAGCATATCTCCCAATCTGAACACACTAACAGAGCTGGAACAGGTTAACCCTGAAGTATGAGCAAAAATCTCAGTGGTTTAATTGGAGAATTTAAAATGCCCATTTAAAATGTAGGAGTTTGCAAAGGGGGCTCCTTAAGAAGTCAGGTGATGTGCTCCTTCTACTAAAATATTCCACAATATGAGGGAAACGAGGAGATTACTTACCTAATGTGTACAAAGCATAAATATCATAAAATGTTTTTAAATTAGCTTGGACTTGGCCTTCATGGTTGTGCACCTAAACTGTGCCAGAAACAGTGTAAAACCATTTCATTGACACTTTTTAAAACACTGACGTTTTTTTTCTGACTTGTTCATCCATCCCTCCGTATGGAATCAAGGTTTGAGTTGACAGGTTCCTTACTGTCAACTAAGGAACCTGTCAGAATGAGAAGACAGCTCATTCTGATGATGTACGAGGTGGATCCCTTCAACATCTCCAAACAAACCGTATCCACCTCTGGCACCCTGGACCCTCAAGGCGGGGTTTGGCTGTTTAATGTCCTGTGGTGGACTTTCCTCCTAAACCCCCCTCAGAGAGTCATCTGACTCTGCCTCATAGTGACTGGATTATGGAGATCCTCAAAGTGCTCCTTCCACCCTCAACCAATTACAGCCTGGGATGTGCTGTGCTTTCCTTTTTTCCAAAGTGAAAAGAGCAATTTTTCTAAGATGGTTGAGAAAATGTTGCTTTTCTTTGCAACTTTACCTTTTCATTTTCCCAGTCTGTATCAGGAACTATTTTAACAAACAAGAATGGTTCCTCCCATTAATGTTTTCAGGAAAACTGTATAATTGATTATGTTTTTTCATTTGTTCCCAGTCTGAAAGGAACTTCCCAACTGCTAGTGAACACAGAGGTAAGCCTCAGCAAGGCTCCCTTGGGGAAAAAGATGGATGGATCACTACTAAGTCAGTTGTTTTGATTTGAAGCAAAGACAGATTCCTGAAACGTAAAAGTTCAGAACAGCACCAATAAAAAACAATACAATAGTTTCTGCTTGTGGAGAAACGTCATTTGAAGGAGGATTGGCTGGAAATGAAAGTGATGAATCCTTATTTTCAGTGGAAAATAATATGGTAGAATGTTTAATTGTTGCAACCCTAATAGAAATAGGAAGTCAGAGTCATTGCCACAACAATAAAAGCACATGGTGACATTACAGTGTTACTTTTTTCATTTCATTGATACAAAACAGGTTTGGTGATGATGTAGCCATTGCTGCTGAGGAAAGAACAACTTTTATGTAGGAAAATCAGATCAATGACCAGCGAACATGCCAGACGCCAATCCAGCTGGAAGTTATTGGTGACGCAGGTTCATTACAAGGCTTTATCCTGCACAGCTGATCTGGAATGGTTGAATATTAGAACCTAGTTTAAGGAATGCATGCCAATACTGAAGTCCTTAGATGCTTGTAACATTTTTTGCAACAAACAGAAACTATTGACTGAGGAGCCTCTGACATAGTCACCCATATTTTTGCTAGTAATTGTATGAATAGTGAAAATTTATCACTAAATATAATTTCTTATGTCTATTTAATATAGAAAGATGGAAAAAAAGACAAAACAGCTGTGGATAAGGTTTTCTTTCTTCGAATCCTTCGAATTCTTCGCATCATGGTGCCACGTGTTTTCTGCATGGAGGTTTGTTTCATCTGAATCCTGTGATATTAACCAAACATTTTCATACAAGCCATAATAAAATTTGCAAACAACCTGCAAGACAAAGTCTTGTCTTATCTGTGACCTCTGTAATACCTGCACCTATAGTACTTAAGGCAGATTATGTCCTTTTCTAAGTTTTCTTTTCAATGACTTTGTAATTGTTTTTTTAACCTAATAATTACATATAGCCCAGTGACTGCTGGACATAGGCACCAGCCCTCTTTGTGGCCCTGCACAGACGTCCTCATGGCTGTACAGAGAGCAATGCTCTTTGACCCAGAAACATTAGTTTCATAACTACTGTTGTAATGTTGTTATCTGAACTCTAAGGTAGATCCTACGTGAGCCAAAGTCTGGAAGATAAAGGACGTTTGAAATGCATACTTGAACACTCACTCTTCTCCTATTTTGTCACCACAGACTGCTTACCTTCTGCTCATTGCCTCCATGTTGGTGGCCAGGACCTATTGTGACGTGTGGATGATCCAAAACGGTACCATGATTGAAAGGTTAGCATGTCAATACTAAAACAAATATAAAATATCAGTCTTGATGCATGGGGGAGATTTAGTTGAAAGGAAAATGCTGATGTAGCTGGGAAAAGAACCTGGGAATTTATGTACGACATCTGGACTGTAGGAAGAAGCCAGGCACTTTGTAGGTGAGCAGAAAGATCTAAAGATCATCAGGCAACCAATGCAGAGAAACTTAAGACTGGTAAAATGTCGACTCTTTTCTCCACGGTACTATGGTTGTCTAAGCAGTCTCAAGATCTCTTGCAAAAAGCGCAGGTTTGATTTGTGCCCAACTTGGAAAAAAAGAGAACGATGTCATCCCAAGATTTTGCCAGTTTAGAAGCTAAACTGCCAAGCTCATCAGGAAATCTGATTGAGCTAGTGTTCCAAAGAGGACAATATGTTTCATGCTGAAGAAACTGATGGACCACAGAGTTCTTCATGCCCTCAAGCCATGTGATAATGTCATCCTGCCAGGACTAGTCATAACATGGAGATGAGAGTTGAGTATTGTCAGTTAAAAGAGACTTCTTTTAATGATTAGACCAAGAGGGAAGCATGTACACATAACATGATGCCCCAATAACAAATCATAGCTGTTAAAGAAGAGTCGATTCCCAGGCTGACCGAGATAAAATTATGTTTGATTTCTGATGTGAGCCAGTCTAGTGCTAAAAATCTTCATGAACAGATGTATTAAATAGATTAGAAAAAAACATATTTTTCCCCCTATGTCTACATATTGCCTTCTTCCTATAGCCATTTGCTTATCTCTGCATGTTCTCATTTCCAGTGCCATCATTGGGCGCTCTACTAAAGACTTCAAGATCTTCTTGTTCAGCTTTATTAAATTCATGCCAGTTGTAAGTTTGTTTTGAAACCTTTTTTCTCTTATTTGTCTTAAAGTTTGATGTAAAATGGCTGCACTCACTACGTTTTGTATGTTTATTACTAGTAATTGTTGGAAGGTTTTTTCCTTTTTTATCTAGTTCAGTGTTTCTCAACCTTTTTCAGCCCAGCGCCCCCCCAGCCTTTATCCAGGTCCCTCACCGCCCCCACCAAAGAATTTGTAGGCTACTTTACACTGACCATTTTTTATCATTAATATTACTATCACTATTGTAGATGTTTTGATTTTTATTCTTGTTTCTGTATTTATCATTAAAAATAATTTCCCAGAGAACAAAAGAGCCCTGGGAATAGAAAATATTTTCACAGGTGTCCATGAAAAATGTAATGAACATTCAACTTAAAATTGGTAGGTCTAACAGCAGCCAGTCAGAGTGGAGAATATATTCTTATTCTTTGCCATTTTCTAGTTGTTAAATATTCCACAAATGAGCAGATAAAAGTTGTACAACATGCCAGTTTAAACTTTGAACTATTTGCAAACGACTGAGCTGCAACATTAAAACATGGATAGAACTGTAACTACATTAATCATAGCTCTTCTTCTCTTCAGTGTTTCTGTGAGGTTCTGGTGGTGCAGCTCTGTGCTGCCTTCAGGAGAATGGGACATCAGAGTATCATCCATAAAATTTCACCCACATGGCATTTACTGTGTAAACCAGAGCTTTCAGTGGAAAAACTAAAGTTCCAGATCCTTTTAATGCCATATAAATATGAGACAGAAACATGGATTATATCTTTATATAGACCTGTCTATTGATTATAGATTAATAGTTTTACTGGACAGAAATTACAAAGAACAAATCTGGTTCTTAATCAAATCCTAATGAGTCAAATTGAAAGTGTCATGGAGTCATCAGCCTCATGACATTAACACTGACATGAAAAATGATATTGAAGAAATAAATATATCAAATCTAATTAAAAACATAAAAGTGATCAGTTCTTTACTGTTATGGTCTGTAAGATATATTTATTCTCAGTACTAGATGTGGTCTCAACAAACCCATGGCACTTCAACAATATTATTTGACCTTTTATGTGGAAATAGTCTCTGTTTATTCTTGCCATACAGTCTCTGTATTAATTATTGCTCGAAAGGTCTTGCCATACCAGTTTATTCCTCTGTATTTACTTTAGTTTCTTAGTTTATTCTTGCATTTTGTTCTTCATTCATTTCCATTTAGTTTTATTTGATTAGTTTTATCCTCTCTTGGTTTATTGCTATGTCCACTTTAGTTTCTTTGCTGTTGATAGATTTATTTTATAGTTCATTGACCATCAGTAATCTTCACTCATCACCTGCTGCGCTGCCTCATCGTCATGTTTCACATCATGTGTTGATTTTTCACTGTTCAGCGTCGGATTCTCTGTTTTTATGCTTCGTTTTATGTCCCGTTTCTCCTGTTTCAGAGTTTTGCGCTATGTGAACATCTTTTTTTTTTTAACCCCCTAAGGTGCAGGGCGGTCGGGAAGCGTATCGATGGGGAAAAGGCAGACTGACATAAACCTTTTAAAACAACGGAAACAATTTCTGCATTCTGATTATTGAAATTTAAAAGTGCTGTGTTGTTCTATCACCCCGGTTTCATACCGGACCACTTACAGCAGCGGTGTCAACGCTATACAATGAACGCTCTCTATCGTGGTATCACCCATGGAGGGATTTGTTTATTTAAATGGGTAAATTTTTCAGAGGGATACAAAGTGAGGGTATTGTGATTTTATACATGTTTATAAGAGCGATTTTCTGCTGTCCTTCCATGGAAGTGGGCAACTTCCATGGAAGCACTTTTTAATATAAGTTGCTGCTTTGACATGATCACACAACTGCCAAAACATATGTACAAAAGTACCAGACAAAGTGAATCACAGCAACGTCATTAGCCGGTGTAACCAGCTGTTGGTAGCTGGTAGCTTTACCTGATGCGGTAAAGCTACCAGTAGCAGGAGAACGGAGCTGCGCCAAGAAGCTAACAGAAGCTACAAACACTGAATAGAAGAAGAGCTGCCATCGATACAGTTGCAGCCAAGTATGATTTAATGTTACACAATACAGTTTTACCAAGTTGCTCAAAGTATAAACTGGCATTGTTGTGCATTTAAGGTGTAAAGTTTACCTTTGACCAAACGCCCCCCAAAGGCATCCCAGCGCCCCCCTTTTGTAAAAATGTCCACCAGCGCCCCCTGCCGTCCTCTGAACGCCCCCTGGGGGGCGGTACCGCCCACGTTGAGAACCGCTACTCTAGAGAGAAGTTTATATAAAACTTCTCATTATTAAGAACTTCTGAATAATGCCTAATAATGTAGGCATTATTATTATTATGTTAATAGATCATTAATAATCAAAATTAGCAGACTTTGACCCCGGTGTGTGCCAGTAAAGTTCACACTTTAGCTTAACTCTAACATTAAATCTGAATTATGCCACAAGATTTTTGAGTATTACAAATTGTGGTTGAAAAATATCCAATAAATTCACCCAAGTTTTGCTCTTTAGCATCATTGTGGTTGTAGGTTGTAAAACGGTTAAAAAAATCAACCCCGGGAAATAAAAGCTGCTCAAATAAACCGTTGTCAACCTAAAGTTATTATATAATAATTCCTGCTGCTGATGAATGAATTTAAACTTCTCTCTAGACTCAAAAAGTGTAATCACTTGTATTTTTTATTTATCTGCTCATTACATTTTACGGTAGTGGCCTTTAGTCATAAATGGTGTGATAAGATGGTGGAAGACATGCTGCAAATGCCCCTTGGTCAGGAATCAAATCCAGACATTTAAGGCTATAGCCTCTGTATGTGGTATCTTTTATGCTTTGTATGTTTTTACCTTTGTCTATATATTTTACATTGTTTTTGAATGTTTGAAATGCTTGGCTGCAAAACAAATTTCCCCCATTGGGGGACAAGCAGGATACTGAACTGAACTGGCACCTGGTTCAAATGTTTTTTGTAGAACTACCATTACTCTGTGTCAGTTGGGGGTTATGTATCTGAGTGAAGATCAGATACTACATTCTGTTTTAACATATTGTTAAACTAAACAAAAACCTTTTTGCAAAATTGAGCAAGTCCATTTTTTGGTATCCATCAACCATTTATGATGTGAATCTTCAAAATCTGCATAATAAAATGTTGACAGAACATGGTTTGGCCACAATGAGTTTCAGTCTTTTCAGGTCTTAGGAGACTTGCTTACTCAGTGTTCCAAGAACTAAACAAGGTTAGAGAATTTAGTTTCTGTGTTCCTCTGCTCTGGAACAAACAACCTAAAAAGCCTGAGATGCGTAGAAACTATTGGAAGTATACAAATATCCTTGCCTTGCCTAATGATGTATGATTGGGTCATTACAGATAGCTCTGGTGAACAACTTCTTGAAGTTGGGCCTAAATGAGCTAAAGTTGAGGTTCCGTGAGAGGCTCACAAAGAAGCTGTATGACCAGTACTTGCAGTAAGTCCAGCACTTTTTAATGTCATTTTTTTAAGTGAGCGTTTTAATTCTAGCATGTTGTGCTTTGAAACATAGGCGTTCTCACATGCACATATTTTTGTAGGCATATTAGTTTTATATAGTAAAGTTCAACCCACTCATTTTCACAAATTGCCTCTCAGTTAGCTAGTAGTGGTAATTAAAAAAGTTGAAGTGGTTCTGGTAAGTTTATGTGCAAAAAAAAACAAGAGAGGAGTTATATCACTTTGTTGTTCTCAGTTGGAGTTGAATAACCAAAGTAACCAAAAGCACCATTAACATACATATCTGCAAGGTTATGGAATGTGAGCAGGGTTATGTGTGTGTGAACATACACTATATAGAGGTTTGGAACCTGTGTGATGTTTACGCCTTGCTTAGTCGCTTGGCGCCATCTTTGTTGGCCACAGACCAAAACAAACTAGTCAGAACACTGGTGTTTTCTTTGTATGATTATATAATTGTTTACTTTAATCATATAAAATATTTATTTAAAAATATAATCTTTCATTACGTGTATGTTTATTACCTGAAATATTTTAAATATCAAATTTTTACTTAAAATGTGATTCATTTCTGCACCTGTTTAAGTGAAGTGCTTGAATCAAACGTTTCATGAATGTTTACCACATTAAATTATTAAATGAGAGAAAACAGCCACTTCCAACTGTATTTCAACACAAATGGTTCCTGTTCCTCTTCAGTCTGCAGCCTTGCTGAGCTCCTCTCCTGGTTTCTTCCTCCTCAGCCTCTCCAACTTGCTCCTCTTCTGTTGCCTCCGCTACTGTATTTTCATTATTTACCTCTTCTGGGGTAAATAATGAAAACAGTCTCAGTAACTTGTTGATCCACCATGGTTTTGCTGTATCGCCTCTTTAATTGACGGCCATTTCGGTCCGCTGTTGTGCTGTTTGCCTCACAGGGACCCATATTCAGCAATGAACCCAGTCTGGATTGAGCTCATCCATTTCATATGTCTGTTTGCCTTTAAGAGGACAAATCAGAACACACATCAGTATTAATGCTGTAAATTTGATAACACAAGAAAACTTAAATAGTTCACAACAATGTAATAACGATGTCCACTGACAAAACTCGGACTGTGCTACATAAACAATATTAGCCCGACCTAAACAAGGTTGACCCAATTAAATGAACTCAACATTTAATTGGGTCAACAGAAACTGAACATGAGTACACTCGGACAAAATCATAGCAAAAAAATATGACACACCAACAACAAAGCAAATTTAGACACTCACCAGAATGGAAATGTCTGGAGGAAACTTGTAGGCATCTGGGGATGTTGGAGAATGTAATGTCAGGACGTCTCAACCGCTGATAGCAGGACATTAGGTTTCTTTTCTTTAGCTCCGATAGCTTAGCCTCCTCGCGTTGTTTCCAAGCAGGAAAATAGTGAAACAAAAGTCAGTTTTCCATCTTTTTACCGTTTCAGTCGTGTGATCGGACATTACATCCAATAACGCAGGAAGTTTGTACCATAGCTAAATTATATGAAGTAACTTGGATTCAAAAAATCTGCGAGAATGTTGTTTTTGTAGGGTATGTTTATGGCCCACAAAGATGGTGCTGATATCCCTTCGTCTACAGCAGTGACGTCACATTCCAAAGCTCTTTTGCCAAAAGTATTTGCTCACCCATCCAAATGATCAGAATCAGGTGTTCCAATCACTTCCGTGGCCACAGGTGTATAAAATTAAGCACCTAGACATGCTGACGGTTTTTACAAACATCTGTGAAAGAATGAATTCCAGCTTGGAACTGTGATAGGATGCCACCTGTGCAACAAATCAAGTTGTGAAATGTCTTCACTACTAATTATTCCACAGTCAACTGTCAGCTGTATTATAACAACATGGAAGTGTTTGGTAATGACAGCAACTCAGTCAAGAAGTGGTAGGCCAAGTAAACTGACAGTCAGCGGATCCTGAAGCCACAGTGTGAAGAGGTCACCAACTTTCTTCAATCACTACGGACCTTCAAACATCATGTGGCCTTCAGATTAGCTCAAGAACAGTGTGCAGAGAGCATCTTTCAATGCTGGGTTATTCTAGCATTGAAGATGGGATGCTCTCCCTCTATTTCTTAAAGAAATTCAGCCTACCATCAAAAATAGCCAATGAGTAGAGATCGGACTGCCAGGACGTAAAGTTGTCCAGAAAGGACATAAACACATACTTACACATTTTGACATTTATTCATCTCATAAACATCACATACTTTACAATTTGCGTAGTATATATGTCAAAGTAATGTGAATTGACCCTGCTGGCATTCAATAGTTTTTAAGAGATTTGCATAAGGTGTTTCAATTCAAAAGAAAAAAGAATTATAATTCAGTGTGTCTGCTGATGTTAAAATGTAACTGTTCTCTCCCTCTTCAGAGGTTTCACTTACTACAAAATGGGAAACTTGGACAACCGAATTGCCAATGCAGACCAGTTACTGACACAAGATGTGGAGAGGTTCTGCAACAGTGTAGTGGATCTATACTCCAACCTCAGCAAGGTATGCTCTTGTACCATACATATGCCGATTTTAGAAGAAATAATGCAGCATGTTGCCAGCAGTCTGTAGACTAAATCAGAGAACACCACACCCAGCCGTACATATTGTAACTTCTAGACAAGTGGTCCCCAAACTTTTTTCTGTGAGGGCCACATAACTTTTCCCTTCTATGGTGGGGGGCCGGAGTCAGTTTGTAACAGAAAAAGTGTTACACGTTTATTGCCTGCGCTGGCGGAAATTGTTGACGGGGAAGGGGAGCGCGTTTCTCTATTGATTTTTACCCAGAAAGCACATGGGCAAAAACTGTTAGTGAAACGGTCACTGGGACTGACTAATATATATCCCATTGAGGGAAAGTAACTTTAACATATGAATTCCTCATATGTTAACATAATGGCTCGTTTTGAAGTATAAGTTGCTACTTGCAGGCATTGCTTTGAAGAACTCGACCTGGAATGTGACGTTCATAACAAGCACGTGTGTTTATCTGCTAGCAAACAACCGTACTGATTAAATAACATAAAAGTTAAGCAGTTCCCTAAAAGTCCAACACATGGCAACAATGCGCCATGCAAAACAAAACACCCACAGTTTACAGGACACAGTTCCTGCTAAAGAGCCCCCTGGTGGTTGAAGAAAAATCCACATATAAACCAGAAAATACAATATATGAAAAAAAAAATCTGAATGCTCTCTGGTATTGTTAAGGGGGCCGGACCAAATGTGGAGGCGGGCCGGATCCGGCCTGCGGGCCTTAGTTTGGGGACCACTGTTCTAGACTATTGAGTGCAACTAAATAGAATTCGTACTCACTCATTAAAAAAAAACAAAACATATATACATATGGTATATATGGTACATATGGTATATATGGTATATATACCATATATATATATATATATATATATATATATATATATATATATATAGCTGACTGTATAGCTCAATAGGTAAGTCACCAGTCTTCCACCCGGGAGACCCGGGTTCGAGGCCAGGCTGGGGGCTGGGGCAAAAAGTTACAACGGTGACATTGAGCTGTCAGTGTGGGTCCTTAGGCAAGACCCTTGGAGCTATATAGCCTACCTCATACCATGAGAGACACAAATAAGCATGACATGCCGGCTCAGACGTCGCCCGGTCAAACAAGGTCTGCGTCAGGTGCTGGGGGACCAGAGCACCCTGATGAAAAGTGGGCTACTGGACCTTATAACTCAGCATCAGTGATCCTTGAGATGCTTGGTTATAAGAGCAACCATGAGACCCAATACCCACCATGGAAAAGACGGTTAGAGGCTAAGATCAAGACAACAAGGAGGGAAGTGAGTCAACTGTCAGAGCTCCAAAGGGGTGCAATGAAAAGATCAGTACCCAAGAAGTACAGCCAGATGCCCATACCTGAAGCACTCGAAACTGCCAAACAAAGGCTCCAAGCCTTGGCCAGCCGCCTAAAGAGATACACGAGAGAGAATGAAGCCAGGAGGATTAACCGGCTCTTCGCCACCCAACCAGCTAAAGTGTACTCTCAATGGCAGGGTAATAACAACAGAGCAGACCCACCCAGGCTGGAGACTGAACAATACTGGAAAGGCATATGGGAAAGGGAGGCGTCCCACAACAGCAATGCACAGTGGCTAACCTCTCTACGAGAGGACCACAGCAACCTCCCTGAACAAGCCCCGGTAACCATCACTGTGGCAGATGTCCAAGACAGAGTCTCGGGTATGAAAAACTGGACAGCACCAGGACCTGACATGATCCATGCCTACTGGCTTAAGAAACTCACTGCCCTCCATGAGCGACTGGCAGCTCAACTGAACCAGCTGCTACAAAATGGGACTCACCCTGAATGGTTAACTGAAGGGCGCACAATCCTGATACAGAAGGAACCCTCGAAGGGTTCAGTCCCATCCAACTATCGGCCAATAACCTGTCTCTCTACAACATGGAAGCTCATGTCAGGCATCATAGCGGCTAAGATAAGCGGGCACATGGATAAATACATGAGCAAGGCACAGAAGGGCATAGGCATAAATAGCAGAGGAGCCAAACACCAACTCCTTGTAGACCACACAGTTGCCCGAGACTGCAAAACCCGACACACCAACCTGTGTACCGCTTGGATTGATTACAAGAAAGCCTATGACTCAATGCCACACACTTGGATCATTGAATGCTTAGAGATGTACAACATCAATAGGACTCTAAGAGCCTTCATTGCAAACTCGATGGGGCTGTGGAAAACCACCCTTGAAGCCAACTGCAAACCACTTGCACAAGTGTCCATCAAATGTGGCATATACCAAGGAGATGCTCTGTCCCCACTGCTGTTCTGCATAGGCCTGAACCCTCTCAGCCAAATCATCAACAAGACTGGCTACGGATACCGACTCAAGAATGGGGCCACGATCAGTCACCTCCTCTACATGGATGACATCAAGCTGTACGCCAAGAGCGAGCGAGACATCGACTCACTGATCCACACCACCAGGATCTACAGCACTGACATTGGGATGTCATTCGGACTAGAGAAGTGTGGTCGGATGGTTACAAAGAGAGGGAAGGTCGCCCACACAGAAGGGGTCTCACTCCCAGAAGGAACAATAGCAGACATAGAGCACAGCTACAAGTACCTGGGAATACCACAAGCAAATGGCAACCTCGATGAGGTCACAAGGAAAGGAGCCACAGCCAAATACCTCCAACGAATAAGGCAAGTCCTGAGAAGCCAGCTCAATGGCAAGAACAAGATCCGTGCAATAAACAGCTATGCCTTACCAGTAATCAGATACCCTGCCGGAATAATTAGCTGGCCAATGGAAGAGATGAAGGCCACGGATGTTAAGACTAGGAAGCTACTAACCATGCATGGAGGATTCCACCCCAAATCCAGCACCCTGAGACTGTACACGAGCCGTAAGGAAGGAGGCAGAGGACTAGTGAGTGTGAGAGCCACTGTCCAGGATGAAACATCCAAGATCCATAAATACATCAAGGACAAAGCCTCAACAGACGATGTGCTCAGCGAATGTCTCAGGCAATGGGGAACAGAAGACAAGGTGCTGGAAGTACCATCATGGGAGGACAAGCCCCTACATGGGATGTACCACCGACAAATAACTGAAGTGGCTGATGTCAGGAAAACCTACCAATGGCTGGAGAAAGCTGGACTCAAGGACAGCACAGAGGCTCTCATCCTGGCCGCCCAGGAACAGGCCCTAAACACCAGAGCAATAGAGGCTCAGATCTACCACACCAGACAAGACCCAAGGTGTAGGTTGTGCAAGGAGGCCCCTGAGACAGTCCAGCACATAACAGCAGGGTGCAAGATGCTGGCAGGGAAAGCGTACATGGAACGACATAACCAAGTGGCGGGCATAGTGTACAGGAACATCTGTGCAGAATATGGACTGGAAGCCCCGAGATCAAAGTGGGGAACACCCCCAAAAGTGGTGGAGAATGACCGAGCTAAGATCCTGTGGGACTTCCAGATCCAGACAGACAAGATGGTAATGGCGAACCAACCGGACATTGTGGTGGTGGATAAAGAACAGAGGAAAGCCGTTGTGGTGGATGTAGCAATACCAAGTGACTACAACATCAGGAAAAAGGAGCATGAGAAATTGGAGAAATACCAGGGCCTCAGAGAGGAACTGGAAAAGACCTGGAAGGTGAAGACCACAGTGGTGCCTGTAGTCATCGGGGCCCTCGGGGCAGTCACCCCCAAACTGGAGCAGTGGCTCAAACAGATCCCAGGAACAACATCAGACATCTCAGTCCAGAAATGTGCAGTTCTAGGCACAGCCAAGATACTGCGCAGAACCCTCAAGCTCCCAGGCCTCTGGTAGAGGACCCGAGCTCAGAGGATGAAACAGACCACCCGCGGAGGGTGAGAAGGGAATTTTATATATATATATACAGTTGTCTATAAGCCACAGGAGTAACCATGTTGTGCCAAGGCAATTCTGCCTTGGCACATGGTTACTCCTGTTCACATGTTCACATCCCTACCTGGCAGCTTTAAGCAGAGCAGGTAATATGAAAGTAGGCCTCTATGATCAGCATTTTGTCCTATCAGATTGCATCATTTCAATAGACTCCATCTAAATATTTGCATTTACAGAGTTTATTTTTCTGCAATGAATCAAATTTTGCTTTCTGTGTTTGTTTTCCAGCCTCTGTTAGATATTTTTCTGTACATCTTCAAGCTGGCCAGCGCCATTGGAGCTCAGGTAGGCAGATTTACTCACGTACCAAGCCACTGGTTTTGCAGACCATTGTCTCCCATTTATCTGATTTTGTATTTTTATTTATTTGTTGAAATTCTCGTTGACCTTTTTTATGATATGTAAGATTTATGAAGGCTGTTGCTTCTGAAACACTGATCTGCAGTTGAAGAAGTTTGACTGAGATTGATTGGATGTTCTTCTGTGGTGATGTTTACATATAATGTTGTATAAGGTTTTCGAATGTCACTCATTGAGTAAATTTCCCTTTGGGATCAGTGAAGTATTTTTTAATCTAAAGTCAATTGATCAATCAGTCAAATTTTATTTATATAGCACATTTCAACATCAAGGCATTTCAAAGTGCTTTGCATCATAACAAACACAAAACCACAAAGTCATGCAACATAGAATCAACAATCAAAGCATTACATTAAGTCAAGAGCCATCATTAAATTCTTAATTGATTACGTTTCAAATACAACTCTAAACGGGTGGATTTTTAGTCGAGATTTAAAGGAAGTCAGTGTTCCAGCTGTTTTACAGTTTTCTGGAAGTTTGTTCCAAATTTGTGGTGCATAGAAGCTGAATGTCAACAGGGACTCTAAACCCCGTAGGGCTTTAGTTAAACATAGTTAACTGGGACTCTAACCCTCAGGGACTTTAGTCAAAAACGCCGTTTGACAAGGACTCCAACCTCTAGGTTTTTAGTTGAAACACAGTCAACTGGGACTCTAAACCCCATAGAACTTTAGTTAAACGTAGTTAACTGGGACTCTAACCCTCAGGGACTTTAGTCACAAACGCCGTTTGACAAGGACTCCAACCTCTAAGTTTTAGTTGAAACGCCGTCAACAGGGACTCTAAACCCTGTAGGACTTTAGTTAAACGTCGTTTAACTGGGACTCTAACCCACGTTTTACTCAAGGGACTCTAACCCGAATAGGGCTACGAGTGGGGGGCTGTATATTGTTAGAAAGAGGTTCGTTTGGTTCTGGTTCTAAGGATGCAGAGTTCAGTGATTTATAAACTAACAACAGTATTTTAAAGTCTATTCTCTGAGCTACAGGGCGCCACTTTAAAACTGGTGTCATGTGGTCTATCTGCCTGGTTTTAGTGAGAACGTGAGCAGCAGCGTTCTGGATCAGCTGCAGCTATTTGATTGATTTATTAGTCAGACCTGTGAAGACGCTGTTGCAGTAATCAATTCGACTGAAGATAAACGCATGGATGAGTTTTTCTAGATCGTGCTGAGACATAAGTCCTCTAATCCTGGAGATGTTCTTAAGGTGATAGAAGGCCGACTTTGTGACTGTCTTAATGTGGCTCTGAAGGTTCAGGTCAGAGTCCATCACTACTCCCAGGTTTCGGGTCTGATCGCTGGTCTTTAGTTTTAATAACTGAAGCTGTGGATTGATTATAGTTCGCTCCTCTTTAGGTCCAAATATAATAACTTCAGTTTTGTTTCGGTTCAGCTGGAGAAAGTTTAGGCACATCCACTCATTGATCTGTTCTAAGCATCTGTTCAGTGATTGGATGGGTTCAGAGTCACCTGGTGACATCATGATGTAGAGCTGTGTATCATCCACTTAATTTTGGTACTTAATCTTATTACCTGTTATAACCTGAGCCAGTGGGAGCATATACATATTGAAAAGAAGTGATCCTAGGATTGAACCTTGGGGTACCCCACATGTGACCTTTGACCTCTCTGATGAGAAGTTTCCGATTGAAACAAAGACATCCCTGTTCTTTATGTAAGATTCAAAGCAGTTGAGCACTGGACCGGAGAGTCCGACCCAACTCTCCAGTCGATTCAGTAAAATGTCCTGATCAACACTGAGGTCCAACAGAACCAGCACTGTGGTTCTCCCACAGTCTGTATTTATATGGATGTCATTGAACACTTTGATTAGGCCAGTCTCCGTGCTGTGGTGAGACCGGAAACCAGACTGGAAGGAATCAAAATGATTTATTATTGTTAGGAAGTTATTCAATTGTTTAAAAACTGATTTTTCAATCATTTTGCTGATGAATGGGAGGTTGGAGATCAGCCTGTAATTCTGCAGTAGTGATTTGTCCAGATTGTTCTTTTTTATCAGTGGTTTGATAACTGCTGTTTTCAAAGCCTGGGGGAAAAAAAACACCTGAAGAGAGCGATGAGTTACTATTTGGATCAGATCATTAATGACATGACAGGCAGGACTTTCTTAAAGAAATGTGTGGGTAGGACATCCAGACAGCAGGAACTGGAGCTTCACTGACTTATAATTTCTTCTAGGGTTTTATAATTAAGTAGCTGAAACTGGGTCATTTTTCCTGTATTTGTTTTGTTTGGGCACAGCATTGGTAATGTCTTTGGAGTGGATGTGCAGATTAATCCTCTGATTTTTTTAATTTACTCTGAAAAGAAGCTGGAAAACTTGTTGCAGGCATTAGATTGAAGTTCAGGTGGCAACGTCATAGGAGGGTTTGTCAGCCTGTAAACTGTCGCAAATAAAGCTGAAGCTTTGTTAATGTTTTTGTTTATGACATCTGCAAAGAAAGCCTCCCTTGCATGTTTTAGAGTTGAGTGATAGTTAGGTAATCTTTCTTTATAGATTTCATTTTAAACATGAAGTTGAGTTTGATGCCATCTCCGTTCAGCCCTACGGCAGAGTTATCTGGCAGATTGAACTGTTTGTGCATTTCTCCATGGAAATTTCTTCCTACCAGACACAACCTTCACTTTAATGGGGACAATGTAATCAATGATATCTGAAAGTTTAGACTGGAAATCATCTACCAACTTATCTACATCATTACAGCTTAAGGGCGAGGAAGAGGAGTAGATTTGATTAAATGTTTCTGCTGTGATTTTTGTGAAAGTACGTCTTGTGACAGTAGCTGTTTGTCCAAGTGGGTTAACGGATAAAGAACTTTCAAAGATAACAGGAAGTGATCTGACAGGGCGATATCAGTTACAGAAACATTGGAAATATTCACACCCTTACTGATAACCAGGTCCAGTGTGTGTCCATGAGTGTGTGTTGCTTGTTTGACATGTTGTGTTAAACCAAAACTCTAATATATTAATGAGCTTTTTTGCTCCTGTCTTGGCGGTTGTCAACATGAATGTTGAGTTTGTAAACCTTTACAATTATTAAACAATCATAATCAATGCATATGAGTGATAGTAGCTCATTCAAGCCCGTAAAGAAATTTTTCACCTATGTTGGAATTTTGTATAAAGTTAGTGTCAAAGTTCATTTATGACCTTTAACCTCAATTCCCAGATACTCAAAAGAGGTGAAATTACCTTATTGATTGATTAATGATTAATTGGCCATTTTCTCAACAACCTTAATTTTTTCTTGCATCATGGACGTTATCTGTCTTTCCATAACATAAAGAGCAACATTTTTCGTAATTTGCTGAGTTAAATACCCCACCATTTAATTTAGACATTATTTTGTCAGCAATATTAATTTGTTTCTTCAATTGGTTTTCTAACATTAAACTTTGATATATTTATGAACTACAACAAAACAGGTTGCTGAATAAAAAAATAAAAACTGAAAAGAATAAAACGTGAAAAACATATTGAACAGAGCAATATGCATTCAGAAGTAACGACGTCACTTGACAAAATGTAACGTTTCAATTGTTGGCTGTGTGGTTTATGACTTTGTATTTTTGTGTTTTTATTATGTAATGCATTTGAAATGCCTCGTTGCAGAATGGTGTAATACAAATAAAATTTGATGGATTGCTTGATTGAAATACTGTGTGGTTGCTCTTGAAGGAAGGTTGAATCTTTGCTTCATGAACAGCCCTCAAAATCAACCCTACTTATTGGCATAATGTGTTTTTTCCCCCCATCATGTTACAATTTTTCTGTTATACTCCCCTGTCCTCTGCTTTTCTGTCATCACATTCTCAACTTCATAGCTAATCAGTACGTTTTGAATGAGAAGTTGACACTGCTACGTCACGCAGCTCAGCTGAATTAGCCTTATTAAGGTGACACCTAAGGAACCGTGTAAGTGTTTGTATTTCAAAAGGAGCTACAGAAAGTGCATTTTGCATCTCACACCAGACTCTGTTTAGCCTGTTTCTCTTTCCTGTCCTGGTATAACCGCGCCATTGTTATTTTTATGGACCACTTGCATAGTACATCTGGAAATTTTGCAAATGTGCACAACGCTGGGAGGAAAAAAGACAATTTCTTTTTCATGCCATCTCAAACTGTGCACTGCTGTGGTAGAACAATTCAGTTAACTAAATCAAGTTAAGATCTATACTTATGGAGATGTAATTAATTTAGTGCTATTCGGATATGGAAAAATAATGCAGAAAAATGGTTGTAGAACAACTCAAAACCACTTGTTTCTTTTCTCCGTGTCGACTGCTACACACAGACTTGTTGCCATAGTAACTGACAATCACAGAGGATGTGTGCGCAACTTGACTTGCAGCAGGGACCAGTGTTGTGACAATCTGTGCTGTCTCATCAGATTTCCAACCATAGCACATCTAGATAGCTATGTATATTGGTTGGTGCTACCCTTAGAAAATCGCTACCGTCATGTTTACATACAAAAGACCTTAGCAGTTGGTGTCAATTTTAAATATAATAATCAAATTGTTCTTTTAAGTGATGTGTTTTAAGTGGCACTTAGCAGAGATAAGTAGCATTTGAGAATAATATGTGAATGACAAAAACTTTTCTGAAAGCACTTGAATCCCTGCTTTAAAATACCTTTTCATGTAAATGCACTAAAACCCTTCATGAGAATAGTGTACCTAGTTTTAATATGTAAAGCTAGTACATTTAGATGCACTGAAACCCCAAACACCCCCAAATGTGTATTTTAGAATTCCACCTTTATAAAATACACATGTGTATTTTATGCACATGATGATACCAAAATTCCATCAAAATATCCTACCTGGTAAATATGTGGGTAGCACATTTTGCTACACCAGATTCCTTCATTTGAATGTTGTTGCAAAATATAGAGGTAGCACATGTTGATGCACTAAAACTCCTTCATCAGAACATCCTAGTACCAGGTTAATCGGTAGAGGATCTTGATGCACCAAGGCCTTTCATAAGTATATTCTACCTGTTTCACATTAGTAGACAGCAGATGTTTATCTACTCAATTCACTGATCAGAAAATCCTACCTCTATGTACATGGTGATGCGCTAAATTATTAAATTGGAATATCTTACCTGTTACCTGCTACCCATAATAATGTGTGGGTAGCGCATATTGGTGTATTAAGACACAGCATCAGAATATCCTACCATTTTAAAAATATTTAAAATACCAAGGTAACGCATAGTGTCATTACACTGTAATATATTTCTAACTGTAAGTGTTTGTTAGAATGAAACAAGTAAAAGAAAAAAGTATGTTACAGGAAAACTACTCTGTACTTTTCCCAAATAGTGCCACCTGGCCAGTCCAGTTATTTAAATGAGGTGTGGCAGCAAGGAGACACCTTAAACATGCAGGACCTGCATTTCTTTAGGATGCAGGTCAATGCTCTAAGAGCCTAGTTAAAGCTGAAATCTATATCTTTAATTTTTCTGTTGATATGTAGGAGCTATTTTTGCTTAAATTTCTGCTCTTTTTAGGAGATTTGAATGTTTTCAGCTTTATTGGTGACATGACAGTGGAGGGATGTGAATGTTTTAATGATGCTGCTGTAAGACCTGCTAGAAAATACCAGAAACTGTTCTTGAGAAGAGAGAAACTAGAGTTTGTTGTTTTGTTCAAATGGCAATGTGTAAGTTTTTTCATCTCTGAAATCTTTTCTTCTTTTATTAAAGAAGACATCCATGGTTTTTGTCTCATAAATTGGCAATAAATTCCTTTCCCCCTTCTGTAAATAGGGTCCAGCAATCATGATGGCTTACCTGCTGATCTCAGGCCTGTTCCTGACCAGACTGAGGAGACCCATAGGAAAGATGACGGTGACTGAGCAGCGCTACGAGGGAGAGTACCGCTATGTGAACTCACGCCTTATCACTAACAGGTGAGCACAGCTACTGGGATCCGATCAATGTGTGAAAACTGCACAAGAAATGCATGGGTAAATGACACTTTATCTCCACTGATGTTTCCTATTAAGTGAGGAGATTGCCTTCTACAATGGAAACTTGAGGGAAAAGCAGACAATTCATTCAACATTCAAGAAACTTGTAAGTGATATCTTAACAATTCAGTTCAGTGTATTTATAGAGTTTCCATTCGCAACACGTCATTTCAAGGCAATTTACAAGACAAATGGATCCAATTTATGCTCTTGAGTTATAATCTGATCAATCCAAAAACAGATTCAGTTACATACATTACTATTTAATCCTAATAATGGTAACATGCATTCAAAATCTGTTTCAAAACCCAAAAAGGGTTGGTCGTCTAATGATTAAAAACATTAGAAGACCAAATCTTAGGATTGAGATAGGAACGATTTCTTTAGCATTTTAAAACTTTCAGCAGAGGCAGAACTCTGCTCAGTGTGAAGAGCCACCAGCCAGGACTGAATGGGAGTTTGAGAAATTAGAACAGACACAAAAAGCACAGCAGCACTGACCCTAGAGTATTTTCTATGTTAAAAGTTAATGGCAGTAGTAGTTGCTTCATCTAGGAGAGAAAGACAGCTAAGCAGTTAAGATCTGAGCATATAGTAATATTATTTACATTCTGATCCCAGTAGCTGTATCTCATTATTATTCAGTCCATTGAAAATAGTATTTGTATTAAAGGAAAAAAATATGTAACGATCTAATGTAATAATTGAATGGTTATAATGTTATATATAAGCTACAGTGGCATTGCAATGTTCCTTTGGATACACAGCAGCTGTCTGTACATTTATATGTTAGATAAGAAATTACAAAGCAGATTTATATAAATTCCAGTAAAATTGCTGGAAGTGCAATTTTGTTATATAACAAATTTGTTACATAATGAGTATGACTTGTTATATATTATATACAAGTTATAATTTATAACTTGTGTATATATATATATATATATAGTATATTCATTTGTTACGCACAGACTGATATATTTCAAATAATGTTTAATGTTGATGAAGACTAATGAAAACCCCAAGTTCAGTGTCAGAAAATTAGAATATTACTTAAGACCAATACAAAAAAAGGATTTTTAGAACTGTTGGCCAACTGAAATGTATGAGCATATACAGCACTCGGTACTTAGTTGGGGCTCCTTTTGCCCAGTTTACTTGATTCTAAAACACAATACCTATTCTACTTAAATTAGGTTTGTGTGTTTTACTCAAGTCTCACTAAACTGTTTATTCAACTCAAGTAATGTCAGTAGTACATACACTGCTCAAAAAAATAAAGGGAACACTTAAACAACACAATATAACTCCAAGAAAATCAAACTTCTGTGAAATCAAACTGTCCACTTAGGAAGCAACACTGATTGACAATCAATTTCCCCTGCTGTTGTGCAAATGGAATAGACAACAGATGGAAATTATTGGCAATTAGCAAGACACACTCAATAAAGGAGTGGTTCTGCAGGTGGGGACCACAGACCACTTCTCAGTACCTATGCTGTCTGGCTGATGTTTTGGTCAGTTTTGAATGTTGGTGGTGCTTTCACACTTGTGGTAGCATGAGACGGACTCTACAACCCACACAAGTGGCTCAGGTAGTGCAGATCATCCAGGATGGCACATCAATGCGAGCTAGAAGGTTTGCTGTGTCTGTCAGCGTAGTGTCCAGAGGCTGGAGGCGCTACCAGGAGACAGGCCAGTACACCAGGAGACATGGAGGAGGCCATAGAGGGCAACAACCCAGCAGCAGGACCACTACCTCCGCCTTTGTGCAAGAAGGAACAGGAGGAGCACTGCCAGAGCCCTGCAAAATAACCTCCAGCAGGCCACAAATGTGCATGTGTCTGCACAAACGGTTAGAAACCGACTCCATGAGGATGGTATGAGGGCCCGACGTCCACAGATGGGGGTTGTGCTCACAGCCCAACACCGTGCAGGACGCTTGGCATTTGCCAGAGAACACCAGGATTGGCAAATTCGCCACTGGCGCCTTGTGCTCTTCACAGATGAAAGCAGGTTCACACTGAGCACATGTGACAGACGTGACACAGTCTGGAGATGCCGTGGAGAGCGGTCTGCTGCCTGCAACATCCTTCAGCATGACCGGTTTGGCAGTGGGTCAGTAATGGTGTGGGGTGGCATTTCTTTGGAGGGCCGCACAGCCCTCCATGTGCTCACCAGAGGTAGCCTGACTGCCATTAGGTACCGAGATGAGATCCTCAGACCCCTTGTGAGACCATATGCTGGTGCGGTTGGCCCTGGGTTCCTCCTAATGCAGGACAATGCTAGACCTCATGTGGCTGGAGTGTGTCAGCAGTTCCTGCAAGATGAAGGCATTGAAGCTATGGACTGGCCCGCCCGTTCCCCAGACCTGAATCCGATTGAGCACATCTGGGACATCATGTCTCGCTCCATCCACCAACGTCACGTTGCACCACAGACTGTCCAGGAGTTGGCGGATGCTTTAGTCCAGGTCTGGGAGGAGATCCCTCAGGAGACTATCCGCCACCTCATCAGGAGCATGTCCAGGAGTTGTAGGGAGGTCATACAGGCACGTGGAGGCCACACACAATACTGAGCCTCATTTTGACTTGTTTTAAGGACATTACATTAAAGTTGGATCAGCCTGTAGTGTGTTTTTTCACTTTAATTTTGGGCGTGGCTCCAAATCCAGGCCTCCATTGGTTAATAAATTTGATTTCCATTGATGATTTTTGTGTGATTTTGTTGTCAGCACATTCAACTTTTTACAGAACAAAGTATTCAATGAGAATATTTCATTCATTCAGATCTAGGATGTGTTATTTGAGTGTTCCCTTTATTTTTTTGAGCAGTGTACATGTTTGGCCTGAGAAAGTTACCAGACTAAGTTATTTTTAGTAAACTGGATTTGAATATATTTGTTACTGGAGCAATGCTTCAGCTCAACCTAAGTTGCAACATCTGAGGCATTATGACTTGTGCCTCAGATGTGCCATCTTCGACTAATCGAAGATGGTTCGATTAGTCTTTCGCCCCTATACCCAGGTCGGACGACCGATTTGCACGTCAGGACCGCTACGGGCCTCCCACTAGACATGCCCCCCCATTCCCTGAGTAAAAAAAGCAACTCACTGAGTAACGTTCACTGACAGCAAGTCAGATTAAAAATTATACACAAATCAACAGAAATATTACTTTTGTACAATAAAATGTCAGCAAATGCTCATTTACAGTTGTAAACTGCACATGGCAACAATATTTGTTGCTATAGGGTGTTTATATTTTTGTTCAGTATAAGTAAGTTGAACTACTATTATGTTTTGTTTACATGTACTTGTTCAGTGTACTTAGGAGTTTGTTGTATAAACTTAATTGTTTCAAGTTAAATTAACTTAGTTTAGTGAAGTTGATTCAACTTAGAAATGGCAAGTAAATTATCCTCTTCTTAACTCAACTACATCAAGTTAGTCCAACTTACATTAACAATACAGTTTACTTAGCAGAATCTAGGAAACCGATTGCCTTAAACAAATTAACCACAAAAAAGATTTCAAGTTCACAAGATTCAATGTTTTAACAAAATGTAATGTACTTAGCATAACCTAACAGTCAATAACCCCACAGGAACCTGGATAAAGTCTACCATGGCATCTGAAGCCTGTGGATAATAAGAAAAGTACAAATTAACAAAAAGAATGAGGTGAAAGTTAAGATTTTCTTGTGTACAACCTCTGACAAACAGAATAGCAGTGTGGAACTCTTTCCTCGAGAGAAACTGAAAGACATCACAGCATAGCCGTCCTCATGGCAACGTCATTGGTCTAGAAGTAGGGAGAACAATGAAAGTAAGCACAAGCTTATTCTGAAGAAACTGAATCACATTTGTTTACATTAAGTGGCATAAAATAATTATTCACCCTTATTTGTTGTCTGACTGACTGATTATAATTTTGATGGTTGTATAGTTTAAGGAACAACGGCAATTTCCCAACCTGCTATCAGCTGATTATTATATTGATGCCATAGAACAGTGTTTCTCAACCTGTTTCAGCCCAGCGCCCCCCCAGCCTTTATCCAGGTCCCTCACCGCCCCCACCAAAGAATGTATAGGCTACTTTGCACTGACCATTATTTTATCATTAATATTACTATCACTATTGTAGATTTTTTTATTTTCATGCTTGTTTCTGTATTTATCATTAAAAATAATTTCCCAGAGAACAAAAAGTCATGGGAATAGAAAATATTTTCACAGGCGTCTATGAAAAATGCAACAAACATTCAAGTTAAAATCTGTAGGTCTAACAACAGCCAGTCAGAGTGGAGAATATATTCTTATTCTTTGCCATTTTCTAGTTGTTAAATATTCCACAAATGAGCAGATAAAAGTTGTACAACATGCCAGTTTAAACTTTGAACTGATATTGAAGAAATAAATATATCAAATCTAATTAAAAACATAAAAGTGATCAGTTATTTACTGTTATGGTCTGTAAGATATAGTTTCTTTCCTGTTGATAAATTTATTTTATCGTTTATTGACCATCAGTAATCTTCACTCATCACCTGCTGCGCCTCCTAATCATCATGTGTTTCACAGCATGTGTTGATTTTTTTCACTGTTCAGCGTCAGATTCTCTGTTTTTATGCTCCGTTTTATGTCCCGTTTCTCCTGTTTCAGAGTTTTGCGCTATGTGAACGTCTTTTTTTTTTTTTAAAGCCCCCTAAGTTGCAGGGCGGTCGGGAAGCGTATCGATGGGGAAAAGGCAGACTGACATAAACCTTTTAAAACAACGGAAACAATTTCTGCATTTTCATTATTGAAATTTAAAAGTGCTGTGTTGTTCTATCACCCCGGTTTCATACCGGACCACTTACAGCACCGTGTTAACGCTATAAAATGAACGCTCTCTATCGTGGTATCACCCATGGAGGGATTTCTTTATTTCTTTATTTAAATGAGTTCATTTTTCAGAGGGATACACAGTGAGGGTATTGTGATTTTAGCTACCAGTAGCAGGAGAACGGAGCTGCGCCAAGAAGCTAACAGAAGCTACAAACACTGAATAGAAGAAGAGCTGCCATCGATACAGTTGCAGCCAAGCATGGTTTAATGTTACACAATACAGTTTTACCAAGTTGCTCAAAGTCTAAACTGGTGTTGTTGTGCATTTAAGGTGTAAAGTTTACCTTCGACTAAACGGCCCCCCAAAGGCATCCCAGCGCCCCCTTTTGTAAAAATGTCCGCCAGCGCCGCCTGCCGTCCTCTGAACGCCCCCTGGGGGGCGGTACTGCCCATGTTGAGAACCGCTACCATAAACTGTTGCTCAATCATTATTTCAACAACTGTGTTTTTTCCTGTCTCAATCACAGAAATACCATCAACACAAATTAGTAGCCTATTCTTAACAAGCTTAACGTGACATGTTGTCATTAAGTAACTAACATTGTCTGCATCCAACAGCATTACTCTACTTAATCGGTTTGTTTAGAAAAAAACTGTAAAGGTTTTTGCCTTTTAATAGTTGTGTGCCATGATTCTAACACAAGTGTCCACCTCTGCACAGCAACATGTCTCTGTAGTGTCCACTGCTGCGAGCATCTTAACAGTAATGTTGCATTTAAAGGTGCCTTGGAGAAACACATTACTACACATTAGCAACTGATTAAACCATTGTAATGATTAATCAGTTGTGCTGTGGACAAAGGCCACATATTGCTGGGTTTCAGATGACATAGCACCGACATGACCCAATGTAGATGGAGGGCCTGAAGTAAATCCAGCCCATTTATTTTGTTGATCCAGCATCAAAATGCCTAAAATCTGTGTCCTTTACGGTTGTTCAAACCTTTCTAATAGAGAGAAATATGAACGTTATTTTCATGTTTCGAAAGTATTTGGTCACAAGGGAGTTAATTTTAAAAATTTAACTGAAAAAAGAGGACTAAAGTGGATTGACTTTCCTCCTCTTTCCAAAATAGACGGTGTGAAAACACCTAACAATGCCAGTGTTTGCAGCGACCACTTTCTAACAGGTAATGATCACATCGTTTTAATTGTATTTTCAGTATTTTTTTGGACAGTAAGATATGTTATTTTTATGCCCTAGCGTGGTTGTCCTCAGAGTGCTAATGTTGTTAGCAGCTAGCTCAGTGCCGAGACAGACAGAAAATATGTTTATTCAGAGGGACTTTAATGCTAAAAAAAAAAAAGGAAGAAAGCTAAATAAATTAAATATAATCTACCCAGCCATGCAGTCACAGTGAGCTGTGACTATTCCCCCACATGCCACGTGTCAGGCCACGAACCATGGGGGTTTCTGTAGATCGGAGTGAATAGTTGACCTACATTGGACCTGAATCCAGCGTCCCACAACGACTCATTAACATACAACTCCAGCATGAATTTGGGTTTATAGAAGCTAAATAAGTAATTTTTCAGGAGATCCAAGTTAGTAGAAATAACATGGGTTAGTATTTTGTTAGTGATAGCATTGTTATAATAGATTAATTACTGAAAGTAGCACAACTCACTACTCACCCAGCATAAACCAGTCAACAACCATTGAATGCTTTTTTGGATCCTTCAGAGGCTTCAATACATTCAAAACGGTGCTGCCAGGATCCTAGTGAGAGCTCGTAAATTTGATCACATCACACCTACTCTTTACAAGCTTCACTGGCTTCCTGTAACTTATAGGATTCAGTATAAAATTGCTCTCATCACCCATCACTGTCTATATGGAACCTCACCGGATTATTGAAGGACCTCCTTATTTCACATTCAACTTCTAGATCCTTACGATCCCAAGCCTGTAATCTTCTCCACCTTCCTCGATCAACACTAAGGACTATGGGTGATGGAGCATTTGCTGTGGCTCCTCGTCTATGGAACTCTCTCCCGGACTATTTGAGAGCCCCGCAATCATTGTCCGATTTTAAAACTGGCTTGAAAACCTTTTTAGACAAGCCCACTCCACTCTTAAATGACTGTCTTTTTTTATTATTGTTTTTGATTGCTGATTTCATTTGTTTTTAGCTGCACTGTGTAGCACTTTGAGATTTGTATTAATGAAAAGTGCGTTATAAATTAAATGCTTGACCCAAACTAAATGATTGTATTCTCCAGGCTTTTGAAAACTTTCTTCTCTCTCGTCGTATAATATGAGGTCTGCAGTTATGTGGATCGCTTTGATGCAGGTAAATCCTCAAGATTATATGAGAAATCTTTTTTACCGAGATAATACCGATCGTATCATAAATATACATTTATTTTTTCGAGATGCCTTGTCTGTTTCGGCCTATTTAGGGCATTAGCGTACTAATTGTGATCAATTTTGCTTTGTTTTGAACCGGAGAAATCCACTTCCGGACCTCCATCTCCACATGGCCGAGTGAAATGAATTCTACATGAAAGTTAGCAGGCTGAGTTTATACTTAAAAACATGCTGAAGGGAGGCAGTTGAAAGGCAGGTAATTATTAGTCAGATCTCTTATCATGGACAAAAACATTAAAGACTCTCAAGTAAAAGGCACGGCAGTTTTAGTTAATGTTTGACCATGAGCCCATGCTAACATTGTGTTATTGGCACACTCCTATAGGAGCGTGCCAATGGCAGCCACTGGTGGTTTATATAAGGGGACATTTAGGACAGAAGCTATATTTTGCCTCACACATATGACTAAAGTATGGAAGCCCATTTCTGCCATGAAAGAAAAAAGACCAACAGAAAGTCATAATTATGACTTTCAAAGTCATAATTTCGACTTTGAAAGTCATAATTATGAGATTCAAAGTCAGAATTTCCACTTTCAAAGTCAAAGTTATGACTTTGAAAGTCATAATTACTAAAGAATCATACACGCACTCAAATTATTAAAATTGCACAAATATACAATTAAAATGTCACACACACATAACATTTTTCTCTCACATGCACACACAAAATACAAAAATTGCACATACATTCTTAAAATACCACACGTGCATGCATTTTTTTCCCTCTCGGACACACAAGACTAAAATTGTACATATACACTACTAAAATATCACACACATATACACAAAGCATACAGATAATATTCTGAATCAAAGGTCGAAAATATGTGTGCATGTGTGTGCGTGAACTAACACTAGGCTGAAATGAATGAATGAATGGGACTTGTATTTGTCTGTGTGAGAGACAAATTTTTTGTGTGAAAGTTGTCACGGAAGAGGAGGGGCATAATTTGGAGATCAGATGGCGCATGCGTTAATACCGCAGTGAAGTTAGCTTCAAGTTGGATATTAGATATTGGCGCTCCGCAAGCGGCGTTTAGCTCAAAGTTGATCCGATTTATGAACGCTAATTTCGGCCAGCCGTTCTCTACCGCTCCCTCCTCAGCCACTCGAACGTTCACTCTTGAGTGAAAGAGCCCTGGCTCTAACGCTGCTTACTCCGGCTCTAATGCCTTACTCCAAGAGCCGGAGTAAGCTGCGTTAGAGCTTCTCCTGCTCTAATGCCGCTTACTCTGGCACAGAGGTGGAGTAAGCGGCGTTGGAGTCTGCTCTTTGTGAATCTTCCCCCATTTTTGAATGGGTGTCGTTTCACAATCCTTTCCAGGATGTGGTTATCCCGATTGCTTGTCCATTTGTTTTTCTACCACATCTTTTCCTTTCCTTCACCTCTCTACGAATATGCTTGGACACAGGAGTTCTGTGGTCAGCCAGCCTCTTTAGCAATGACGTTTGTGTCTTGCCCTCTTGTGCAATTTGTCAAAGGTCATCTTTTGGATGACTGTCAGATCAGCAGTCATCCCCATGATTGAGTAGCCTACAGAAGTGCACTGAGACGATGTAAAAGCATTTGCAAGTGTTTTGAGTTAATTAGCTGATTTGAGTGTGTCACCAGGGGTCTTCAATACTGAACCTTTTCACAGTATTCTAATTTTCTGAGATACTGAATTTGGAGTTTTTATTAGTTTTCAGTAATAATCATAAACACTTTAAAAAATAAACATTTGAAATATGTCAGTCTGTATGTAATGGATTGATATAATATACAAATTTTACATTTTGAATGGAATTACTGATTTAAATAAACTTTATTTATGATATTCCGTTTTTTTTTTTTTTTACCAGCACCTGTATATCTAATGTGCAAAAACCAATATATTGTGCAAAAATATATTTTTTCTACAATTTTCTTTTAAAATTGTTGTAGAATTCTCCTTTCTATGTCTGAAATCAAGAAATGTATCCAAAAATATGACAGAAAAAAGCAAGCTTGAAACGGCTAAGAATGCAGCCAAACATTGCCATAGAGATGTTTAGAAACCTAAATTCAGACCCAAGTGCATTTCAATAGCCACCCAACTGGAAACTGGTAAGGGCAAAGTCTGTCACTCTTATTTGAGCTCCATAAAAGCTAGATTTATATAGAGCTTTTTCCAGTGAGGTGGAGGAGTTTGAGTCTAATAGTGTCTAAAAGTAGTAGCTTGAATACCCAATAGATTGACACCCTAACCAGAGGTATAAACACATTCTGCAACAAGCTCAGTCTGCCTGTAATTCAATATAATTACAAACAATGGTTGTGACTAAAGCCAAAGTTCAAAAGCACAGCTTAGACGACAGCTTTGTTTAATTTGCATATTTGGGCACTGTAGAAATGAGTATCAACACCAGCAAGCAAAAGTGATTAAAAATACTCGAAACATTTAGAACTACAAATAAACGTTATAAAATAATTTATTAAATTTAAATTTAATAGTGTAAATACTTTGTTTGAACCTCCACCAAGTAAATGTTTTGCATACTTTTAATTTAACCAAGAGATACTTATCAGAGGCAGTGGCACATGCAGGGGAAGAGATAAATCAGTAACTAAGGTTGTGTGAATCAATTCCAAACTTTAGAAAACATGACATGCTTGTGCAGTCATGATTCCATCGTGATGTGCAAGCAGAATGGAGTGGGTCTCCTCTCTGCTCTACTGCAGGCTGCTGTCAGTCAGATTGACCACCTGCATATGCTTCAGAAGTGGGAGAGGCTGGCAGCAGCTCACCGTTTGCTGTGCACCCCCCATTCTCTATATATGGAAAGGTATTCTTGAAAAACAATGGAAATGAACGACTGTAAGGTTTAGATGACATCAACAAAGCAGTCTGCAGAAATATGTTACCTTGGGTTCTGGATCTGGGACTCCAACCTCATGTCTGGTCCAAGAATATTGAAAATCAAATTTGTCCCAAGTTTGACTTTATTAATATTCTAAAAAAATAAATAAAAATATGTATATATATTTGTTTAACGAGTAAAGAGATGCTTGTCTTAAGTGGATGAACTTGGGAGGAGCTCATTATATTTAGTATCAAAATACTTTCTGATCTCTATATTGTATTTCCTCAGGCGGATCACCTGCATAATTTCATCTTCTTTCGCTTCTCTATGGGGTTTGTGGACAGCATTATTGCAAAGTGTAAGTTGAAATGTAGATTTATACACTGAACTCTCATTTATGTTAAATTAATGTTATTAAATAAATTTTTTTTAAACGTAGCAGAAAGTGTGCTCGTCTTTTTGCAGTGGCAGGGCAGATTGCGGGAGATATTGACTCCAGGTTTTTTTTGTTTTTGTTTTTTTTTAGATCTGCTTTGTTTTAAACTTGAGAACATTTCTTACCCTTTTCTGAATTTGGTCAATTGGTATTAATCTGCAGATGTGGCAACAGTGGTGGGCTATCTGGTGGTCAGCCGTCCCTTTCTCAAGCTGTCCGACCGCCGGCACCTGCACAGCACACATTCTGAGCTGCTGGAGGTCAGATCGTCGTATCTGCTTCATGTGTACACACACAAGTCTTACCTTCTAATCACCTTATTGTAGTTGTAGTACAGAATGTTAGAAAATGGAAAGGTTGTCTTTAAAAGGTGGTTTGACGTAGTTCAGACCTGATGATTCTGATTAATAAATTGTTGTGATGTGTCCTTCCATACCAATAGCACACAGATGTCAAACATACAGCAACTCCAAACTTTAAATATCTATTCATACTTTTTGGTTACCAGGACTACTACCAGAGTGGCAGGATGCTCTTGAGAATGTCTCAGGCCCTGGGTAGGATTGTATTGGCTGGGCGAGAGATGACCCGCCTTTCTGGGTGAGTATTGTGGGTTGATAGTTCATCTAAAAATTCTCCATGCAGGTGTTTGAAGTTAGTTAACTAATTAAGGTGCAACACCAGGAGTTTCTGATATTTCACTTTTTCCCAACTTTCTAAGTTTCTGACATGCTGAATTTTGTGGAAAAATTCCAAAAGAAAAGTCTTAAAATAGTTTAGCGTGTGTGTGTGTGTGTGTGTGTGTGTGTGTGTGTGTGTGTGTGTGTGTGTGTGTGTGTGTGTGTGTGTGTGTGTGTGTGTGTGTGTGTGTGTGTGCGCGCGCGCGCGCGCGCATCTATTAGTGACGTGCGGTGAGGTTTATTGCTGGTGAGGCACTGACTTATGACATAAGACACGTTATTGGACGTACAGAAATTTTGCGCATGCGTACAACACTGGGGGGCAAAAAGACTAATCTTTTACATTCATCCATAGCCGCGTTAACTCAGTGAAACTTATAAATGTAGGTATTAATTTCATGCTATGATCCACAGCAAAGTGATCTGTATTCGCCAAGCTATGCAGATTTGTTGCCATAGCAACTGAGAACAATGCCACTTCATGTTTTAGGATTTAACACCAAAAAACGTTCAAGAATTTTGCACACAGAACGGAACATTAAGTTTGTTGTTGTAGTACGTTTTAGGCTTAATGTTTTATTAATAAATAATTTCTGTGGTAGATTAGCTACCGCTTCTACTTTACTGAATTATTTAAACATTGTAGCCCACAAAACGCACATTTCATAAAAAAAACATCTTATTGCTGTCTTACCTTATCCATGAAATTCATGCACCGCTAATTCTGCACAAATTATCCGTTCATCCAAAGCCAAGTCTATCCTCGGCATGTCTTTTCTACTCCGTTTGAGAATCATCAAACTGTCTCAAAGCAAAACTTTCAGCTCCGGTGTTGGTCTTCCTTTAGTTATCATCTCCTGCTTCAATTGAAAATCCAATTTAGAAAACTGTAAATGTAGTCTTTCATGTTGACGTCGGAAGAAAGAAGAAAACAAATATATGGCTGTACTTTACTTATTAACTGTGTGGCTAGCTCCATGGCTAGCTCACCATGTCTTACTCTGCAGTTGTGCAGTCACAATATGCAGAGTATTGCATATACTCTGCATATTGACTATATGCCTCAAATGTGAGTTCTCTTGTCTCACCGCCCCCAGCGGTGAGGCAAGAGAACTGCCTGCCTCACCTCGAGTCTGTTCTCTGTTGTTTCTTATCGCTCCTCTGCACACAAAACACGATACACACACAGTTAGTGATAAAAAACACTGTACATTATATACATAAGCTAAATTACGGAGAATCAGTCCATATATTAAATGTTTTTTAGCCATTTTATTGCCGGCGTACAGACAGGACGAACATGCTGTCATATAATGGCAGCCAGTGCAGTTAGCGAGAGGTTGCGCAATCGCAGGAGCGGCTCAGCTGCTGCTGCCTCACCGGTTTCGCTTCTGAGGATTTGAATGGGAAAATGCGAAAATCCAGCGATTTTGAAGAAAAAAAATCATCACAATTGGTTAAGCTAAGTAAAAAATAGATACTTTATAGTACATGAAAATAGCAATATAAATGATTTTATTATATATATATTCATGATGACAGGTGAGGCTCTGATCCCCTGACCGCACGTCACTGGTGTGTATATATATATACATGTATTTAATGAATCTATAGAATATGGGTTTTACTTTCTGAAATTAATATTAATTATTAATATTTCAGTATTTCTGAAATACCAAAAGTATTTCAGAAATACTGAAATATTACTATTTCTCAAATACCATTTGAGTATTTCAGAAGTATTATTTAATTACTGAAAATCAATATTTTCTGAATATAATTCAGAAAATATTGATTATAAATATCCACATTTTCTGGATGTATACCTTGAAAACAAACTTTTTTTGGTGTTTGTTCCACTTAGGTTCACAGCTCGAATCACTGAACTGATGACAGTTTTAAAGGAGCTCAACACTGGCAAATATGAACGCACCATGGTTTCCTTGCAGGAGAGGGGTACACACAGAAATCTGTCATTGGTACTGGTCGTCATTTCTTCTGACCAACGCTGTCTTTTCTAAACCCAGTGGTTATATTTTTGCCTCCACTGTAGAAACAGAGACTGCTGAGAAAACCATCCTAGTCCCTGGAAGTGGTCAGATCATTAACAGAGACAACATCATTAAGTAATTCTTGCTCTTAAATAGAAAAAGATATCTTTGGTGGTTCTTTTTGCCTTTCTTGGTAAAATGTATTTTCTTTTTTGTGACATTTTGCAGATTTGACCATACTCCACTGGCGACACCAAACGGAGACCTACTGATCAGAGACCTCACATTTGAGGTAGAGTATGTAAATGTGTTCATTTCAGCGGCTCAGTGGCTGAAATGTACAACAACCACAGAGTAACCACACAATCTATTGATTAAAATTGTTCCTGTATTTTTAAGAAATATTGAAGGGTTTAGTGGTAAAATAAAGCAACCTGATAATATCATAGCTCTAACAGGCCAACTTAAATATGAAGTATTGAGGTTGACCTGATGATCCAGATAACAGAGTTGGACTCATAAAGGAGTTCTGTTTTCACACTCAACTCCTGCTTCCGGCTCTGTTCAGAGCAGATGTGTTGTCTGTTTTCTGAAAGAGTGCAGGGTTTCCCCTAGAAAACCTGCTCAACATCTCTGCCTGACTAGAAGTAGACAAAGCATTTGATATGGCGCATGTTGTAGCATTGTAGCAACGCTTAGCTTGGTCAAGTAAAGCCTGGCAGCCAGCCAGACTTATAATACACAGGTGGAAACCCTGAAGCGTGCAACATTACACAGAAGATGGGAGTGTGTAACGTGCAGCACAAAGCAACCAATCGGAGCAGTCAGAAAAAAAGAGGTCCAACTTTTGCAACAAAATCTAACTAACTGAAATGCTCCTCTGTCTGTTGGACTTGAGGTTAACATCTGTCTTTCTCCAGCTGTAATCTCACCTGACATTTGGGTAGGTGGAGCGCTCTGAAAGGAGGCACACCTTTTATAACGAGTCACAGGTTTGTCGCGATATACAATAAATCAGGTAATCGCATGAAAAATTAAAATGAGATTAAAATTAGAGTGTGAATTTGAACAATGTACAAACCAGCATGGCAGGTTGGCAAGTTGAGTAGAAAAAAAATGCTTTCAGTTTGAACTCCTGTCTAGGGATGGACTGGTCATCAGGGTGATGCCATTTCAGCTGAAGTCAGAGTGGAAGTAGGGTACATATGTACAACAGAGTTGAGAATAAATCATATGATTTATGTAATTTACATAATTTGATTGTACTGACAGGTTTTGTAACCCAGGGAAATGTTGCACACAAAATAGAAAAACAGAGGCAGGTAAAATGTTTGAGTGGCCGATTTATTATTTTTTTTACGTTTTTAATTTCCACCCCTGCTGACACCATTATTTAAAGTTCAGGGTGGTCAATTGGTACAAATGTTTTAGGTTAGTTCTGTTCATTTTAATTAAAATTTGTGTTTTTCTATGCTCAGAATTCAAGAGTTTTTCTCTGGATTGAAGGATACAATACAAAAGTATTGCATTAATTAAAAAGTTTTATTCAAGTGTTAGGTAACTGAGGTTATTGCACATGGCTCAGTTTGCATTGTGTCAGTGATTTACCTCCATTCCTTCCTTCTCATCCAACTATGAGCTGCATTTATGACATCACTTGTGCTGCACAAGTGCATTTTCTGCAATAAAAGTGGGTACAGTTATTGATGTCTGAACATATTAAGAACAAGAGAGCCAATGCTGATCAGAAGCTAATGAAGGTAAAGCTAACTGGGTGATGCAGCTCCACATGCCACTCTACAGATTGCAGCACTGTGTTGTCCATTGTTATGCCTGTTTAAAAATTAGTGATGTATACATCTTTTTAAGGCCAATTCCTGATGGTGAAAAGCATCAAATATTTATCAGTTGGCCCACAATCTTTATTGTAATGTGAATGCAGCAGTACAGAGAGCACCATATCTACAGATCACAACTCCAGTTTTTTCCACTCTATAAGGCACATCGGATTATAAGGCAATAAATGGCCTATTTTAAAACTTTTTTCATATATAAGGCGCACCGCATTATAAGGCGCATAGAATAGACGCTACAGTAGAGGCTGGAGTTGCGTTATGCATCCATCCACTAGATGGAGCTGAACTAAAGGGAATGTCAACAAAACAGTCCCACTCCGGTCGGCGAGGAGAGCCTTCCGCCACTGGGCCGGGGCGGGGCCAGACGATGGTCACCCTTCTCCGTTCGCGCACAGCATGTTGGTGGAGAACGTGGTGCTAAATGACCTGCAGACAACCTGATTATCAGGTCGGTAGGTAGATAGGTCAGTCAAACTTTATTAATAGATTACAAACCAGCGCTCTGACAAATATCCCAGCATGCACCGCGCGCTTCTTCTTCTACGGGCGAAAGTGAAGTCGGATGCTTACCGTAGTTGCTCAACCTGTTGTGGCTCAATATTGGTCCATATATAAGGCGCACCGGATTATAAGGCGCACTGTCAGCTTTTGAGGAAATTGAAGGTTTTTAGGTGCGCCTTATAGTGCGGAAAATACGGTAATAGATAAATGGAGCATATTTGCATGCTTTTGCATCCAGGCCAACCACTTGCAGTGAGAGGGTTACCACTTGCAATATTCCCAAAATGGATGAAAATAGACATTTTTTGCTTGAGAAAAAACAGGAAAAAGTTTACAAAAATCATTTTCTTATGGTTAATATGTGCATTGTGTAAGGATATGTTTTCAGAAAGCTAAGCAATTGTGTTTGTGTTGAAGGTGAGGTCCGGCACCAATGTTCTTGTTTGTGGACCTAATGGCTGTGGAAAGAGCTCCTTGTTTAGAGTGCTCGGAGAGGTGAGTGTGTTCTGTTTGGGTCTCCAGGTAACACAGCTAAGCATCTTTTTGGGCTCAAGTCTCTATCTGTCAGATTTTTTAAAAGACAGCCCAGAATCCTTAAACTTCCCTCTACCATCTGTCAGGACACTATGGTAAACTAGATTTTTAATCTCTAGGAGTTTATTGTCCTGGTTAATCCTTTCAAAGACGCTTTTCCACTAGCTCGCCTCTAACCGGTTCAGACTCAGTCCACCTCAGCCAGATTTGTTTTCCATTAGCAAAACTCGCACGGCTCAGATTTTTGTACCTACTTCAGGGGTAGTACTAGTAGGATCGAGCAGGGTACAGCACTGAAACAATTTTATTGACAGCTGACATCATTCATTGATTGGCTCCTGATTTAGGTCACTGACAACTGCAAACAACATGTACCATTTAGCTGTGGACCGCAGACTCTGCTATCAGAGAGCTGCTCAGTATGGAGGAGTTTATTTATGAGTTTAGTCTGGAGGAAGAAGCAGGAACACATGTACAGTGTATCACAAAAGTGAGCACACCACTCACATTTCTGCAGATATTTAAGTATATCTTTTCATTTGACAACACTGACAAAATGACACTTTGACACAATGAAAAGTAGTGTGTGTGCAGTTTATATAACAGTAAATTTGTTCGTCCCTCAGAGGAGACTTTCATGTGTCACAGCAGCAAGTTGACAGACAAAATGGAAACATGTGCATTTACATAGAGGAGAAAATATAAAAACAGAAGGTAAGAATAATAAGGGGAGATTTACAGTGTTACAAAATAATGCTGTGCTGTTATTAATTATATCTTATTTCTATTAATGAATATAAAATCAACCTTATGGTTGAAATTAACAATGAGGATTTCTTCAGACCAAAAGGGTTAGTAAGTCATGGCTCAAAGCTGAGTCATCTCCTTATGTGGTGCTTATTTGTTCATTTCTATTGTTTTTTTGTTTGTTTCATAGTTGTGGCCATTGTTTGGTGGAAACCTGACTAAGCCTGAGAGAGGAAAACTCTTCTATGTTCCACAGGTAAAACATTTTCAATTACAATTTTTCTTGTGTAGGTCATCATTGATGCAACTTGTGAAGAGTGAGAGATGACCAAATGGATTGTCCTGCATGTAAAAACAAGACTCAAGACAGGAAGAAAAATGTTTATTTTTCTGTTTGACTCCTGAAAAAGTCAAGAAATTTGCTTAGGGTTATGCTTAATTTTTATGTTTTTCAATATATTGTAGTTTTCTAATTCTATTACACTACACTGTAAAACATTTGAAAATGGCTTAAATTGAAAATGAAATTCCACCTTTCCTTGAAAATGCAATTTAAGTCTACCAGGCTAAGCATTGTTTGTTTATTTTAAATAGGGTTATTTTTACTCCAGGAGCAGTGATAGAAAAGATGGATTAAGCTAGGTATACAGTAGATGCACTGAACTGGGCCACCCCTATCCCTACCTCACAAGTTATTTCCAAATTATGATGTCTGCTCATCATAATTTTTGTAACGTTTAGCATTTATTAACACAAAAACATGCTGGGTTGCTGGTGGACTGCTCTACCGTACCACCAGGCTTAGCATGTTTTCTGTGGAAAACTCTGGCATTGGTTTTAATTCAGAAATTAAAGTTTATGAAGTTCATTTAACAAGAGACAAGTTGTCTAAACATTGTTTTTTTAAGTTAATTAATCTTGAATTGTGAATTTTAACTTAATGCTGCAATTTAAACCAAATAATTATTTCACAATATCTGAGAAATCTGCCCTCACCTATCTGAAGAGCACACATTTTTCTATTATTTTACTGACATTATCAAGTTAAAATATCTATTTATTCTAAAGTACACCTTAGAATAATTTTAATTTTTGTTTCAAATTGCATGAACAAAATTTCTGATGTGATGAATTTTATTAAACATCACAATGTATTCTGCTCAAAAACACTTGGTGTGAACAGGACATTTTCCTCAACTTGGCAAACTGAGAATTGCATAACTCGGGATGCTCCGATGAGGTTTTTTGCTGCTGGTTCTGATACCGATCTCTGCCGATCACCGATTTTGCCGATCATCTGGATTGACTATTCATTTTTTGCTTTAGGTGTAAATGCTACTATGTGATCCGACGAAATTTAAAAATTATCTGGCAATAAATTTTAAGTACATTTAGCCATAAAACATGCAACATACTTGCAGGCACAATACAGCAACTATTCAGTCAAAAGGACAACTGAAAAACCTGCAATCAGTAAAATAATATTTAAACCGTAAGTCTCCCAGTACCATAAATTATACATGACTCAAATAAATCTATATCAAGTAAAAAAGGAAACATTCATTCAAATTCAAACGCAGGTTGCATCAAAATAAACAATCCTTCCTGATAGCTTGGCTAGCTGATTGTTCTGGTTCTGATTGGCTGTTTCTGAGCGAGCGGAGTAATTCTGCAGAACACAGGAGGAGGCAGAAGACAACGATTATTTTTCAGAGATTATCTGTCTTGTGTTAGGACGGCGAAAGTTTTAGTACACATGTAAAATCTTAAGTTACGTGCTACAGCTTTAAGCACAGGTTGGGTGTGAAAGTTCACTGCAGGTGGAGCAGAAACGGCGCTACGTCTGTGAAATATAACTACCAGCAGCTCGTAGCGGCGGTTCAACAACGAGAACAGAACCAGCATCTTACATTGCTAGTTTGAAGATTTAAATTATTTTTCAGGTTATTTGTTTAGCTTTCTCACCGTGATGCTGCTTTACCGGCCAGATGTCTTTTTTTCTGCAGTGAGCCTCGATGTAGCCAAACTCCGTCAAGTGCTTGTTTTTTAAATGTCACATTAGATTTGTTGTGTTGATGCATTTTTACCTGCTTCACCCCCGAGAGAATTTTCCACCGCAACACACAAACGTTCCCGTTCACTCTCAGCGTTATAGTTCCTCACCACATTGCTTAGGATTTACCCCTGCGTGCTTGCGCAGTGTGAAAGAAAGAAGACATGAGCTGCACATGCAGGCTACGAATGAGATGCAGGTGACCGGCAACAAGAGACCGTTATCAACGATCACCCATCATACACTTTTTCACGGAAATCGGCCAATTATGATCGGTGGCCGATCGACTGGCACACCTCTAACTAAAATGAATATTTCCCTTAGCACACAACAGTCAGATCAATGTAACACACTTCCATCTCACTGATGGTGAAACACAGGATAAAAAAAACATGCCACTAAGTCAGTGGTTCTTAACCTGGGTTC
The DNA here is from genome assembly GCF_904066995.2 of Poecilia reticulata. Classification (NCBI taxonomy): domain Eukaryota; kingdom Metazoa; phylum Chordata; class Actinopteri; order Cyprinodontiformes; family Poeciliidae; genus Poecilia; species Poecilia reticulata. The sequence goes on along the minus strand of NC_088849.1, from coordinate 443,720 downwards.
GATCGAACCCCAGGGGTTTGATGAGTCGGTCTCGAGTTCGGCGGAGCCTCTGCCGCGGTGATAAAGACACACTTGTGTAAAGTCATGATGACGCCCCACTTTGCCATCACTTGCTGCAGAGGATCATGTTACATTGCTTAGCCAATCAGAGGATCACGTTACATTGCTTAGCCAATCAGAGGATCGCATTACATTGCTTAGCCAATCAGTGCTGCGGAGGAGCCCTGATTGAAGGAGCTCCACTCTCAGCATAGATTTGAACTCCATCCATCCATCCATCCATCCATCCATCCATCCATCTATTTTCTTCCGCTTATCCGGGGTCGGGTCGCGGGGGCAGCAGCTTCAGAAGGGAGGCCCAGACTTCCCTCTCCCCAGCCACTTCTTCCAGCTCCTCCAGGGGAATCCCAAGGCATTCCCAGGCCAGCCGAGAGATGTAATCCCTCCAGCGTGTCCTGGGTCTTCCCCGAGGCCTCCTCCTGGTGGGACGTGCCCGGAACACCTCACCAGGGAGGCGTCCAGGAGGCATCCTGACCAGATGCCCGAGCCTCAACTGGCTCCTCTCGACGTGGAGGAGCAGCGGCTCTACTCTGAGTCCCTCCCGGATGACCGAGCTTCTCACCCTATCTCTAAGGGAGAGCCCAGCCACCCTGCGGAGGAAACCCATTTCGGCCGCTTGTATCCATGATCTCGTTCTTTCGGTCATGACCCAAAGCTCATGACCATAGATGAGGGTGGGAACGTAGATCGACCGGTAAATCGAGAGCTTCGCTTTTTGGCTCAGCTCTCTCTTCACCACGACGGACCGGTACAGCGCCCGCTTCACGGCAGACGCTGCCCCAATCCGCCTGTCGATCTCCCGCTCCCTTCTTCCCTCATTCATGAACAAGATCCCCAGATACTTAAACTCCTCCACTTGAGGCAGGACGACCCCCCTGACCCGGAGAAGGCACTCTACCCTTTTCCGGCTCAAGACCATGGCCTCGGATTTGGAGGCACTGAGCCTCATCCCAGCCGCTTCACACTCGGCTGCGAACCGCTCCAGTGAGAGCTGCAGATCACGTTCCGATGAAGCCAACAGGACCAGACTAGATTTGAACTTGTGTCTTTAATTACTTCAGCAAAGCTCACAGTTTTTACCAAATTCTGTAGCTTTCGGTGTACTTCTAAATCTGCTCCTAGTCGCATCTTTTCGGGGTTGGTACTGCCTCTAGTGGCGTGGGGGTGGTAACACAACTAATATAATTACATTAATTACTAAGTCAGAATACCGCAAAGTCTTTATTATTTATTATACATTTTTCATTATGTTAAGAATGTAGAGCTAATTAAATTATCTAAAGACCTTAAAGTGGTTCCAGTTTCTCTCGATGGCCAACCTGTTGAAACTGTGGCAAATTTTAAATACCTTGGGTCGCTCCTGGACAGTCAGCTCAGCTGTGCTGAAAACACTGATTGTATTTTGAAGAACTGTTCTCAGAAACTCTACCTTTTAAGAAGACTTGGTGATCTTGGGAGGGGTGACCCAACTAGAGTCTAGTTGGGTCACCCCTCAGTGATTCTTGAGAATAGGGACAAAACAGGTCCTATGGATAAAGCACAAAATTTGAATAAAATATACACAAAATATTATTTTTTCAAATATCTGACTAAACTAACCTGGGTCATGTGAGCACAACAATGTATATTTTCCAGGTATTTGCTGAATATTTTTTTATTTTAAACATTGTAGTCGGTGGATGATGCCTGTAAAATCCCTTGTCCAGGAGCAGAACTCAATACATTATAATAGTTTAAAACAATTAAAGAAATACTAAAATTATATATTATGACAATTAAATATAAGTAGTCATATAAATAATTATAAAAGTATCAATAAATTGAATTAAAAATCATTTTTATATATTTTCCAACTCAATTGAAATTTGTCCCTAGTTTTTGTCAACACCGTCAGAAATGAAAAGAATGTAAAAAAAAAAAAAATCAGGCATTATTGGGGGCACCAGAACATGTGAGGACCCCATGACCACTTCCCTTCTCTTCCTTTGCTAAGAGGGCTAGTTAGCTCTGGTTAGCTTATGTTATTCTTTAGTTTTTTCTTCTTTTTATTCCTACGTTGTTTGTCACAACCATGATGTGTCAACACCATAACTGACAATTTACAAAACTTTGATGAAATTTTGTGAAATACAAGCTTAATTTTGGTATATTATAAAGATTTCATGGACCTGATGAGCTACAATATGGCCTCCTTCAGAATAACATCATATAAATTGAGGTAGTTTGGATTTTTGTCAACTCCATCAGAGTTTTTGAGACTCTTTCAGTGAAATTGTTGTCAAATCTCACTTAAATGTGCCCTCATTCATTCATTTTAATGTATTTTACATAAATTGCATTACTTCACATGTATCAAGTTCTTCTTTTTACTCACTAGTTTGTCACCACCTTCAGTTCTGTGTCAACTCCGTCATGCAGTGTCAACTCTGTCAGATGGACTTTTTGTTGTTTTTGGTTTTAAATAATATTTATTTTGTTTCTTGAGAAGCATCTGTCTGCAAAATGAGTAAAAATATCACTAATAGGGTCATTAAAAATGATTTTGTATTTATTTTTGTCAGATGGTGATGACAAAGTTCTGGGTCAGGTCGATTAAAAATGTAATTTAAAAAAAAATGTTGCAACTGGGAGCCTGTACCTTAGCATCTTTACATTTCCAAAACATTATTTGTCATATTTGCATATATGCATAAGGTTGAGAACATTTTTTTTAAATTATGGGAAAATTAAAACCCATTTTGTCCCTATTCTCAAGAATCACTGCCCTATGTCTTGAATTTTTTTTTTGGGGGGAGCATATTTTATTTATCACTACAGAAGGGTTCAGTGAATGCGCATATGAAACTGGTGGGTTTGGTACCTCAAAAAAGGTTAAGAACCACTGCACTAAGTACTCTTTCCCAGTGCTCTGGGAAGTAGTTCCCACTCCACTTTGTTGTTGTGGAAGACATCCTACATGGTTCTGGTACTGAAAAATTCGTCCTTCAGTCAACAACTATAGACCCGTTGCCCTGACACCCCATTTATTGAAGTTGGTGGAGTGGCTCTTAAGAAACAAACACGTCAGGACTTTGTGCAGTTTTCTCGTCACAGCGTTATAGTTCCTCACCACTGTGCTTAGGTGGTGTGGAACCCTAACCATAAAACAACTGTGCATTGTTGTCAAAACACAGTCAATGTAAAATGTTCTTGGAGAGCATGTTTCAGGGTCTATATCTTTAGTTCATGAAACTGTGGACTAACTCCAGCTTTTCTTGTGAGAATGAGGGAAGCATGTCTCCATAAACTAAAACGCGTGCATCATATTTAAGTAAATACCATGATTCTGTCAATGGTTGTCAATTCTCCCAAACAGGTCATATCTGTGTAGCCTGTCTCTGAGTGTATTCAGACTTTCACATCAGCAACTAGATCTTTGGGTTGTTGGATACTTTTTGCAGGAAGCTATCTGACATTCAACTTCAGAAATTTTTGATAACTGAAAGAGCAAATGATATGTGAAACTAGACTGCAGGTGAAGCCAAGAGAATTGAGATGGAAGTTTTTGAGTTGATCGGCTTTCTTACAGAGACCCTATATGACTCTCGGCTCACTGAGGGATCAAGTCATTTATCCAGACACTGTTGAAGAGCAACGGAGGAAGGGCATCTCTGATCAGGTAGGTCACAGGACACTCCTTCACGTACTTTCACTGTCATAGCCTGTGTCCTTAAAGAACAGCATGATCTGACTTTGTCTGTCCAGGTATTGAAGGATTATCTTGACAACGTTCAGCTTGGTCACATTTTGGACAGGGAGGGCAGCTGGGATGTAGTCCAGGATTGGATGGATGTTCTCAGTGGAGGGGAAAAGCAGAGAATGGCTGTAAGGACTTAGCATACTGAACACCTTTCTCCCTACTTTATGAAATCATTTTAATTATAATTATTTATTATTTATTTATTTATTTTTTTGCTTTGCTGAATGTGAAGATGGCCAGACTGTTCTACCACAAGCCCCAGTTTGCTATTCTGGATGAGTGTACCAGTGCAGTGAGTGTCGATGTGGAGGACTATATCTACAGCCACTGCAGAACGGTAGGGCAGCCCACAGATGTGGATGACACCCAATGAAGGTGAAGTCAGTTGTTGAGGCATCTGAATGCAGACATGGATCACTCCGAATTGATTAATCAGACATTAGACATCACAAGTGCAGCACCTGGACAGTTCATGGTAGATGCAAGTCATGAGTAAGAAATACAAGCTGGATTGTCTGTTCGACATGATGACAACAATCACTACATATGCAGGGTGTGCAAAAGTTCAGCTAAAACAATTTAAGACACAGGCCATCTTATGTCCATCATAATTTTGGACATTATGATGGCCTTTCTGGACTAATGTCACTTTACTACAGAGCCCTTTGCTACTGGAGTATCAGTTTCAGAGCTGATACTTCAGTTTTGTCCCACAGGCAAACTGTTTTATCTTGTGATGTACTGGCAACCAATCTGTGGTGTACACTGCCTTTCACCAAACGGCTGATCATTTAGATGTTAAAATAACAGAGTAACTTTGCTATAAAATTAGCAGGAGATAATGAGTTTGTCTCCACATGAAAATCAGCATGAATTATTTTTATTTCAACATAATGAATAATAAAATATTTTTAGACTGGGTCTAAAGTTTGGTTCTAAAATAATAATCCAACTTTTTTTCATATTAAAAAATTAAGCTTTTTTTCAGAGTAAATAAGATATATTTGCATATCTCCAAACAAGACTTGGTTTTCCTTCAAACCGATGGTGGGACATATGAGTTGCTGTCTAGAATTAACTTTATAATCAAATTAAACCTGGACAATAAATTGCAAATACATCATCATGATCAGTGTGTACATGTTTCTCATTTCAAAATATATTCCAAATGTTGTATTTTGCATACTAATATACATCGAGTACAGTAAGAGTTCATACCCCTTTAAATTTTTCACTCTTTGTTTCATTGCTGCCATTTTCTAAAATCAAAAAAGTTCATATTATTTCTAATGAAGTACAGTCTGCATCCCATCATGACAGAAAAATAAGAAATGCAGAATGTTTTGCAAATTTCTTAAAGAAAAACTGAAACATCACATGGTCATAAGTATTCAGACCTTTTGCTGTGACACTCAGGTTTAAGTCGCATGCTGTCCATTTATTCTGATCCTCTTTGAAATGGTTCTACTCCTTCATTGGAGTCCAGCTGTGTTTAATTAAACTGATTGGACTTGATTAGGAATGGCACAGCCTGTCTACATAAGACCTCACAGCTCACAGTGCAGGTCAGAGCAAATGAGAATCATAAGGTGGAAGGAACTGCCCAAGGAGCTCAGAGACAGAATTGTGACAAGGTTACAGATCTGGCATAGGGTGCAAAAAATTCTGCATCATTCAAGGTTCTTAAGAGCACAGTGGCCTCCATGATCCTTAAATGGAAGACGTTTGGGATGACCAGAGCTCTTCTTAGACCTGGCCATCCAGCCTAACTGAGCAATCGAGAGAGAAGAACCCAAAGATCACTGTGACTGAGCTCCAGAGATGCAGTAGGGAGATGGGAGAAAGTTTCACAAAGTCAACTATCACTGCAGCCCTCCAGCAGTCGGGCTTTATGGCAGAGTGGCCCGATGGAAGCCTCTCCTCAGTGCAAGACATATGAAAGCCCTCATAGAGTTTGCCAAAAAAACCACATGAAAGACTCTCAGACTATAAGATTCTCTGGCCTGATGAGACGAAGATTGAACCTTCTGGTGTTAATTCTAAGCAGGTGTGGAGAAAACCAGGCACTGCTTGGCCCCTTTTCCACTGGCTCTAATGGTCTCGGCTTGCTTTGGGAGTGTTTCCACCGGCCTTTTTTTGAGGCAGACTCTGCTTTTTAGGTCCCTTCTTTGGAGCTGGGCCAGCCGGGCTGGTGTTCTGACGCAAGCTTCTCTCCTGTTCACTGATTGGGCGTGGTCAGATGTAGCAGCAAAGAGAGAAGAAAAGGAAAGGGCGTAAAATGTCAAATTCGCTGCAACATGGAAGTGATGGAAATTACAAGCAAGCAGTGGAACAATTATATGCTGGCTTTTCTCTGCATTGGATTTCAATATTTAGTGGCAGCTTGATGGAGCTGTGAGGAATGAATCACGGTGAACACCGACGCAGACGCGGCTAACGCCGCTGCTGCTCTCCAGCCAGGTGAGCAGTTTGTCGATTTATCTGGTTTTTACTATGTTTTATAGTTGCCTACATACAGTCATGGAAGACATTTGAAACAAAGTCTGCTGTATTTTTATTGCTCACTCACAACATGCGCATTTTCTGAAGATAATTACACATTCCTTGGGATCGGAGTGCGCTCTTGACTGTCAGTATTTTACAGCATGTAGCCCTTCATTTGTTTTTTATGTTTTATCTTTGCGTGAATCTACGTGCTTCGATTGCTTGTCATTTTGCTGCTGTTGCACCAGAGTTTCCCCCGTTTGTGAGATAATAAAACACATATGATATTATTCTATTATTGTAAAATGGCTAGATATCAATTCTCCAATTAAACAGTTATAAACTATTACTTGGAGAGGACATAAAAATGAACAATAAACCTGATAAATGAGTGGTATTTATCCATGGCTGTATGTCTGCATAGCTCTAAAATACGTTTTGTCTTTAATTTACACAACTATTCCAGTTATTTATAATTGTGTAAAAATGTTTGTATACATACAAAGTAATGTCTATTTTAAATCATTCCTATGTAACTTCCACATCAGTAGCTCTGTTATTTATCTACATTTATGTGCTATAAGCTATAACATCTGATTACTTGCAGGGAACAGAAGAACATGGCTGACATGATAGTGAACGATGAGGAGAACCATCAGAACAATAACTGGATCTCCTTCAGCAGGAAGCAGCTACCAGCAGAGATGGCAGAGCTCCATGCAGAGGGTTGAGGCAAACGGAAGAAGAATAAATGCTATTGTGTCTCAATGAACAAAGTCTCTTTTTTATACTCACTCCACACATTATTGTACATACTGTAGTTTGTATGACTACAGTATGTAGTCATACAGTTTGGAGAATTGTCCTAATACAATCCTCCCAAAATGTGAGGAGCTTTAGACACAGTGAAAATAACATATATTTCACTGTCACTTAAAATTATAGATTACCAATGAAGGTATCCAAAAGTGAATATATTCAGCAAAAGAAACATTTTGACGTTATCAAGGTTACTATTGACAAGAACCCAAAGTACAATTCATGTTTCTTAATTTCTATGTTGTACAACATCATTATCCACTCACTGTTTAGATGTCTTCCTGGAAAATCTTCAGTGTAAGAAAGTGAGAAAACTAGGACAGCTTAGATTAGAAGGAATACAGCTTCATTTGTTCTCAGTATGACTTGACCAGGGGCCTCCTACATTAAAGAATGTGCAGTTTTCACACTAAAACTTGACGTACGAAAAAATTTTGAAAATTGCAGCGCACAAAAAAATAGGATGTATAAAGCCGTGCGCACGCACATGGCCGCGCACCTTTCCTTTATAAATCCTAATATGCGGGAAATAGAGCGCAGCTGCTGGTCCGCCTGTCGCCACCCATAAATACGTATGTAAATTAGTATAAATACCCAGAAGTCTGCCACCTCATTGAAGCAATAACCATGGCAACGTCCTTGTTTGAAGCAGTATAAGTATTTGTAATTGTAATAATTATATAGTTTATTTAAAGGGTGCTTTGAGGGCACATAATGACACCTCACAAAAATAAAAATACATTTTAAAGAAAAAAAATCCAAATTAAGATCGTGCAAATTGTCTTTTTGTACAGTAGCACGTTCAGCCCGGATTTAAAGACAGAGAGTCATTTGAGTGGGGTATGTGGACATTTATTCTAAATTGGTAGAATCATGCACATGATTGTACTATATACACTATGCACATATTTTTATTCATTTACAGAATAGAGATGCTTTCTGTCCATGAAGGCATATTCACAAAGCGGGCAGCTCGACTGAAGGATGGCTGCAGCTGTACCCGTCTTGTGCGAAATTCTGTTCCCCTGTGTGTGTCGGGAGCGCGCATTGCAGCCAGAGAGGTGGGTCCGGTGGATCTGACCATTTTCACGGTGCTTCTGATCGATTTCTCGGTAAAAAGGGGGGAACCAAATATTTGAGCTCTTTCAGCCATCTGAAATAATTTGTTCCCCCTACATAAAATGAACATGTACAGTGAATTACTTTCTTTGTTACCTAAAATTTGAACCATTAAATGAAGCTGGACATTTCAGTTTGCAGAAAATCTTCTAGTAAAAGAGGTTGTGGATTTTCCTGTTTCCACTGCGGCGTCTACAGCATGAGGTTGGACATTGCCGTGAGACTTATTCTTAACGATGATTATAACATTAATATTCTTATTTTGAGTGTTAATAAAAATTTTTATCATGATTACTATAATTTGTATGTTTTGATAAAAAATATGTACTTAGCCAAAACTTAATACATCAACATGAAATATGAAAACAGTTATTTAAGAAAGTTGTTTGTCTATAACTTAATAAGTACAATAATTTCATTTTCTATAGTTATTAAAAGTAGATGCGGTTGAGGGTCAAGAAAACCCCCAACATCCTGCATATTTACAATATTAGATCAAATTATCAATGCGACACTTGAAATCTGGACTAGATTATTCTCCTCTTCAAGAAGACTCTTTATTACCATGTTTGTGATTTGTGAAACTTTTATCTGATTCACTGTACATGTTCATTTTATGTAGGGGGAACAGATTATTTCAGATGGCTGAAAGAGCTCAAATATTTTGTTCCCCCCTTTTTACCGAGAAATCGATCAGAAGCACCGTGAAAATGGTCAGATCCACCGGACCCACCTCTCTGGCTGCAATGCGCGCTCCCGACACAGGGGAACAGAATTTCGCACAAGACCGGATCTGTGGAAACATGGTCACTCCAAAATAGAGCCAAGGCGAGCCTGGCTGCTAAAGTAGAGCCAGTGGAAAAGGGGCACGTCTTGTCACCTTCCCAACACAATCACAATGGTGATACATGGTGGTGGCAGCATCATGCTATAGGGATGTTTTCAGCTGCAGGGAGGACGACTGGTTGCAACTTAAGGAAAGATAAATATGATCAAGTAGAGAGAAATCCTCAAAGGAAACCTCTTCCAGAGCGCTCAGGACCTCGGACTGGGTTGAAGACCCGAAGCACACAGCTAAAATAACAAAGGAGTGGTTTCAGAACACTGGCCCAGCCAGAGCCTGGACCTCTGGAGAGACCTTAAAATGGCTCCACCAATGTTCACCATCCAACCTGCCAGAACTGGAGAAGATCTCCAAATCCAGGTGTGACAATCTTTTTGCATCATTCCTATGAAGACTCATGGCTGTACTAGCTCAGTACGGTGCTTCTACTCAATACTGACCATGTGGTATTTCAGTTTTTCTTTAATAAAATTGCACAATTTTCACATTTTTTTTCCTGTCAAGATTGGATGCAAAGTGTACATTGAGAAATATGAACTCTTGATGGCTGCAATGAAACAGAGTGAAAATTTTAAAGAGGTCTGAATACTTTCCATACACACTGCTGAGTCTCGGCAGCAGAACACTGGACACAAATGCGATGTTGCATCAGTGTAGATTAAATCAAAACGTTCTAATATCGTAAATCAAACCATTAACCAAACAAAACAAGCTTGAGATCTTTTCTCGAGATGATGACAGAATGGCATTATAACAAAATTGGTTTGCTTTAAAGATTCTGAAAACTGGCCTGCCCATTGGCCCACATGGCTCTTGAGCTTTGGCCTGCGTGGCCTGTGCACTCTGGTGGAGTTTTCACCAGATGCATATAAGAAGTAAATCAGATGAAGAATCAGCAGCGTTAAACGCCAAGTTTTAACGAGTCTTCTCTACATGTTCTGTTTGACCCACAGGTGGGCATTACGTTGTTTACAGTGTCCCACAGAAAGTCCCTATGGAAACACCATGAGGTAATCACAGAAGCTGTTCAACACTTCCTTATATATATTATTATATATTGTTCAGACCTTTTGTGTTTCATGATCTACATTATAGATGATCATTATATGCTGAAATGTTCTATGTTGTTTCCTCTGTCTATACTGTCTGACCCACATGGCTCTTGAATTAATTAATCCTCTCCTGTATTGTTCTCTTTATGAAGTACTATCTCCACATGGACGGCAGAGGGAGCTACGAGTTCAAGCCCATCACAGAAGAAACTGTAGAGTTTGGCTCCTAAATGCTAGGTGACGGAGCCACACGGTTCTCTTAGAAACAGTCCATTAACTTGGTTCTTTGAAGACACAATTCACAGCTATAGCTAGAAAATAATATGTAAGATGTTTGTTTTTTTTTGCTATTTAACATAAATTTTGTTTGGGTTAATCTTTGTGATTCTGTAAAATGTAAATTTTTTACTTAACAGGTTTTTGAAGGATGTGGGTATTAGCCTTTATTCTGAACTTTGACTGCCTGTGCACCAGATCGAACTCACAGCAGCGACAGGTTTTAAAAGACTGCGTTCTTTGAGAAAAGATCAAGTATTTGTCCAAATGTATGATAGATTCTCCAGGTCTCCTGTCATATTATAAGTACTGAGGCTGTTTTGGTGCGAACCTGTTAATGACTCTTGATTTCACTGTAAGCACTGATCATGGTTTCTTTCCTGGCTCATTTCAAATTCTCTGAATCATAGACTTCCAGTAAGTTTCCAGGCCAGGTTTTAGTGCTGATCACAGCTTCAGTTCATGATCATAACTTAGTTCCATTTTGGTTGCTGAAGTCTAAAGATCCAATCAGGAAACAACAAATCTTCTTATTTTTAAACTGGCCTCTTTCCTGGTTCGTAAAGCAGTTTTTAAATGTTTAAATATTTCTCTGGCGGTGAGCTAAAACAGAAGTCAAGCTAATTTTACTTGATCTTTATAACTGCAGACTAGGTACACATATATGACACTATATGATTATACACACCCACAATAAATGTTTTTTTCACTCTAATGTACTTTATAAATAACCTTATTTTGGAATAAAGAGGCCTTAACTGTACTGATGGTTATATATGAACAATAATTATGTCATAAACTCATTTTGCATTTAAAATGTATAAAACTGTAGGAACCAAATCTTCAATGCCCCTTCTGTTTTTCTTTACATATTCAACATTTTTTGTGCTGCAGAGGAACACAGTTAATAAGAAGTCAGACCACCAGACTTAAAGTTCTGATTTTACTCGGAGAGGTTCAATGATGTGCTTAATGTTGCTTATAATTAATTGTTTTGGTATTTTTTAGTGTCAAAACATTTGACACTACGGTGTAAACTAGGATCATCCCAATAAATTAGAACGTTAAAATGTTGCAGTTAATTAAGTCAAGAACTGAACTGAATACTGTAACAATAAATTGGACCACAGCATAAAGCCAAACATGCCACAATGAAATGCATCAACAGCAGGGGACTGTCATACTGGGTTCCAGGGGGAATCCAGGTAGAGTCCATCAGAGAAATGCGCAGCGATTCTAGCTCTTCATGTAGGGCCGGGCCAAGGCAATACAGAGCCTTGGGTAGGATCACGATTTAGGGCCCCTCATCCCCTCCAAAGGCTAACAACGGTGTTTAAATACACATTTAGTGAAGTCTGTGAGAAGGGGACCAAGGTTAATTGGCCAAGCTTAAAATCAATCAGATTATTGGCTATTATTTGCTGTGATGTATTTGTGAACCAACCGAGCTAAAACACTAAGATTACAGATAGCATCATATTGTAGCCATGGCAACATAACAGCCAACTATCAAGGTGATTCTTTGCACTTTTACAAAGTAAACGTCTAAGTTAAATATTAAATGTACATTTTTCTTCATTTTAATGCTGCTGAATACATTAAATCAAATTTAATAGCATTGACATTCTCAATAAATGATTGATAAAGTTTTAGATCTATGATCTGTTACAATTCAATGTTAATATCTCTTGGGCATTGGGTATCCCTGATGTTGTAGTCCGTGATGTGCTTGATGCTCTTCCACATACACTGGTGGTTGTTGGTGGTGAAGTGACCCTGAGTTTTCTGGCCATATTTGGCCTTTCAGTCCTTTCCTCACCTCTGAGTGCTGATGCCTCATCTGTGATGAACTCGGCGTCCCTCCATCTGGGCCCAGCTCAGATGAAGCAACTGCACCCACTGGAGTATGCTAGTCATATTCTACGCAGCACATACAAACCAAGAGGTGGCGCCCTGGAGCACACCGCATACACCAACCATAAAAGATAGTCCCTGTTGCTCAAGGTGGTTCCTGATCTCGAGTGAGAGTGCATATCCTTTGAGGTACCTAAATACGGGCAGGGAACCAATCATGGTGGGCCCGCAGCCTCAAAGAGTGAACCCACAAAACCTAACTTTCAGCCACTTGGAGATGATGAAGCCAAGAACAGAGAAGGTGTATTCTCCAGGTCCAGCACTCCTGCTGGACCTGGAGCTGCAAATCTGCACTGAAAACAGTCCTGGAACACAGTGACTGTCTTCTTCGTTGGCGTAATCCGCCTCATCAACGGACGATAAGCTGGCGCCAGCAGGAGGGAGATGTGGTCAGAAAGGCCAACATGATGACATTAGAAAGTTGCTCCTTTTATTATCTTTACATATGTTCTCTGTCTCTTAAAACAGGTATTTTACTCAAGGATTTAAAAGTAGCTAAAGCAACTTTGTTCAAATCTGGGGATGTGAATTTATTCAGTAACTATCAGCTGATTCCTGTGTTATCTAAAGTACTTATAAATTGTAAAAAAAAATAAAATATATAAAATAAAATAAAAACTTGTACAATCATCAGTATGAATTTAGAAAAATAAAAAACTTGTCCAGAAATATTTTTTTCTTTGCAGTTTGTTGATAACTTTGTCAATTGATATATTTGTAGATTTTTCAAAGGCATTTGACACTAAATCAAAAAATTCTTTGTCAACTCAATAGGCCCTGTAGCGAAAGGCTAAGCTTTGGATTTTAGAAGTCAACCATAAAACTCAAAAATACAAAGAAATAGCTTAAACTAACAGTGACATAAAACTTTGATACAAGCAAAGAGACTACTTCTGTAAACGACACTTTTCTTTAAGAAGAAAAGTTGAGAAAACCATCAAAGGATGATTTTTGATAAATGTAAGGAATTAATCATTACAAATATCAGTAATGATTGTATTGAATTGAAATAGAAGAGAGGGTCAGGAAATGACTAATGTGGTGTGGACACAAGGCAGAAGCTCAGACACGGAGGGATATGGGGCAATGCAACGCACCACAAGTCGAGATGAGTTCGTTAAGCTTAGCATGAAGAAGTTTATGTGATGAAGACAACCGTGATATTTCACAAGGATCAATGGAAAGAAAAGTCTGAGATTCCCACTTGGATCTGTTGCTCTGGGACCTGATCTCAGATAAGAGGAAGACAATGGATGGATGCAGGTCAGTTTTATAGTCAATAAAAGGTGAAATGAATTTGTGACCTGATGACAACAAAAAGTCATCTCAGAAGTCCGACTACTCCTGCCAACGTTGCCGTCTCATGAGGTGGCAATGTTGGCAGGAGTGGTGGCAGTTCATTAATGATGAAAACATGAAGCTGCCAGTATTTAAGGACGTTTAAGATGCAAGTCAGGATGCCAGTTAGGGTAATTAATCTAAAGAGACATTTCAAGGCTAACTGTAAAAATCTGCTTTATTGGTTTACATAAAACTGGAATATCAGAATCCACATATTTTGTGTGCATTGCACAAATGATGAGGATTTCAATTGTATAATGGCAAACAAAACCAGGACTTTGGACATAAATAACATTAGTTTTATTTAAAACGTCACAAAAATTCTAATAAAAAATGTTTTACATGTTCATATTCAATCATTCTAAAGACCTTTCACAATAAACACATCTAACAACAAAAAGGCTAAAATGCCAACTGAACTTTCCATAAATTAAACAGCAGACATAAAGTATTTGTAGTGCATTCATTTAGTATAAAGTTTTATATGAACTTTTACTGAGCCCAAAAGAAATCCCACATCTCAACTATTCCAAAAATTATTTAAAAACATATATATTTTAGTTGTACCGCTCACCAAAGAAAGAGATCCATAAAAATCTTGTAGTTTCAGTATGAATTCAAACTGCATGTTATCTGCAGCCTGAAAGAACAAACATTTAAACGTCTCACAGTGTAAAGCAGTTTCACAGAAACTTCAAGTAGGATCATTCCAGTGTATGACATTGGAAGGTTGGATACCCCACACCTCACCCCCACCCTCACCCCCGCCCCTCACCCCCACCCCCACCCCCACACCTCACCCCCACACCTCACCCCCACACCTCACCCCCACCCCACACCTCACCCCCACCCCACACCTCACCCCCACACCTCACCCCCACCCCTCACCCCCACCCCCACACCTCACCCCACCCCCACCCCGCCATTCTGCCCAGAACCCAGGAACATGGATGACACCTTAAACATCCCTCAGTGGACATTCTTCTGTCCCGCTCTTCAGAGCTTTTCTCTTCTGGCTGCAGTAGATCACAGTGATGGTGGTGATCAGACCTATCACAAGCAGGATGAAGAGAATACCACCAGCAATAACAGCAGGAGAATACACTGCAAACATAAGAAAATACAAAATATCAATTACAATCATTCTTCTTCACAGTACACAAAATACAAAGAAAGCATTTCAAACATTGTGTTGCATCCATCATGAACCCAAAGTACTGCTGGCTGAGTAATGAATGTTCTCAGAGTGTTTCTGGGACCTTTCAGTGTATATTCATCTTGTAAAATCGCTCATTGTTGCTGTTGATTGGTTCAGTCCACAGCTTCCTGTTCTTTGTCGTCCTGCTCTTACCCAACTATCACAACATCCTGCTGCATGTTGGTTCTGATCCTGTCTACTTATGGCTTCTACTGGCTCATGTTAATAGAAACCAAAATACCTATCATCAGTTTTCAAAACCGTAGCATCATTTTTAATTCATTAAAAAAAATAAATCTCTGACATATTCTTTCTCTCCCTGGTCTCCTATCTTACAATGGAGGAGGGCTTTGAGTGACCCTAGGACCTTAGGAGCCACTTGAGGTGGCAATCTGAGTCAGGATGCCTCCTGGACGCCTCGTGGTGAGATGTTCTGGGCAGGAGACCAAGAGGAAGACCCAGCACACACTGGAGGGACGATGTTTCTCTACTGACATGAAAACGCCTTGGGGTTCCCCAGAAAAAAGGCTGTGGAGAGGGAGGTCTGGGCCTCCCTGCAACGCTACCCCACATTTTCTTGTGTTCATCCATCCATTTGTTCATGGATGGATGAACACATGGATATTCATTCTCAGTACTGTGGCATTCAGCAAATAGAAATAATTTTGGTGAATCTAACTGGCCTAAAATAAGTTTGGTCTCACTGAATTTCTGAGAGTGAGAAAAAATGTGTATATCTTCTAATTTAGTGTATCTCAACATCTGGTTTCCACTGTGAATAGATCAATAGCCCCTACCCTTATCAAAAAATGTAACTTTATTTTAAAAAACTTCAAAATCTATATTTTGAATTAGTTTATTTATTTATTTATTTTGTAAATGGTGCAGTCAGATAATCTGCACCTTCACCCAGGAGAACTAATGTCAATACTAATGCCAGAGACCAGAAGATTAACCTGACCAGAAGATTAACCTGACCAGAAGATTAACCTGACCAGTACCTGTTGTCATCATGACATGACAAGAAACTTTGATAACCTCTAACAAATGAAAACTTCCACTAGATCACATGTCAAACTCAGGGCCTCTATTTATATGGCCCTCCACGATCTACATAAGTAGAACTTTAATACATTCTGTCACAACCAGAATGTATTAAGACATTCGTTGTCCTTATGTGTCTAAAATGTAAATGAGTTAAACACCCTGATCTAGAGCTGCTAGGTTTCTGACCCTAATCATCACCGTTGGTTACCTCTGAGCTCAGGAGGCAGAGGTGCTGATACCTTTTAAACCTTAATCTTTCACAAGGTATACATCATGATGCACATTATGTGAAACCACATAATGTGAACACATTCAGGAGTTCACCAACGCTGGATCTTTAGGGCTATTTCTTGTTCACAAGTTGTTTTGCTGACAGATGATGCTGCCTTTTAACCTTCAATGCATGAAATGATACTTGTGTGAATGTGTCTGTTGAAACATCATCAGTAACTTCAGTATGAAGGGACAAAAGGGACACAATACTGTGAAACATGATGAGGTCAGAAGAAGTGACCTTTTAAGATAGGCTCCTCGTCATTATGAGAACACTTGATTGCACTCATCTGTCCAAACTGCTTCTCAGACCGGCTGGAAATGTGGGCCTGGATCCTGAAGCAGTAGCTCTCGCCTTTATCTAGATTGGTCATCTCTATCACACTTGAGCTGAATGTTTGCATTTTCTGAAAAGAAGAAAAGGAAGAGTTTAAAAGTGGTTCTTAAACTTTTTTGAGGTACCGAACCCACCAGTTTCATATGTGCATTCACTGAACCCTTCTGTAGTGATAAATAAAATATGATGTTTTCCCCCAAATTCAAGACATAGGGGTGACCCAACTAGAGTCTAGTTCACCCCAAGATCACTAAGTCTTCTTAAAAGGTAGAGTTTCTGAGAACAGTTCTTCAAAATACAATCAGTGTTTTCAGCACAGCTGAGCTGACTGTCCAGGAACGACCCAAGGTATTTAAAATTTGCCACAGTTTCAACAGGTTGACCATTGAGAGAAACTGGAACCACTTTAAGGTCTTTAGATAATTTAATTAGCTCTACATTCTTAACATAATGAAAAATGAATAATAAATAATAAAGACTTTGCAGAATTCTGATTTAGTAATGTAATTATATTAGCTGTGTTACCACCCCCACGCCACTAGAGGCAGTACCAACCCCGAAAAGATGCGACTAAGGAGCAGATTTAGAAGTTCACCGAAAGCTACAGAATGGGGTATATGCCACGAGAGGTGGTGACGTATTTCCGTTTGAATTTATGCCACATAGATTGGTTCCGGGTCCTGCTTGCTCCTATTGTTTTTACCCAAAGCTGCAAGATCTGTACCATGAAAAAGACGCAAAACTTAAAATATCTGTGAGCTACTGGTACAACAACCAAGTTTTGTGGTGTGCTGTTGTGTCCAGTAATTAGCCGGTACCATCCAGTGCTTAGTTTTTTTCATTTTCCTGCTGATATCAAGGCGACAGCGGACTGTAGCCAAAACTTAGCCACTACAGCTAACACCCGGTTAGCTGTAGTGGCTAACCCGGTGCTTTGAAATATCCTCAAGCTATTTCAAAGCTTGAGGATATTGAAGATCAGGTGTCAGAAATAGAAGATGGAGGTTAAAAGTGAGCTGTATGCTTCGTTCACTGGAATAATTTGTTGGAGGAAAATAATGCCAGAGGAAATCCACTGCTACGGGAACAGGCTGAGAACAGAGGCAGCGATTCGCACAAGGTAAGTCAATACGTGTGTTGATGCGTTTGTGTTATACGGAGTATGAAATTATTTTAAAGCAACTCCTTAGCTTTTTTTTATGTGACAATTATATAAAATACATTTAACATGCAGTCGAAGCGATACCGAGCAGGTAATTTAAGAACAACCGAGAGCAGCAACGCTTCAGCCCGATCAGAACCACACAGGTAGTCAGTCAGATTAAGGTCCAAAACCTTCTTCGCTTTACAGCCGTTTCAGTGGCTCCGACCCACATAAAAAACCCACAGAACAAATGGTACAAATCACGTATTTCCCGAATCCCGAAAATATGACATCTACCTTTGATGTTTCATAGTTATAATCCACGTTAGAGTGAATTTTTCCACTTGGCTGCTATAATCTGTTCTTGCGTTACAGAGACGTAATTTCTCTTTTTTTCCTCTGAGATTCTGCTTAGAAAATGAGTTTGACTGCATTTTGTTTTTAAAATGGTAAATTTAGGTTTGCCTCGACTTTTATAAACTAATGCCTCTTATATGCATCATTGTTTGTATTACTGTTGGTGCAGATATTAGGTGAACACGGTGCTTTGCCTGCTAGTAGTTTAAATTAATTTCAGCTGCACACTTTAATAAGAGTATTCAGATTTTAACATGCATTTTCTAAGTAGTATTTTAGTTCACTCTTTACTCAGTAACTTCAGTGTTGTTAACTCTGAAACATATATATTTTTGCAGTTTCTTTGTGATACCAGAACTATTTCACTTACACATTTAATTTCCTGAGATATTGTTAATTTATTCTCAAGCAAAACTCTCAAAAAGAGCTGAGGATTTATTAGTTTTGATTATGTTGTGCAGCTAAATATGGACACTTATTAGTTTTTTTCTTTTTAATTTTTCAGGTTTGCATCGTAACGCCTCGTGATGTTTCTGAGCCATGATCGCTGTGCTGATTACCTTTCCACTGGATCCAAACACCTGGACCAGCTGACCGGTACAGCGTCCATCAGTCCACTGTCTGCGGGATCATCACAACGTGGACTAACTTTTATTTACTTGGTTAAACTATGATCTTGAAACCGGAGCACCAGATATGCAAAATCTACCTGCAGACTTTGTTGGCTACCCTGACCCTGCAGTCATCCTGGACGGGGCTGAGCTGGACTTCCTCTCCTCCAGAGTGACGAGTTTCCATCACCAGTAAAGGCAAAACAAGTCTGATGTCTGATTAGCTGCTAGGAAGTATATTATATATTCACTGTTCATTTTGCTATCCTGTTTGTTCCTACAATAAATTGAATCTCGTTTGTAATTCTCTACATTTCACAAACCTTTTTTTCCCCTTTTCTCAGTGTTAATGTTATATCAAGTATTTGCATGTAGATCAGGAATTCAAGTGAGATGTTAAAATGCAACAGTTTTAGGTTATACCAGCAAAGAATTGTGAATATTAAGTAATATGTAGTCATATAATTTAATATGCTGAATAAGGCTGGATGATACAAGATTTTTATTCATACCAGATTTGATTTAAATCTATTCCTCCTGTCCTCAATTTCTATAATAAAATCTCAGAAAATACTTTCAAAAAATGCCTTTATTTCAATCATCTGTTCTGTGAGTTGTATAAGGGAGCATTAAGATCAGGATACAAGACATTTTAATTTTAGGAATGTAGTCATTGTTACAGCAGAATAAAGATGACATTTTATAACAATGTCTTAAAATGACAAGAAGTCGTTTTAATGAGAAATAAAGATTCAGATTGATCTGATGTAACCAGCTCAGTCCATGTGGTTCTGACATTTGTCAGTAATCAAGAGGATGTACATTTCCACCTCAACTGACCAGGTAAGCATTAAGGTAAAAATAAAAATAGAGCAAATACTGTATACAAAATGGAAAAAGAGCAACTGATAGAAATACTTTATATAAAGAAAAGCAGAAAAGTTAATAGTAAGAGAAAAGTTGGCAACATTAGCTCAGCTGATCTCTCCCTCCAGGAAGCCACCAAACTGAACTCCTGTCCAACTCCAACTATAATAAAGATAAATAAAAAAAAGAAAGAAAACGGAAAGTTAAAATAATAATGCCAATTTAATAATTCAGATCTAATGTGTTCTGGAATCTATTATTGACATTTTACAAATTTCACAAATCAATTAGAAGGTTTCACAAATGTTTTATTTATTCTGCTGTTAGTACAGAATAATCTAGTTAGGTTTGAAATGTCTAGGTGTTGTTTTTAAAGTACAACACATTAAAAAAGCTCAAGATAGTGAAAAATTAAGTGTAATCGCCCTTTAGCTATTTTCCAAATTAGATGCTACATTCAGAAGCTAACTTTAGCTTCGACTGATAGCTTGGGCACAATATAGACAGATCTATATATGTTTATATCTATATCTTTATCTATCTATACAGCATAGATATGTAGATTGCACAATGCACAGATAATCAAAACACTTAACATTTGTAACTTTGTAAGCTTGTCCCTGTTAGCTACGTCAGACATATGAGGCATTATGATGAATACAAACGATTTATTAACTTACCTTCAAAGTTATTGTGAAGTTTTGACACATCCAGCTTAAATCCTTTGTTGTTGTTGGAGCGTTTCAGGACGTCTGAATAATTATATAAGCATCATTAATAGTCCTGCAGGACTGAGGAGCCACTGTTAACATAATGTTACCTGTTAACATAATGTTACCTGTTAACATAATGTTGCCTGTTAACATAATGTTGCCTGTTAACATAATGTTGCCTGTTAACATAATGTTACCTGTTAACATAATGTTGCCTGTTAACATAATGTTGCTGTGAACCGGAACCATTCTATGTGGCATAAAAATGCGGAAGTGCTAAAATGGAAGTCCGTGGCATGTAGCCCATTTCGTAAAAACTGTGAGTTTTGCTGAAGTAATTAAAGACACAAGTTCAAATCCATGCTGAGAGTGAAACTCCTTCAATCAGTTCTCCTCCGCAGCTCTGATTGGCTAAGCAATGTAACGTGATCCTCTGATTGGCTAAGCAATGTAACGTGATCCTCTGCAGCAAGTGATGGCAAAGCGGGGCGTCATCACGACTTTACACAAGTGAGTCTTTACCTCAGCAGCAGAGGCTCCGCCGAACCCCTGAAACCGACTCATCGAACCCCTGGGGTTCGACCGAACCCAGGTTAAGAACCACTGGTCTAGATAAAGGCCAATATGTGGCCTGGCTTAAAAGTACATTGTACATATGATCCTTGAAGACGACAAGTGGAAGATCTTTACATAGATGGTGACTTCACTCACTGAGCCAGTGCTCTTCTGCTTCCAGTAAAAGACGTTGTATTGTAGCTCATCAGAAAAAATGTCTCTGATGCTCAGCTGATGATCATCTTTAAACACGGCTGTGAGTGGGTCAGTCACATGCAGGGTGATGACCCACTCATGCACTGTCAGGTTGAAGGTAGGCCTCCCAATCTCAGCTGTGAAGGAAAAAGGAGAGTGAAGGTTTGTCACTGACAGTCAAATATTCAAAAACAGTTAAAGAACAAGTCAATGGAGCAGAGGGACCTGATAATGTGGTGGACACACCTGGGGGAGGGCAGAGCCTGGACGTTCTCCAGTGTGGGCTGCCAAAAAGAGTGACCTGATATCTGCCTAGAGCTATAACCTAGAACTTTATCAGCCTAAAATCACAAGACATTTTCATAACTATTGTTTCTTTTCATCTTACAAGAAAACCCTTTCTGAACCCTGACTGGGCTCTTCCTGTCATTCTATCCTAGAAGTCTTCATGCCTCTGCTTTCATGTTACAGCCAGAAACATTTGTGTATTTTCTTAAAATGTTATATTGTTGAGAAAAATTCAATGTTTGCCTTATACAATTATTAATTTATTAATGAAATTCATCCATCCATCCATTTTCTTTACACCCTTGTCCCTTACTGGGAGCAATTTAGACAAACCAATTAACCTGACAGTCATGTTTTTGGACTGTGGGAGGAAACCAGAGTACCTGGAGAAAACCCACCATGCACAGGGAGAACATGGAGACTCCATGCAGAAAGACCGGGGCCGGGAATCGAACCCAGAACCTTCTTGCTGCAAGGCAGCAGCTCTACCAACTGCACCACTGTGCAGCCCTATTAATGAAATTGTTAATACAAATATAGTATATTTTACTTGAATCAGTCACCAATTCCAGCATCTCTGGAATCGCAAGTCAAACTTCTCAATCTCTTTCTGCTGAGTTCAGAACCACCAGAAGAAAAACTTTTTCACACCATAATCACAATATCTTTGTTATGACAACCTGACATTACTGATATCAATTTGTTCTAAAAGTATTACTGATTGCATTTTTAAAATTAGGTAACTTTTAAGTTATTAAAGTTAAAGTTTAAACAGTAATGATTTCTTGGTTAATGTCAAATAATGTCAACTTTGTATTAAAAGTGTCATAATTTACTGAATGATGCATAAATATTCATGAAGGCTTAATGATGTTCATGACAGGAGTTATGTCATGTTTATGACAGTGTCATTCATGTCAGAATTATTCACCCCTTCAAATAAAGTGTTACCAACAAGAACTCATAAAACTCAACCATGTGCCCAGAGCTAAGCTTAAGTTAGAACATTGTGTCCTTATAAGGAAAAGAAAAGGGAAGGAGAGAGAGAAAGATGGAGACAAGGCACAAATAAAAACCCAGGTTCAAACTCACAAAGCAAAACTGTTGCTTTGTTGAAGCAACAATTTTGTTGCTTCAACAAAGCAACAAAATTGTCTCCATGCAAAGAAATGCTAAACCTCTATTGAGTCTCTGCTGGAGGCTGACATTCATTCATCTGTTCTGGCTCTAAGTGTTACTGTGGAGACCTGTAATGTCTGGGGACGTGAGAGGCACAAGGTAATGGATGCAGAGTTTCAATTTTGTTTTCAAATAAAAACATGGTGCATATTTGTATTCAGCCCCCTTTACTATGATATCTCCTAAAGAAAATCCAATAAAACGGTTGCCTTCACAGAGTCCAGCTGTGTGTAACTCAATCTCAGGCACTGGGTGATTTTAGTGAATTTGTTGACGGAAAAGATATTATCTGTGAATACTACAAATCTGGCATTTCTAGAAGAAAGGGCAGCACAAAGACATGTACTGTGTTTTTTGCATAATAAACTCCTAATGAAATACACTCTCTCTAAGGTTTTGGTTCTACGGCGCTCTCTAGTGGACATGGGGAAACATTTTTCTTTGCAATAAGTTTTGTGTTCAATTGCAATGTGTAATATTTGCTGGTTTATTTTGTATACCGTCACAAAGGTCAATTTAAATGTTGAAATATATACACATTTAAAGAGCCTCAGTGTTTATTCTTAACTGTTTGGTGCAAAACATTGATTGAAAATCGATTTATTTACTGCATGTTCATGTCTGTGTAAGGTTGAGATTGAACTGCACATTAAACCATTCAGATTCCAACACAATAGAGACACAATCAAAACTGTCAGATGACTCATTACCCTGCGATAATAACTCAGAAACAGTCCAAATAGTTTGGATGCATTTTTATTTCTTTCCTACTTATGGAAAGTTTCTGTCTATATCAAAGGTTTGTGGTGCATTTCTGTACTAAAGAAAAAGATATAAAACTTGAGATATTTCACAAGATGTGAAAAACCTCATGAAAGCTTTATATTAAAGCAGAAAGTAAGAAAAGGCTTACTACTTACGTTATTCAGTTATGCCACATGAACTGATTAGTACATTATTGCAAAAAAACGCAAGAGAAAAAAAAAGTCCCTATGTCCCTCAGAGGGCTCCGTACAGTTCAACATGGACGTGTACTGGGCTCATTACATAAGTATTATTTTTTCCAATTTTGTGTTGGTTTTCTTCCAAGGAACAGAAAAAAATCTCCACCAGCTTCACTCCTGTCACTTTGCCTCCAGTTCTGGCTGCTCTCACATCCACATCACATTCTGACTCAACATCTTCAGCTGCTGTTTGCTGCCATGTATCTTTCACAGAGAATAAAACATGATTTATTCCACTGGCAGATCTAATGTGACAAACATGTTTCTTCAGTATTCATTTTTAGAGCAAATCACCTGGAGTCCTGACCTGTAAGGAGCTTCAACATGACTGTGAACGCAAACATTCACACTGCAGTTAATCCTCAAAGATAAATCATCCAAATACCAGGAGAAGCTCATTGATAAGGAACTAAACAAAGTTTGACATAATATTTTACTAAAATGTAAATAGATTTTATTTTAACCCTCTGATGCCTGAGTGACTGACTATACAGTCTTCTGGGTCCTTTTTGACCCGGGTTCCAATCAATGTGTTTTTTGCTACTTTTGTCATTTTGATTCAAAATAATGTTTTTTATAATACTTTCTACTGTGTTTTATTTCACACAAGATTTATTTCATGTTTGAAATATTTTCATTTTTCACTTTTTAATATGTTTTTAGAACAACATGTGTGTCTGTGTGTGATCCATCCATCCATCCATCCATCCATCCATCCATCCATCCATCCATCCATCCATCCATCCATCCATCCATCCATCCATCCATCCATCCATCCATCCATCCATCCATCCATCCATCCATCCATCCATCTTCCAGTTGTCCGGGGTCGGGTCGCGGGGTCAACAGCCTAAGTAAGGAGACTCAGAGTTTGCTCTCCCCAGCCACTTGTTCCAGCTCCTCTGGAGGAACTCCTGCCATTCCCAGACCAGCTGAGAAACATCGTCAGTGTGTCCTGGGTCTTCCGCAGGCCTCCTCCTGGTGGGACATGCCCTAAACACCTCACCAGAGAGAAGTCCAGGAGGCATCCTAACCAGATGCAGAGTCACCTCAACTGGCTCGTCTCGACATGAAGGAGCAGCGGCTCTACTCTGAGTCGTTCTTGGATATCTGTCCTTTCCACCCTATCTCTAAGGAAGAGCCCAGACAACCTACAGGAAAAACTCATTTTGGCTGCTTGTATCCGTGACCTCGTTCTTTCAGACATAACCCAAAGCTCATGATCTACGGGGGTAGGAAATTAGATCAACCAGTAAATCAAGAGCTTCGCTTTTTGGCTCAGCTCTCTCTTCACCACGACAGATCGGTGCAGCGCCGCTTCACTGCAGAGCTGCACCGATACGCCTGTCGATCTCCTGCTCCATTTTTCCCTCATTGGTGAACAAGATCCTGAAATACTTGATCTCCTCCACTTGAGGCAGGACTTCCTCCCCGACCCAAAGAAGGCACTCTATACTTTTCTGGCTCATTTATTTATGCATTTATTTCTATAGCTATGAATGTTTATTTAATTTATTGAGATGATAAAAGAACCTTAAACACATTGATCAACAGGTTTTGTCATTCAACACATTCTCTCTCTCTTGGTTTTCTCATCCAGGATGTCAGACACACACAGAGACACACAAATAATAAAGATGCACAATAAAGTATAGGTGGTAATGTTAGCTATTTGGTTAGATAACTAGTGCTGGGTAACTTTGAAAAAGGCTAATATGTTGATTTGTGACAATAACGCTGTCACAGTACTCATGATTGACACACAAACACATTTGTGAGATAAAAAATAAAGATAATACTTATATTTAGGAGTTTTTGCTATGTAAAATAATATTATTCATGTGTGACACTTAGGTCTCAGTGTGTTTGGTTCACAAAAAAAATGTTTTCCTGACAGTAACAGTTGGTAAGAAACTAAGATTCCCATTAAATTCCATAGGAAATGAATGCTGGTCATTTTGGACCCACTGATGGAAGAATGGGGTAGTGATATAAAACATGCTATTTCTTAAAATGTATAAAAGGTAAATAAAAAATTTGAATTGCATGATATCAGTAACATGTTTCTTGAGGAATACCTAGAATATGAAGTGATGAAAACTTTTCATTACAAAGCAAAAAGATGACCTCACCGGGTCCAAAAGGACCCAGTTACACATCAGAGGATTAAAATCATGATGCTCTTTTTCTATTGTTTTCTTCTGGGATTCCTGTCTCATTTCCTGTCTAAAGGTATGAATAACTTTGGACTTAATATAACTTCTATAACTTCATAACAAAGTTTTTATACCTATAGTAGCAGAGTAGATTATAAAATTCCAGACATTGTCTCATCAGACAACTTTTATCTGAAATAGAACATCCACACAAACAAGGAATCTCAAATGTTCTTCTGTGATCTAAACGGGAGAGTCTTTGACCTGGCATGAACAGTACAGAACACGCATGCAGGCGCTACTGTCTCCATGTTTCATCACTCTGTGTTCCTTTAGACAACCTGATGCTGCTGAACAGTTGGAGAGGAGTGTTCCTACTGTATATAGAAAAATATGATGGGCAGTCATTCCTTTTTGAGTCTTAATTAACTCTGCCAGGTCTGAAAACATGGGAGAGGAATTTCAAATTGACAAGCTTCGTGTAGTGAGGGTCTGCTGGGAACGTCTGGCGGAGTCCCCTGTGAGACAGAGCTTTAACCTCCTCAATCCCACCAACATGCCTTCTGTTGAGGAAGCTGAGCATGGGGACTCTGGGCTGGGCTCTCCAATCTCTGGGGACGAGGTCGCTGAGGTGGTCAAAAAGCTCCTCGGTGGCAGGGCCCCGGGGGTGGATGAGATCCGCCCGGAGTTCCTTAAGGCTCTGGATGTTGCAGGGTTGTGTTGGCTCACACGACTCTGCAATATCGCATGGACATCGGGGGCAGTTCCCCTGGATTGGCAGACTGGGGTGGTGGTCCCCCTGTTTAAAAAGGGGGACCGGAGGGTGTGCTCCAATTACAGGGGAGTCACACTCTTAAGCCTCCCTGGTAAGGTCTATTCAGGGATCCTGGAGAGGAGGGTCCGTCGGATAGTTGAACCTCGGATTCAGGAAGAGCAGTGTGGTTTTCGTCCTGGTCGTGGGACACTGGACCAGCTCTACACCCTCAGCAGGGTCCTGGAGGGTGCATGGGAGTTCGCCCAACCAGTATACATGTGTTTTGTGGACTTGGAGAAGGCGTTTGACCGTGTCCCTCAGGAGGCCCTATGGGGGTACTCTGAGAGTATGGGGTACCGGGCCCTTTGATACGGGCTGTCAGGTCCCTGTATGACCGGTGTCAGAGTCTGGTCCACATTGCCGGCAGTAAGTCGGGCTCGTTTCCGGTGAGAGTTGGACTCCGCCAAGGCTGCCCTTTGTCACCGATTCTGTTCATTACTTTTATGGACAGAATTTCTAGGTACAGCCGAGGTGTTGAGGGGATCCGTTTTGGTGGCCTTAGGATCGCATTATTGCTTTCTGTGGATGCTGTGGTTCTGTTGGCTTCATCGGATCGTGATCTGCAGCTCTGACTGGAGCGGTTCGCAGCCGAGTGTGAAGCGGCCGGGATGAGGCTCAGTGCCTCCAAATCCGAGGCCATGGTCTTGAGCCGGAAAAGGGTAGAGTGCCTTCTCCGGGTCAGGGGGGTCGTCCTGCCTCAAGTGGAGGAGTTTAAGTATCTGGGGATCTTGTTCACGAATGAGGGAAGAAGGGAGCGGGAGATCGACAGGCGGATTGGGGCAGCGTCTGCCGTGAAGCGGGCGCTGTACCGGTCCGTCGTGGTGAAGAGAGAGCTGAGCCAAAAAGCAAAGCTCTCGATTTACCGGTCGATCTACGTTCCCACCCTCATCTATGGTCATGAGCTTTGGGTCATGACCGAAAGAACGAGATCACGGATACAAGCGGCCGAAATGAGCTTCCTCCGCAGGGTGGCTGGGCTCTCCCTTAGAGATAGGGTGAGAAGCTCGGTCATCCGGGAGGGACTCAGAGTAGAGCCACTGCTCCTCCACATCGAGAGGCGCCAGTTGAGGTGGCTCGGGCATCTGGTCAGGATGCCTCCTGGACGCCTCCCTGGTGAGGTGTTCATGTCCCACAGGGAGGAGGCCTCGGGGAAGACCGAAGACACGCTGGAGGGATTATGTCTCTCGGCTGGCCTGGGAACGCCTTGGGATTCCCCCGGAGGAGCTGGAAGAAGTGGCTGGGGAGAGGGAAGTCTGGGCCTCCCTTCTGAAGCTGCTGCCCCCGCGACCCGACCCCGGATAAGCGGAAGAAAATGGATGGATGGATGGATGGATGGATGGATGGATGGATGGATGGATGGATGGATGGATGGATGGATGGATGGATGGATGGATGGATGGATGGATGGATGGATGGATGGATGGATGGATGGATGGATGGATGGATGGATGGATGGATGGATGGAAGCTTCTAGATTGCTCCCTGCATGAAAGATCTGCTATAACATCAGTTCCTCCTAGTGTGGAACAAATGCTGCCTTTTACCGTCTTCAGGTCTGGTTGAAGTTGAAGAACCTGAAGGTTTTACTTCAAGTAGCAATACAAACCAACAACTATGTCTCCTTTAAATGAATGAGGCCCACTGAGACATAATAACACACAAGCTGCCAGAAGAGCCAAAAAGGTTTTCCTACGATTTATTTGCATGGCAGCTATATAGAGAATATGGACCTCAGGTCTGCTCTAAAACCTGCAGCTTTCCAAGTTGGAATTCTAACATCAGCAGGAGGTTCCTGTTGTACTTCCAACCTCCAAATATAAACTAAGTACACTTTAAGTGCATATATACTACTTACATATAAATGGCATTATACGTATATCCCAATATATTGAGAGAATATCATTGAGTTTCCTGTTCTGGTGGACATTTGTTTCAGGATCTTATTGTGTTTCTGGATCTAAAAGTGATACAATAGCTTTGAGTTTGGAGCAGTCAGTTCAATTTAAAGATGTCATGAGAGGTTTTTCAAGATGGCGGCGTAGCAAGTGGTCGACTTCGTCTAGCTGCGCACCACATGTTCGGTATTTGAGCAGACTACCATCCTCCTTCTAAGATTTCCCAACTAAATGAGGTGATACGATCGCTGATGAACGCCTCTTCGACTTACGCCAACATTATGCCGCCCAAAATTCTTAAGAAAATGAACAAGACCGGTGAAGTGGAGTCCAAACTAGCTAGCACAGGTAAAATGGCTAACGCGGAGCTATCTGCTGTGCTACCAGTGGCTGGTGGGGCTGCTGTGCTCGACCCGGCGCTTCGTCAAGTCATTGAGGAGATCACTGGGAACATCTCATCAGTGATTTCCCAGAAAGTGGACATTCTGACTGAAATGCTTAAGAGCCAGGCCACGGAGTTAAAGGTGCTGGTCGGACGCATTACAGAGGCCGAGGACAGGATCGCATTTCAGGAGGACGGCCTGGACCAGGCCACGGCCCGCATCAAAAAGTTGGAGAAAGAAACCCTCATGATGGCTCAACGAATTGACGACATTGAGAACAGAGGCAGGAGAAAGAATATTCGGGTGCTCGGTCTAAAAGAGGGCGTAGAGGCTGGTCCTGGAGCCCTACAATTTTTGGAAAAATGGCTGCCTGAATTTCTAGGAGTCGAGACCAAGAGCGGCCGGATCAAGCTTGAGAGGGCGCACCGCACACGAGCTCCACAGCCCGGGCCGACACAGAGATCAAGACCAATGCTGATCAGATTTCACAACTACCGGGATCAACAGCAGGTTCTCGAGGCAGCGCGGCGTGCGGGGAGCGGAGATCAGCCCCTGATGTATCAGAACTCCAAGATCATGTTCTTCCAGGATTTCTCGGCGGACACCATGCGCAGGCGGAAGGGATTTGACGCGGTAAAGAGGCGGCTGAGGGAGGCAGGTATCCAGTACTCCCTTCTCTACCCGGCTAGGCTGAAGATTATGCGCGATGGCGAGGCAAAAATTTTTAATTCGCCGGATGGAGCAATGGAGTTTGTGGACAGTATAGGATGAAAAACTCCTGCCGAAGTTCTGAATAGATCGGCACCAGAGGTCGGCTCTGTAAGCTTGCTCTCTCTTTTTTTTCTCTCTCTCTCTTGTTACTTTATTATTCTCATTGTCACCCGTGAGAACAAGTGATGGGAGTAATTATTATGACTATGATTCTTTTCAATCTGTTCTGCTCAGCTGCTTTTCTATGACCTTTTTCTTTTGTGGTGCGCAGCAGCGGGGAATGTGTGATGGACTTTCTCTTTTGGGTTAATCTATCTGTGTGTGTCTTCACCAGGGAGATGAGACACACGGGTTTAGTAAAGGTAGGGATGGGCCCGGTGGGTTTGGGGGAATGCGCACCTTGAAAGCGCTTTTGTTGTTCTGTATTGTTCTATGTTGGTTCTAGTTTGTTGGTTTTGGTTGGTTTTTGTTCAGCTCAATACGTTACAGTCCTTATACTTAATCATTAGTTGGGGTGGCATTGCATTACTACATTATAACTTTAAATTATAAATGTTAAGAATATGTACATGGAACATTAGGGGAAGCCATTCACCAATTAAGAGAAGAAAGGTTCTTCAAGCCCTAAAGAAGGAAGGTGTAGATATAGCGCTGCTGCAGGAAACACATTTAAACGACTCAGAACATTTAAAACTACGGCAATGCGGCTTCGAACATGTTTTTTTCTCCTCTTTCACTAATAAAAGTAGAGGAGTTGCAATCCTTGTTAAAAATTCAGTGCCCTTTAAAGTCATAGAATGTAATAAAGATGAAAATGGGAGGTATGTGCTTGTGAGAGCAATGATATATGGAGAAGAATTTGCCATACTGAATGTTTATTTCCCACCGGGCCATCCTATTAACTTCTTGACAGGAATAATGGCAAAACTTGTGGATCTCTCTCTTGAAAATGTTATCGTAGGAGGCGACCTCAATTGCCTTAAGAATCCACTGATCGATAGGCTCCCAATTAGCCCCCTCTCTATTTCAGGTAAATCAAAACAGATTTTTGATCTCTTCGAGGAGGCGGGGTTTGTGGATGTATGGAGAAAACTCCATCCTGCTGGAAAGGATTACACTTTCTACTCCAACCCCACAAATGCCACACACGTATTGACTATTTCTTCCTCCCTAAAATTACGTTAGGACAAGTTGCCTCATGCAAAATAGGACACATTGTTATATCCGATCATGCTGCAGTGTATCTAAATTATTCCGTTAAAAATGCTAAGATTCGGTCAAATCACTGGAGACTAAATCCTTTAATTTTAAAAGATGAAAAATTTGGGAAGTATTTTCGAACAGAATTCAAACAATTCCTCGCTATCAATTCTCCCTCCGCTAGCAGCCCTTCCTTGCTTTGGGACACAGCCAAGGCATTTAGTAGAGGATTAATAATATCATACATGTGCAGCAAAAAACGAAGAATTGCAGAACAACAGGACATATTGGAAAGAAAGCTTAAGCTTGCAGAGAAAGAGTATATCAAAAAACCCTCGCAGTCCAAGCTGGGAGAGCTTAATGCTATTCGGTGTTCGTTGAACACAATATTGACACAGAACGCTACAGACAAAGTTAAATTTGCTAAACAAAGATTGTTTGAACATGGGGATAAACCGTGTAGATACCTTTCCTATCTTGTAAGAGCGCGAAAGTCCTCCCAATCAATTGCCTCAATTTCTGACCAGAAGGGTTCGTGCTCTACAAATCCAGAGAAAATAAATGCAATTTTCTTTGATTTTTACAAAAATCTGTACCAATCTGAGCAATGTGATAACTCTCAATCTTCAATGGAGACTTTTTTCTCCAAAATTAAGCTGCCCATTTTACCAGAGGACAAAAAAAATGACCTAAATGCAGAAATATCAGAGGTAGATGTGGAAAGAGCCATCAGATCTCTCCAGGGAGGGAAGGCACCAGGCCCAGATGGGCTCACTTCAGAATTTTATAAAACATT
The DNA here is from genome assembly GCF_904066995.2 of Poecilia reticulata. NCBI lineage: Eukaryota > Metazoa > Chordata > Actinopteri > Cyprinodontiformes > Poeciliidae > Poecilia > Poecilia reticulata. The sequence goes on along the minus strand of NC_088849.1, from coordinate 412,349 downwards.
TATGGATCTGCTATCTAAGCCCTACTTAGCCATGCTGAATGATTCACTTAGTTCAGGTGTTCTCCCCCCTTCCCTCCGAGAAGCAAATATATCCTTGATTCTTAAGAAATCAAAACCTCCAGAAAACTGTGGCTCTTACAGACCCATCTCACTACTTAATGTTGATCTAAAAATATTGTCCAAAATTTTAGCAAAACGCCTGGAAAACATTCTACCCCTTGTGATAGGGATGGACCAGACAGGTTTTATCAAGGGGCGTAATTCCTGTAATAACCTCAGACGTCTTTTGAACGTAATCCAGCTGTGTCAGCGGCGCGCGATGGATGGTCTTATAGTCTCCTTGGATGCAGAAAAGGCGTTCGACCGTGTGGAGTGGCCATTTCTTTTCTATACCTTGCGCCAATTTGGTTTGGGCCCCAACTTTATCAGCTGGATAAAAGTCCTATATAGTCGTCCTTTGGCTGCGGTTATTACGAATGGGCTTAGGTCTAATAATTTTGAGGTGGGAAGGGGAAATAGGCAGGGCTGCCCCCTTTCCCCTCTTCTATTCACCCTTGCAATCGAACCACTGGCCGAAGCAATTCGTAGTGATCCCTCCATTATGGGTATCAACACTGATCGGGGGACTCATAAAATCTCTTTATATGCCGATGATGTCTTGTTGTTTCTTTCCAGACCTGCCACTTCGGTTGAAAGAGTCATCACAATCATTAACCAGTTTGGCTCATTCTCGGGATATAAAATAAACTTCTCCAAATCCGAGGCCATGCCTCTTGGTGGACAACTTCATATCCCTAGTTCCCCCTTTAAATGGTCCCCTGCAGGATTTAAATATCTCGGTATATCTGTTACACCTTCCTTTGACCAGATGTTTAAAACAAACTTTCTTCCATTATTTGAAAAAATTAAGCTAGATCTTGAACGTTGGAGTGGTCTTCCCATATCTTGGCTAGGCAGAATCTCGCTTCTTAAGATGAACATTCTTCCTCGCTTGTTATACCCAATCAGGATGATTCCTATTTTATTTACTCAAAAGTGGATCCAAAAACTGAAGAGTTGGTTTGGTTCCTTTATCTGGGCCAAAAGAAGGGCATTTATAAAAATGTCAACATTACAGTTACCAAGAGACATGGGAGGCTTAGATCTCCCAGACTTAAAAAAATATCAAGTGAGTTCTCTTATTCTATACGCTCGAGAATGGTTATCTGATAACCCATCCGCAGTCTGGCTAGATGTAGAAGCCTCGTTATGCGACTGCCCTCTTAAAAGCTTGCTTTTTCTTAAAAATATGAAAACAATAAATAAATTTTGTAACAACCCAATTACTGTGAATACAGTCAAGGCCTGGAGGACGGCTCAAAACATCGAGGGCAGAACTGGGAGGACATCCTCACTCACACCCTTTTTTCGAAACCCCGATTTCCTTCCAGGTATGTTGGATGCGGGTTTTGGGGAATGGGTGGTTAAGGGTATCTCCTCTTTAGGTTGTCTTTTTAAGGAAGGGATCCTCATGTCTTTTAATCAAGTTGTGGAAGCCTTTGGAGTGGGGAAAAATAATCTCTTCCGTTTTTTCCAGCTGAGAGACTTTATCAAAAAAGAAACAACTTTACTCAGGGACTCTGAGGTTTCGGGTGTTGAAAGATTGCTTACCAGTACTCGTGTTGTGTCACTCAGTGTTTGCTACAAAACATTGAAAGGTCATAGGAGTCACTTAACAACTCTGGCCCAGGCCTGGGGAGATGAGCTGGGCATCGAGATCACTGATGAAATGTGGAACAGTATATGGAACTCTGCCAGAAAAATTTCTATTTGTAATCGCTCTTGGGCGCTGCAACTTAAATTATTACATAGAGCTCACCTGGCCCCAAATCGGGTCTCTAAGTTTAAACCAGGGTCCTCTTCCCTGTGCCCTAAATGCAAGATATATGAAGGCAACCTCACACACTGTCTTTGGTCATGCCCTAAAATCCAGTTATATTGGGAATCAATTCTGGCTGAGGTAAGGAAAATTATCAAAACTAATATCGATCTTGATCCAGTATCTCTTCTCCTTGGTCTACCAAATAAACATATTCAAAATCAAAACATGAGTAAATTGTATAATGTCCTTACTTTCTGTGCTAGAAAGAATATTCTGTTACAATGGATCTCCAATAAATCTCCTACTATTTTTGGGTGGAAGAAACTTGTCTTGGAATATATACCTCTTGACTTCCTAACATGTCTAATCCACTCTAAGACGGATACTTTTGTCCGGATATGGAAGCCCTTCCTGGACTATGCTGAAGGACACGTATCCACCATCTTGTCCCGAGCTTTTATAAATGCCTAGGTGTAATCGTTACAATGTCGGAAACATGTGTGCCCCCCTCATCCCCTCTGTCTTTTCTTTTATGTCTCTTATGGACTGGACTGTTGAGCTCTTGTTTTTGTTTTGTTTTTGCTTTTTGTTTTTTTTTTTTTTTGTTTGTGTTATGTTGTTGTTTCTATTAAACAAAATTAATAAACATATCTACAAAAAAAAAAAAAGATGTCATGAACATGAGGAACCTACTGTCTTGGTAAGGGCAGAATATGGGTGAGGCGGTATGTGGGAACTCTGTGTCATCTGATGTGGTTCCCAGTGGCGGTTCTGACAGGATGTCAGCTGAGTAGCAGGACTTGAGCTCAGTCAGGGAGACGGACAGGTCGCACATTGTGGCATTGGAGCGGATGCAGTGATGGTTCCTCTGTCTGTCTCCTCCAGCCCTACAGCACAGACCAAACAAAAGTTTGTTACTAATAAAACTGTAGTAGAGCTTTAAACATACATCCTGATATGCAAACGCATAACTTTGTATTGACTTTTGTAACCCTATTAGTGTATTCCTAACCCTAATCTTAACCAAAACGTCATTCAGAATCCACTAGTTCTAAATGAAACTAGTGGAGTTGAGTTGGTCACTCAGGTAGAGCAGCAGGTTAGAGTTCTAAAGCCTCCACATGAACATACAAGGTTCAATTTGTAATGATTCCCTCTGAGTTTTTACTCATTATGGCTTTTTAACAGGGACGTATTCTGTATTTTCCAGGTGCATAGTGCAACTTTATAGTACAATCAAGTAACTATGTTAACTTCAGCTGTTAAAAAAATGCGGTATATGTGGAAGGCCCACTAGCGTCTCTACTTCCTCGGGAGGCGGTGACCTGTCCTGGGTGACCTGTCCTGGGTGACCTGTCCTGGGTGACCTGTCCTGGGTCACCACCTCCCATCTGCAGAGAAGCCCCAGTACAACCTCCCTACGTGGGGAGGTGATGAAGAATGTTAATTTTGACTGTGTATGGCCAAAATTTACGTCATGTGCTAGCAATATTATTAAAATAATATAAATAATGACTGCTGAGATATTCCTGTGTGGTATTTTGTATAAGTATTTTTCAGTAATATGGCAAACTTTAAACCCATGTTGTTCACCACCAAGAAGCAGAACACATAAATGTAATTTGTTAAAACTACAACAGATACTAGATTCTTTGTAAGTACACAGAGAAGTTTAGATCAATCAATCAACAAATTCCATGTATTTATTTTAACATTAAATTATTCTTATCCGGGTCGGGTCGAGGGGGCAGCAGCTTCAGAAGGGAGGCCCAGACTTCCCTCTTCCAGCTCCTCCAGGAATCCCAAGGCGTTCCCAGGCCATAGAGAGACATCGTCCCTCCAGCGTGTCCTGGGTCTCCCCTCCTCCCGGTGGGACCTGAACTCCTCACCAGGGAGGCGTCCAGGAGGCATCCTGACCAGATGCCCGAGCCTCAACTGGCTCCTCTCGACGTGGAGGAGCAGCGGCTCTACTCTGAGTCCCTCCCGGATGACCGAGCTTCTCACCCTATCCCTAAGGGAGAGCCCAGCCACCCTGCGGAGGAGGAAACCCATTTCAGCCGCTTGTATCCGTGACCTCGTTCTTTCGGTCATGACCCATAAATGACCCTAACCTCAAGTGGAGGAGTTTAAGTAAGAAAAAAAATTTAATTTGATAAAAAAAATAATAACAGCCATAAAAGTTTTAAAGATATAAAAACTAAATCAAGTGAAATGACAGCAAAAATAAAAAATAAAAAATTAATTGGGAACGAATGTTCAGACAACGTTTTCTGAACATTCGAGTTTGACTTTCAGACTATGTTTGCAAACGTCTTGCAAACTTTTGCTTGCTAACTGGGCTGAATGTATTTATGAAACTTTTAGTATTCATGTTTTAGTTCTAACAAATTGCATTATATTTATTTCATAAAGATTTATTCAACTCTTGATACACTTTTTGTAAAGCTATTTTCCATCTTCATATCACTTTACAAATACATATTTATCTGCTTCTGGGATTTTTTTCTGGTCGGCCTCCTGAACTAAAATGTCTGGGGCTAACGTTCCTGTAATGGAGCATATTTGTAGAGAGGATTGTTATTATTTAGTTAGCTCCATCATCAGAGAACACAAGTCATGCTGCAAGTTCAGAAACATTCTGGTACTTACACAGAAAACTCCACAGTGTATGAATAATCCGCAGAGGGTTTGGGCTTCCAGCTCAGGATAGTTTTAAAGTTGGTGGAGCTCCAAGTGACATTCTGAGCCCGAGGATATGAGTATGCAGCTCCTGTTAGATGAACAGTTTTTAGTTAGACTTGTTTTCACGAGTTACTTTGCTCATCATGCAGAACATTTGCTGGAGTATTTCATCTTTTACTGGAAACGGGACTGAAAGTTTAGATTGAATTTTTGTTATTACTCATTTAATTACTAATCTGACCCAGGAGTGAATGCTTCAGGTCAGTGATGGAATCTGCTGGGTTTCCATAGATAGAAAACTTCTGAACCATGTTAATAATGAACTGAACTCCATGCACTGTTCAGTAGTTAAAGGGAGATATGATTGAATTGAACTGATGCCTTGAGACAAGTTTTGAATTTTATATAAATATACTCAACTTTTAAACATCAAGCATTTATTCTAATGTCGAGGTAATAAGGGTCCCAGCTAAAGTTTACATTATTAAACCATACCAAGTTTATTTATCTAGCACTTTTTAAAAAACGGTGGACCAAAACGTAGCACAACAGAAAACCGAGATAAAAACACCAACATGACAAATAATCCCAAAAATTACAACGTGCTAAATGAACATGTTGAAGGGCGAAGTAAATGATGCCATTACACCTAAAATAAGCTTATTGACTTCATAAACTAACACTGTCGGAAGCCTTTGACTGCGGAAATATAGATATAGAAATATAGATATAGAATTTTAGATATAGATGTGCAAATCAACATATAAGTGGAACGATAAGCCACTGAAAGATAAAGTATTCCCTCTGATCATTTTTATTCAATTTGACTAAACCTTAGATCTAACTGGAATTTCATGAAATAACTTTTCCCCGCAGACCAGAGAAAAACTCGAAATCAAAGATCGGAAACATCTTCCAGTCTGGACTCACCGGACGCGCAGTGTGTGGACAGCAGGACCATGACGAGAGACGTTTGGAGCTTCATCCTGTCAAATACCACTAAACAAAGTCCAGTTCAGCTGGTCGAGGCGAATCCAGCTATTCCTCCTGTTTGATTCTCTCCTCCACTGAATTCACCAGAAAGCGCCGCTTTTACAGCCGAGTCTCGGCGCGGGGTTTGACCAAATAAGGGCTGTCCGGCTATGACGTCAACAGACTACATTTATAGCTGCGTACTGCACTGATGACGTGATCCATACTAGTGTAATCTGCTGCACAATACAGAGCTGTCATGGAAAAGGAATGCTCTCCTTTTATTATTATTATTATTATTATTATTATTATTATTATTATTATTATTATTATTATTATTATTATTGCACCAATCATGTTGGCAGTATGTTGGAGAAAGATAAAATAAATCTTTATTGCCATTGTAGCAACACAATGAAGTCAGTTTACCTCAAGGAAAAAGAAAAATGATGCCCAGAATGAAATGAGTGTATAAATAGTACAACTGTAAATTATGAATTTCCTTTCTTTTCTGTCTCTATCTTCATTGCACTTGAAATAAACACAAAGCATTTTTTTATTCAGTGGAGCATTATAGGTAAACCTGCAAGTCTCCACTTGTGAAAGTAAATCTGTTGTGTTTCTCCTTAAACAATTATCCTGAGTGTCACTCCGTACTCATAACCAGCATTCTAGCTGCTTATTGAGTTTTTACCAAACCAAACCAACTTTATTTATAAAGCACTTTAAAACAACCACAGCTGATACAAAGTGCTGTACAGTAAAACACAACATAACAATAAAAAATAAAAACTATTACAGTTTAAAAACAAACACATACAGTTTAAAACTAGATCCCGCTGGTGTTGAATGCCAAGTAAAATAAATGGGTTTTAAGACGAGCTTTAAAAGTGGACAGTGAAGGGGCCTCTCTGACCTGCAAAGGCAGGTCGTTCCATAACTTTGGGCCCATGACAGAGAAGCCCTGTCCCCTCTGAGCTTCCTCCTGGATCTCTGTACCTCCAGGAGCAGCTGATCTGCTGACCTGAGAGACCGATGAGGTATGTAGGGGTGAAGAAGCTCAGAGAGGTCAGCCGGGGCAAGATTATGTAGTGATTTAAAAACAATCATAAGAATTTTAAAATGAATCCTAAAATATACAGGCAGCCAGTGAAGTGAGGCCAGGTCAGGGGTCACATGCTCCCTCTGTCGAGTTCCTGTCAAAAGTGGTGCAGCAGCATCTGAACCAGCTGCAGACGACTGACTGACTCCCAGATGAAGGGAGTTACAGTAATCCAACCGAGTCGAAAAGCCTGGATCACTGTTTCAAAATGCTGCCTGGAAAGAAGAGATTTCACTGACGCCAATCGCCTTAAATGATAAAAGCTGGACTTAACCACGGCTCTGATTTGGCTGTCCAGTTTAAAATCACCGTCCACCTTAAAACCAAGATCTGTAATAACAGGTTTAAAATATTACAGGTTTAGCATCTTATGACAGTTATGAGACTGTTTTAAAGCAACAGTGTCTTCAATCTGAAGGCCTCTTCAGATTTGTCTAAACATATTTCAATTGATCCTAGTTATCAAACAATACAATATGCTCTATTATTCAGTTTCCATCTAAGGAAAGCCAGCAGTTTGGATCTTGTAGCATTCACTCCTTGTGGATGAACACTTTACAGCAATCCCTCATACCCAGCATGCATGTAGAGATAGTGGAAAGAAAAAACTCCCCTTTAACAGGAATAAACTTCCAGCAGAACCAGAACCTGGCTCAGTAAAAGTGGCCACCTGCCATGACCAACTAGAGAAGGAAGGGAAGAATGGACAAGAAGAAACAGATGAACTGATGGAGTTAAGTGAGGTCAACATTATCTCAGCTGATACGCTCCTATAGGAAGGAATCACAGCCAAACAGAATGTTAGACCAGGATTAGCTTCTTCAGAAAGAAAAATAACTGAAGAAAACAAAAAATTAACAGTTGAAGAAACAGCAAATAATGCAAATTGGAGAGTTGTAGAAGAAAGGGAGAAAAAGTGGTCAGAGGACAATTTTTCCAGTAGCTTTTCTGCAGAATATACATAAGTAGCACAGGATAACATAAGCTAGTCTAATAAACTTTATCAAAAAGGAAAGTGTTAAGCCTTGTCATTTAGTTTACTATCTGAAATTCCACCCATCCATCCATCCATTTTCCATTTTCATCCACTTATCCGGGATCGGGTCGCGGGGGCAGCAGCTCCAGAAGGGAGGCCCAGACTTCCCTCTCCCCAGCCACTTCTTCCAGCTCCTCCGGGGGAATCCCAAGGCGTTCCCAGGCCAGCCGAGAGACGTAATCCCTCCAGCGTGTCCTGGGTCTTCCCCGAGGCCTCCTCCCGGTGGGACGTGCCCGGAACACCTCACCAGGGAGGCGTCCAGGAGGCATCCTGACCAGATGCCCGAGCCTCAACTGGCTCCTCTCGACGTGGAGGAGCAGCGGCTCTACTCTGAGTCCCTCCCGGATGACCGAGCTTCTCTGTCTAAGGGAGAGCCCAGCCACCCTGCAGAGGAAACCCATTTCGGCCGCTTGTATCACTGATCTCATTCTTTCTGTCATGACCCAAAGCTCATGACCATAGATGACAGTGGGAACGTAGATCGACCGGTAAATCGAGAGCTTCGCTTTTTGGCTCAGCTCTCTCTTCACTACGACGGACCGGTACAGCGCCCGCTTCACGGCAGACGCTGCCCCAATCCGCCTGTCGATCTCCCGCTCCCTTCTTCCCTCATTCGTGAACAAGATCCCCAGATACTTAAACTCCTCCACTTGAGGCAGGACGACCCCCCTGACCCGGAGAAGGCACTCTACCCTTTTCCGGCTCAAGACCATGGCCTCGGATTTGGAGGCACTGAGCCTCATCCCGGCCGCTTCACACTCGGCCGCGAACCGCTCCAGTGAGAGCTGCAGATCACGTTCCGATGAAGCCAACAGAACCACATCATTCGCAAAAAGCAATTATGCGATCCTAAGGCCACCAAAACGGATCCCCTCAACACCTCGGCTGCGCCTAGAAATTCTGTCCATAAAAGTAATGAACAGAATCGGTGACAAAGGGCAGCCTTGGCGGAGTCCAACTCTCACCGGAAACGAGCCCGACTTACTGCCGGCAATGCGGACCAGACTCTGACACCGGTCATTCAGGGGCCTGACAGCCCGTATCAAAGGGCCCGGTACCCCATACTCCCGGAGTACCCCCCACAGGGCCTCCCGAGGGACACGGTCAAACGCCTTCTCCAAGTCCACAAAACACATGTAGACTGGTTGGGCGAACTCCCATGCACCCTCCAGGACCCCGCTGAGGGTGTAGAGCTGGTCCAGTGTTCCACGACCAGGACGAAAACCACACTGCTCTTCCTGAATCCGAGGTTCGACTATCCGACGGACCCTCCTCTACAGGATACCTGAATAGACCTTACCAGGGAGGCTTATGAGTGTGACCCCCCTGTAATTGGAGCACACCCTCCGGTCCCCCTTTTTAAACAGGGGGACCACCACCCCAGTCTGCCAATCCAGGGGAACTGCCCCCGATGTCCATGCGATATTGCAGAGTCGCGTAAGCCAACACAACCCTGCAACATCCAGAGCCTTAAGGAACTCCGGGCGGATCTCATCCGCCCCCGGGGCCCTGCCACCGAGGAGCTTTTTGACCACCTCAGCGACCTCGTCCCCAGAGATTGGAGAGCCCAACCCAGAGTCCCCATGCTCAGCTTCCTCAACAGAAGGCATGTTGGTGGGATTGAGGAGGTCTTTGAAGTATTCCGCCCACCGGCCCACAACGTCCCTAGTTGAGGTCAGCAGCACACCATCCCCACTATAAACAATGTGCCTTGGGTGAAATTAATTAAATTAAATCTGAAATTAATTACATTATTTATTCCTTTACCATCATTATTACTGTTGTTGACTGTAGCAGTAGCATTGGTCACAGCACATCAGTGACTAAAAACATTAGTAGTTTCGCATTCCAACTAGTAACAAGAATGGAAACTATAAGGGTTGTCTGGCAGCTGGTATGACCATAGTCATGTCCATGGGTCTGACCAGGACAGGACCTGATTGGCCTTGGAGTAAACTCTGGAGTGCAGCCATGTTTTCAGAACATCTAATGAAGGGAACCACAGAGGAAGCTGGGGGGGTATATTGTGCGTTAGGGCAGTGGTCCTCAACCCCCGGTCTGTGGACCGGTACCGGTCCGTGGACCAATTGGTACAGGACCGCGCAAGAAATAGTTAAATTTTTCCGTTTTATGTATTATTTGAGTCTGGAGGATCTTTTATTTTGAAAATCCTTTAACCGGATTGTCTCTGTTACTTGCCGCCAACACTGAGGCCACAAGCAGCAAAATGAGCAAGAAACAGATCAGATGTCTTTGAAGACAGAAGAGACAGGAGAATGGATTTATCCTGGACTGGTAGGTGAGTCCCAGATTACAAGCCGCTCTGCGTAACATGCGGCGACCGGCTGCTAATGAGGCAATGAAGCTTCAAGCTGCTTCGCCACATAGAGACCAAGCAGGCTGTAGATATAAGCAACACTTCAGGTGTCATTGTCTCCCATCACTCCCTGATAGGACCGTCTCGTTGCAGCGAAACAAGCTCAGGGCTCCGTTAGTCATTATCGTGAGTTAAAATTTTTACGAAAGTAAAATGTTCATTTTTGTGGCGCATCTGTATCTTATTTTGAAGGGATATGTAAACGTTACCATAGCGACCAGAGTCAGAGCGTTTGGGCTGTGGTCGAGAGGAGATGAGTAGAGCTTGTGAGTCTTAAGTCTGGTTTAGACGGAAAGATTTAAGAATGTCGGCCGATTCTCCAAACCTCTGTGACCACAGAGCTGATAAAAGTCCAACAGGTTCGATCGGTTCGTGTGTCCAAGGCAGGAGCAACACGAACCGATTCCAGTCACAAACATCCCGATTCCAGAGGATAATCCAGTAAAACCCCCAACATAGCAAACGGGAATTTAGAATAACCAAACACGGATGAAGATGTAGAAGCAATAGTGATAGTGCTGCACTATGATTTGGAGGTGAATATTTTTTCATAGTTAACATTTTTAACTGAATAAACATAATAATGACCTTTAGATTTAATAATAAACATTTCCACATATCATCTCCGATATCCACCGGACTCAGTTGCGCAATATGTCAGCTGTTTGGGATTCCCCTGTGTTCTGACGTCACCGCGCTTTCTGATTGGCTACCTGTCACATTCAGCAGGTTGTATACACCGAGATTGGGATAGATTGAAATTTGGTTATTTCAGAGGCTGACTAGTCTGATTTGGCTGAAGCAGTGGTCAGATTCAACCAGGAGGGGGAGTCTAGCGTTTGAGCTAGTTATAGTGAAGAGCACCGGAACTTCCTCCTTAGATAATAATAATCGCTGGAGCAGAAGCGCCGTGTCCGGCTCTTTTATTAAAATTCTCCCCTTCTTCGGCACTTTTACAGTCGCAGGTTCAATTCTCAGCCTGGCGACATTTGCCACATCATGTCTTCCCCATCTCTCATAAGCCTCTTTCCTGTCAAACTACTTTCAAATAAAGCCACTAGAATTAACAAAACCTTTTAAAAAAATCAGCAAACTTTTGAATTTTGGTTGAATAATATGTATATACGTGTGTGTGTGTGTGTGTGTGTGTGTGTGTGTGTGTGTGTGTGTGTGTGTGTGTGTGTGTGTGTGTGTGTGTGCGTGTGCGTGTGTGTGTGTGTTGATGGTGTTACTGTAATTCCATGTATTTTCTACAGTAATTAAGTACTTTTTTATATTACAGTCAGCAAATGTAACTATTTTACCATTTTCTGTCATAAATTTATGGACTTATTTTGCAGTGTTGACTGACTGTGATTCCATGTATTTTCTACGGTAATAAAATGTTTCGGATTTTATGGTTGTATTTTACCATTTCTTACCCTGGAATTTAAGGACCCTGTAAGGACTTTTACAGTGTGGGTAGTTCTTGGTGCAGCGCCACCAGACAAGAGGAGATGGTGTGTATGGGGGATGGGGGCAGGTTTTTCAATGAGTTTGGATCGTCTCACTCAGTTCAGTGTGAAAGTGAACTGCACCATCTGAAAATTAAACAATTGTTGCAATTTTGGTCCCCAATCGAACTGAGTCGATTGGGGAGACTGTCCACAAACCCCAGGGAGGTAAATGACACCAGCACAAATGAAGTAAGAGCACCTTTTACATCGTCTTACAGTAATGAGGTAAAGAGCATGCCCATTTTACACACACCGGCTGGGTACAACTGAGTCATGTACCCACCAATCTGTGGTCTGGATGTGAGCCAAACTTTGTTGAAATCACACATTTGGTGTCAGTCAGTCCATTTATTATTGTTGTTGTTATTAAAGGAGATTTCCTGCCTACACACTTTTAAACCTTTCAAGAACATACAAATATGAATGTCCTCCACTGAGGAGTTAAGCTTCTGAGGCCACAGCTTTGTTCTGTGTAGCAGTGATCACCAGATGAACCGCACAGAAGCAGAACAGACTCATTACAGTTTCCACTCCTTCCAGCACATGGCTGGTCTGGAGCCCCTCAGAGAGGAAACCTTTGATTACAGATCCAGCTGGAGCATATGTTGGAAAATAAGAGCTTCCATGGAACTCTTATTTTCCAGGGAAAATATTATTTCCAGTTAAAGTCAACTCACTCTCAGTATGTCATAGATGACGAGAGAGAGAAAGCTATAGTTTATGTAGAATATATGGAGAATATTGCCAAAGGCAATTGCAAACATTTTTTAGGCGATCATTTTAACTTAAATCACCAAAAAGCTGCTTTTCACAGTGCATTTAAATAGACTAAAATTATATGTACCTAAAATGCTTTTCTTGTAGAACTTATAATTCATAAGGCAAATTTGGCCATATAAAATTTTGCAGCATACATCATTGTATTCATCAAGAGTTATTGCACTTGTATGTTGATATTAACCACATGTCTCTAACACATTTATTCGTGAAGCTGCTTTGTAGAATTTATTTTAAAATTGTACTTGTGGTTTTTCATGGGTTGACTTTATAGAACCTCTGAGGTTTTTATAACCCATAGGGTGCTAAGGTCCCTAAGGTCGTTTATATTTTTTACTTGTTCCTAAAGCTCAGAGGTGCCCATCCATCCGTTCTTCCATCCATCCCTGCTTGTCCTTGCCATGCAGTGTGGTGTCTCCAGCAGCAATGAGCGAGAGGAGGAGGACACACTGAGACACAGGACCAACAACCAACAGTCTTCAGCTGGTTTTACTGTTTACCCTGTTGATTTATTTGTTTAGTCTCTATACCACGCAGACAGTCTATGCACTGATTATTTATCTTTGCATGTAGCTTGTACAGCACCATGACAACCGGAGATTTCGAAATGTGTTTTATGAATAAAGTGGGTGAGGACCAGTGGCGGGCATTTTAGTGTATCTGTACTTTACTTAAGTAGATTTAATAATGGATACTTTCTACTTTTACTCCACTACATTTTACAGTAAGTATCTGTACTTTCTACTTCACTACATTTCTACTAAACTGTCGCGTTACTCGTTACATCCAAGTCGCATTTAGCTTTTTTTCCGTCAAAATGTGAAGTTCAGGTTCTTAAGGTGGCGCCGTAAAATCCCAGCAATAACGTGACGTAGTGTCTGTTGTCACCCATCGGCTCCACCTTTACTCGCACGCGGAGCTCCAGACATGCGCAGTGGTTTCCTCTGAGCGGGAGGAGATGTCTGTCTAATGTCAGTAATATAATAGCTGTATAAATTGATATGGCGACATGTAAAATCAGCAGCTTCGCTTTCACAGACGGTGGGACTTCGTCCAACTTTTAGCATCACTTGGAAGGAAAGCTTAAAGAAAGGTAAGCTCTGTGGACGTGATGCTAGCAAAGCTAGCTGTACAGAGACACATGATGCATCTGCGATGAAAAAAAGTTGTCACTCATGCGCTGAATTACTGTGTGGAGGTTTTGACTGAGGTGTCGCATATATGGGACAACACTGTGACCAAAGTCTGCATTGATATGACATTCAGGAACGATCCGATTCTTCTGGACGGATCTTTAATGATTAAATTTATTTAAGCACTAAGTATTTAATATCTAGGTGTTTTATGGGAATGTGAATCAGATCAATTTGAGAAGCAACTTTGATAAGTAAAAGTAAATTTTTTTGTGTCACGTAGCGCAGGGTGCTGGTCTTGGTCTTGGGTAGGTGGTATTGACTACAACTCTGCTAGGTGACTGCCTGGTTCCATGTCCTCCCCAATCCACCTTCTTTTCATCCCCTTCTCCAACAGATGTCTTTTGAAAGAAAAATCTGTTGGATTTCTTTCAAAATAAAAGCCACTAGTAGCAAAAAAGTGAAGTTCATGCTTTGTTAGGACTGGAGACAAGATGTTTCCATCCCTGAAATTATGATGCATAAAATCATATATCTAAGTTTAAACTATATTACAGAGTAAACACAATAAAGATATGCTTTATCTGTGGCATTGTTCATTAAACTGGCACATTTCTAATGTATTAAAATTAAATACGATCGGTTCACTTAATGATATTAGTGATTAGGTATTATTCAGCAAGTACTTTTACTTAAGTATTTTTAAAAGCCAGTACTTCTTTACTTTTACTTAAGTACAAATGTTAATGTGGTAGTTTTACTTTTACTTAAGTACATTTTTTGAGTACTTTCTCCACCACTGGTGAGGACACACAATAACATTACATTTAACTTTGAGTTGAGTTGAGGCTGAGGCAGAAGGTACCATCTGAGTACCTCCTGTTTATGTTGTTCCTTCCTTTTCCTTGCCAGGAAGCATTTTTGTGTGTGTGTGTGTGTGTGTGTGTGTGTGTGTGTGTGTGTGTGTGTGTGTGTGTGTGTGTGTGCGCGTGTGTGTGTGTGTGTGTGTGTGTGCGTGTGTGTGTGTGTGTGTGTGTGCGCGCACGTGTGTGTGTGTGTGTGTGCATGCGCACGTGTGTGTGCGTGTGTGCGCGTGTGTGTGTGTGTGTGTGTGTGTGTGTGTGTGTGTGTGTGTGTGTGTGTGTGTGTGCGTGCGTGTTCATGTGTAACTATCCAACAGGGGACATGCGTGTCATTTTACACTGACCAACAGGGGACTCACCGTTGAAGAGGGGACATTTTGTAGGTCCCCTCTTGGAAATGACCCTGTTTTAGGGTCAGGGGTTGCAGTTAGGACTAAGGTGTGAATTGACTTTTGGTTAGGGTTAGGAAAAGGGTTAGGTATGTGATGGTTAGGGTTAGGAAAAGGGTTAGGGTTAGGCTGTAGAAATGAATGGAAGTCAATGGAATGTCCCCTGTTGGATAGTAGCGTACGACTGTGTGTGCGTGTGTGTGTGTGTGTGTGTGTGTGTGTGTGTGTGTGTGTTGTGGGGGATGGAGGTATAAATAATGTAGTGTATTGATGTTGCCTCATGTGTATATATGTTGGAGATCAAGTCATTTGTGGTAACTGTCAAATTTAGCTTTGAAAAACACATTTCCAGGAAATAACACCATTATTCATTGATTGAATATGTTGGTATCAACACCATGATTGTCATAGCTTCAAAAGCTACATTTTTAATAATTGCTTTAAGTTGTGTGGAAAAGGAAATGTTCTTGATTCTGGAGGGTGGGGAAATGCCTTTAACTGGGCGTCCCCTATCACTTCCTGTTTGCTGAACAGTGTGTTAGGATGTCTCTGCTCAGCCATTCCACACAGCATGGCAGCCATACTCAGAACCGTCCATCATATGATGCATGAAGCAAACAACATGCATGAAGGACGTCCATACAGGGAGATGGGTACATCTTACACAGACTACATTTATAAACACAAACACATCTTTGTACTTCTGTCAGTCTGAGGACTTTGTATTGACTTCAAACTAACCCTAACTTCACCCAAAACTTAATTCTTCTAACCAGCAGAGCTCAGTACAACTGGAAATAAGTGAGGATCAGGAAAATGTCCTCGCTTCCCAAAAAATAACTCACTTTGTTGGTTAACTACACTTTCTCTATATGTAGCATGTACAAATACATGTGATGTGCACACACGTTCATGCACACACACACACACACACACACGCACACACACACACACGCACACACACGTGCGCATGCACACACACACACACACGTGCGCGCACACACACACACACACACACGCACACACACGTGCGCACACACACACACACACACACACACACACACGTGCGCATGCACACACACACACACACACACACAAAAAGACACACAGAGAGAAGACTGTAGCAGCATCTTGAAATCTCAAATCATATCTGGAAACTAAATCATGTGCAATTCTAAAAAGTCTGTGGAGCTCTTCTATGAAACATATGATTAAAATGCACAAAGAGGCTGTTGTTTTGCTTGGAACCTAAATCTTTACCAGCAGCTCTGACTCAGCAGTCCAGCAGACATCCTATCATCCAAAACATCAAACATCCTGTGGCTGCAGTTAATGATCCTGCTTTTCTAGTAGATTTCAAACCTGTTCAATCCACAAGAGCACAGAGACACTGTTGCTGACAAATAGCACAAATCAGGTGCAATCTATATTAATCCATACTAATAAACACAAAACATGTAATGGGGAAAGTATCAAATACTGTAAGTAAAGGAAAATTTAAAGCATAAGAAGGTTGAAACATAGGGATTGTTGCATTCGGTGTGAGAGTACCCCACAGTTTGGCTGGAAGAGACCCCCTGTACCAAAACATGTCTAATCTTAGGATATCTTAGATACAAGGCCCATGTAGGAGAACATTGAGACCAACAGGCTATAATGCTAATCATAATATCAGCTGTTATCATATAGCACGTGTTGAGAACAACCTACTTAAAGCAAAAGGATAACTGTCCCATGAGTCTTTTCACTCCTACTTAAATCCAAATTAGAGTTTTTTTGCTTGAGAAAAAAAAATTCTTTTAGAACTGGATTCTTTCACGTTCAGAAAGCATAAAAATCTGTGTTATGATCTTAGAACCTGGGATGGATCACACACACTCTAAATTGTGTTATACTGTTAAAATCCCCAACATGAGACCAATTCCATCTCATATATGTATAAACTAGTATTTCCAATTCATTTCAAAAACACTTCCCAAAGGGAAATTAAATGTCATTATTCTTATCATCCAAGTACTTTTGAAGAGTTGTACTGGATGGTGGAGCTGTGGGCAGGAAGGATCTGTAGTAGTCAGTATTGCAACAAATCTGAAGAGGCCTCTGACTGAAGACAGTCAGAGACAGTCTCATGAGTGTCTGACTCAGAGTCATGAGAGTCATGTTAACAAATTAATTTCCAGGCAACAGAGATAATATTCCACAGTAACATGTCTTTGATGAGACCGTCAGTTGTTGGGAAGCCCAGCTATTCTACCTCCTTTGCTTTTGCCGCTCATCTTTAAAATTTCTTTCTCTCCATATGGTCAGAAAGTTGGACAAAGAGACAGAGTCGGTGATATAATCCAAACCCTTTATGATTGATATAAGAGATAGTTTGAACTTCCTTCTTCTCTCAGCTTTTTGGTCTTTCTCTGAATCCATGAAGCCTCATGTTCAAGTCCTGGGGGTCAATAACTTAGAGTCGTTTTGTGTTAAAGAAAAGTCAGCTCCTGTTCTTTAACTTAAAACAACAAAGCATGGTAGCTGAGATAAAACAGTTGCTGTTTTTCATGATTACCACTAAGCATAGCTCAAACTGGTCTTAACAATCTTAAAGGCTCAAGCTACCAGTTTTCACAACTGCTCCCAGTTGTAAAAACAATACCTTGTTGCTATGGTTATTGACTGTCCAAAAGTAAAAGAGTAAGCAGTTATTATATATTTTTTTATTCTTCTTCCACTTTGATCATCTCATTTCATATGGTTGATTATGGCTGACATTTTTCTAAAACAGTATCTAGTTAATTTCTTTACTATGAATTTATGATGGTCAGTAATGCAAAAACTTTATTTTTGTTTTTATGTTAAGTAAGTTCATCAGTCTGTTGAACATGCTCATGTAGCTCTGACTATAGTCTGACATGTTAACAAAAGCAAAACTGTCATCAGCATATGAGCGAACTCTGTGTTCTGGAACCTGAGAATTGATTTGTTGAATTTATATGACATGAACAAGATATCTGAACTCACATCCCTGGGAGCTGCACTGTTGATGACAGTAGATCATAAAGCTTTGTTAACAATCAAGATCCAGTTTGTCAGGAAAGTGGCAAACCAGTGAATCCATGGTATGCCACCAATCGCATACCATGGATTTAATCACTTTAGGATCATTTTTGTTGCAAAGATGCTCACTTATATTGAATTATATGGAGATGAAAAATCTAAATAGAAGGTTCTTGCATATATGATGTTTACCTAAATGTTTAGAAATGTTTGGAATCATAGTGGCAACCAGGGACACGGGTGGTCCTTGTCCCCAATTGGAAGCAAATTAATAGTTGCACTGACTAAACGCAGAAGCTAAATCTTGAAGAGTCGTTGCAGTCAAAGAACAAAGGACATAAATTCTTAGATCTTTTTAGATTCAGGATTTGGGGTATTTGGGTATTATGTAACAATACATATATTTATGAACCTATGAATGAATTACATGGAATGAACCTCTCCATCCAAAGTAGGGTTAGATGCAAATGTTAGAGCAAAGTCTAGGTTACATCTTTTAGCTTTGGTTTCATGCCCTCAGATTATTTGCACAGAAATATGGTCAGCAATGAGATACATACACATCCAGAAGCACATACTGCTTGAAGCTGGTTTAAATCACCAAGGACTAAAGTCAGGCAGTCTGGATTCTTCAACTGCAGTCAGCTACTGCGCAGGATGTCTGGGAAGGATTGCCACATAGATAATAAAAGTAAAATACTCAAATGTTTGTGAGCAATTCAGTTTAAAATATTACCATGAGAGTAGTGAGCTACTACACAGAGAATGACTGAGTGGGCTGAGGCCTGCTGGGAACTGAGTAGCAGCCACTCAGGGTTTTAACAAGCTTATCAGACGGCTTTGATAAATGCACTGGCTTTACATTCCAAGTAAGGAAAACAGTGGGACAAAAATAGGACAGCCACACATGACTTAGCAGTAACTTTTCAGGATCAGGAACTCAACGTTTGTTTATACTAAAAACACGAAGAGAGCATCAAGGAATGCTAGGAACCCCGTTGGTCCACGTCGGCCTGGATCAGTTCTGACTGCAAGCTTTTTCTCTTCAGCTGAGCAGAACTAAATGTTTGAAGTCTTGTAAGCTGAATTTAAAATAAACTCAATGAATTTCATTATGAACCAACTAGAAGTGAACTGAGTGAAGCCTGGATTAATCCAAAAGTGAAGCAACACATTGATGTAGTTAGTGGGTTCTATAGCTATCTCTCAGTGCTTTGGATCTGTTTGGACGATGCAGACGTTCTGGAAGCAGGTTGCATCTTGTCCTGTTTCAATCTTACCATCATGGTGCCAAACAATAAATACAGAGCATGTTGTTCCTAATTTGCCTTTTCAAGTGAAAATAAATGTAACTCCTACAAAGACACATGGCGACAGGACTTCTGTTCCCACCTCTGATCTGTTAAAATACTTTTGTTGATAAAATGATCATAAAGTCACAACAAACAGTTCAATGTCCAGGACACACCTTCTATGACTGCTTGCAGAACATTTCATTTCATCAGAGTTCACATTCCTCCTGCTTCATGCATTTCATCCCATTGATCCTTATTCTCCTCCTCCAGACTCTGCCTGCCTCAGTGAAACACACAGCTACCCTCCAACATGTTTTAACACAGGATGAAACATCAAACTCCTGCAGAAACACACCAGGGATTCCAACCTGCTAACCAGCACTGCTAACCACTGCTCCATCGTGCAGCCCCCTAGTTGTAAAATAGTAAAATAGCTAATTATGTACGTCTGGGTCAAATATCCGGAATTTTAAGGGGTGAAGATGTGGGAATATTTTTGAAAGATAATGTAAAATAACAGTTAGTCACCAACAAGGTTCCACTCTTGTGCCAGATACAATTTATCTGCTGAAGTTAGTCTGAGAACCAGACACTTCTTTTGTCTTCCACTTTTAAAAATATTTATACCACACAAAGAATGCACATTATTCTTTCTTCCTCTTTTTTTATGTTTTCTTTTTATTATTTACCAAGCTTACTAATATTAACAGTAAAAACAAGCCCAAGAGATCATCTTTGTTCAGACTATAATTCCCTGTGATGTGTATCAGGAAGCAGGAGGCTGAGCCTGTTATCCTGACATTCCTGTGATTGAAGCTGGAGATAAAGTGCAAACTGCCATGTTCCAACAAGAAAAAGTCCCACCTCTGCCAACACACCCAACATCCATTGTGTAAATTCCTGGGCAAGCTCAGACATCCTGATCCCACCTAGAGAGAGGGTTACACATTCACAGTTATGAGAGACATTTCTAAAGTTATAATCCATAAGTAAATCAGAAATAGATCAAAGCTCCTCACTTTTAGTTGATATTGATGGTCCCAAACCAAACACCAATGCAAGACAATTATACTTACTGCCAAAGACATTCAATTTTAGTTTATTCTTCTCAATAAATGCATATGTTCCTGTAGCTGCTGCCATTAGTTTTCTGTTCTGTCATTTCTGCCATAAAAGGTGGACATTTGAGTTTGGATCTGAACCTGAAGCTCATTCTGGTTCTGCCTGAATTTGTAAAGGTAAAGTCTTAACCTGTGGGTTCTGACTCTGTTTTGTCTTACAGTGGACAGGCGTCCTGTCCGGGGTGACCCCTCCTCTTGCTCAATGACCACTGCAGATAGGCACCAGCACTCCTCACGACCCCAGTAGGGATAAGCGTGTTTGATAATGGATGGTTATTCTCAAATAGTTAAAATTGTCAGAACAATTCAGACATTTATAACAGTTGGAAATTAGTACTGACCTAAAAACCTGTGAAAGATTGTTAGCCACATCTTCATGGCTCAGGCCATACATGCTTAACATTTGGATCGTATGGATGTGTACCAGAATAAAGAGATAATATCCGTGAGACTTCTTCTGGCTGCAGAAGTAGTAACACACATTTGCTGAAAACTTTGACTTCACCATTAAAGCAGATCATATCACAGTAGCTGGATAAGGAAAGTTCTCCAAGGAGACTATTGAGATGAATCACAGGTGAAGCAACTTTGATGGAAACATGTCAAACACAAACCAGTCCAGAACGAGGAGAAGCAGATAAATATGCAGAAATGTGTACTAGTGTGTCTTGTTTGCTGTAGTGAAATCATAACTGGATCAAATGCAACCATAACAGAAGAATTCTGGCTGGAGTGATAATATGTTAGCACACCAGAGTGACTGGCAGAGCTACAGAACAGAGAACAAAATTCATACATAAAAACATGCTAGAGTTTTTATGACAGACAGATAATAAACTTTAGTTTTTCAATTTTCACTTAAATTATTTGCAGGACACCCTAGTAGTTAGATATAGCATGTAACATAGTTGTCATATTACATTTATTTTTGTTTTTATTTGGTCTTATTTGCTTATTTATCAGAAAACGTTGATTTACATGCAAGGCAGATGTAATGCATGCAGGTTTCTAACCAAAGCTGAGTAACTGCACCAGTTCCAGGCTCGGCTTTGGAAAAGTTGTGACCTAAAACATTTTCTTATCAGGTGCCGAATGCCAGCTAAGCCTACTGAAAAGTGTGGAGCAGCAGACTCCCTCACGTTTTTTGTGTTTATGCAGCACAGCTCATATCATTTTCCATGCCTCTGCAAAAGTGATTCATCATTCTAAGATGAAAAATGTTTCATTTAAAGTGAAATGGGAACAGATCAAATCTAGGTCCAGTAGTTTTATTTCTGCATAAAGTGTCCAGGATGTGCTGCAGATTAATGCACTCTCTCAAACCCTGGTTTCTGTTTTATGTTGGAAATGTTTCGAACACGATGAGAGACATTCGCTTCCAGCTTCTGCTTTGTTTAGTCCAAGGATTTACTTACTGGACTCTCCTCCATGTAAAGAATGTGGTTTTTTTCCTCGTGAACTTTATTTCCAACCTTTGCAAGGAGAAGAAGACATCAACCACACATCTTTCTTTTCAGGGCTTTATTGGCTCTAGTGGCCTTTATTTGATAGTGAATTGAGAGGAAAGTGGAAGAGACATGCAGCAAAGGTTATCAGACCAGGATTCAAACCTGTGACATCTGTGTCAAGACCAAGACTCACCACCACAGAACCCCACACATTTTCCTTTGACTGTTAATTATATAAAAGTTATTCTACTACAATTAAAGTTGCCAAAATATTAATTGTGAAGATTTTAAACTTCTAAAATATGGTGAGATGAAAACTCTAGTAGTTAAAAATCTAGTATAAACAACTGGGTTTTGCCAAAATCCGACCCAAGATGCTTTCTGGGATAAAATTCTTCTCTACTGTAAACTTAAAATGATTCCCTTGTAATTTGATTGGACCTGTAATTGAAAGGAAATGGGGTGACATCATTGTTGAAAAGATTCATGAACTTTAGGAATAGTACATCTGTTTCTGACATGTTATGCTGAACACTGGGCTAAAGAAAAAAGGAGACTGACCATTGGCTGTGGTGACCTGCAGACTCTCTCTCTCTTCCTGAGAATCTCTATTTTTCAACAGTCTTTTTAAACGGGCTCTTGTCTTGAATTTGTTTTTCTATTATTATTCTGGAGTGTCTCTTTTTCCTTTTCTTGTAGTATTATTGGTCTCACAACACTACAACTACATATCTTACATATGTGTAACTGATTATATTATAATGTTGTTACTTTTTTATGTTCACCTGTTTTATGATAAGTATTTTTATTACTATACTGTGAAGCACTTTGTTAAAAAATAAAATGCACCCGACTTACTTTCACAATATTTCCATAAGAAAACTAGTTGCTGAAAGGGATTTTGAAATTGTTTAGTGAAATACTTTGTTGCCTCAGCCACAGTTGGTGTATTAAGGACACAGTTTAAATGTTCAGAATGTTGTTTCAGTCTCTGGCCGGACCCTGGAGAGGACAGTCCAGCTGTGAGGGTCACAGATTGGCTGAGTACTTGTTCTTCAGTAAGAATACGTTCCAACAACAATTCAATGTGGGTGAAAGTTAAAGGTAATTTTATTTACATAACACATTTTCAGCAACAAGGAAATACAAACAAAATAACAGACCAAAGAAAATAGCAAAAGAAGAAAAAGAATCTAATGTTGATCTAAAGTATGTAAACTAGATGCTCCTGTTGCTAAGTTTCCTCTGGTCTAACATGAGTCTAAAACTGGAGTTTTTCTGGTGTAAGTTTGTTCTAATCCCTGTTCTGGGTTGCTAGATAAGTTTAAGTAAATATTCTCTGGACTTTCTAAGTATGCTCTAGCTGTCATGTAGTCAATTCAAAACATGATCCTGACCAGCAGAGCTGGAACAGCGAGCAGATTTAAACTTCACATTTTTGGCATCAAATAAATGTAGATGACAGAGTATGAACCATATTTTCTCTGATCTTAGGGCAGCCAACTAGACCAAGACCCTGTTGTGGAAAATGAGTCATTTTATTTACAGTCAGTAAAAACATGTATGTGACATGTTGATGGATTTTTTTCAGTTTAGAACTTTTAGTCAAACCTGTGCAGAGAACACAGGTTTGACTATAATCTATACAGATTGTCACTTTGGACACTGTGAGTACTTGCTTTTTTGGCAAATTTCGAGAACTTCTTAAAACTTTCACTAAATTGAACAATGTAGAAGTTGTGTAAGCGTCTCTCAGCCACCCTCAGTATGATGGGAAACAGGCTCCAGAAGGCGATGAGGCCTTGGAGAGCCTGTTTTTTTTCTTTCAAATGTTCTTGTATTTTTTGATCCCACTGTTCCTGCTATCAGCAACTATGGCAAATGTATATTCTGTGCAGACAGAAGGGTAAAAAGACAAATTTTACTGAAGTGGCTAGCCAGGAGAAGTTATTTGTCCTGTTTAAAAACATGATCAACACATTTTAAACGCATGTTTTATGGAATAAAACACATTTTTCCTTAAAATTATCTTCTCAGTATTACTGTCCACTGGATGGCAGCTTGCATTGTGCTGTTGACTTTACAGCAATCCATCACATCAAGCATGCATACAGTGACAGTGGAGAGGAAAATCTCCTCTTTAACAGGAACAAACCTTCAGCAGAACCAGAACTCTGGTTCAATGGGAACAACCATTTGCCATGAGAGCACAAAAAACTAACATGTAAAACATAAACACACTTATCTAGTAGAACATTCTATGTTAAGGAAAAGTAAAGAGTTAATGGCATTTTGCAAGGTAATTTAGAAGAGAAACATAGCTAAGCAGATAAGCTAATCCAGTTTTCTACTGTATAGGATGGAAGACCACACACACAGTTAGTCAACAATAAAAGCTCAGCCAATAGCTTTGTCTTGGAAAGAGACAGTATTAAACACTGATAACAGCAAATAATGAAAGATTGTAAATTAGTGGGCAGTTTGTCCTCCAGTAGGCCCACAGCAGCAGCATGACTGTAGAAATAGCTCAATTAGTTAAATATCTAAGCCAGTGCAACTACAAGCTTTATTGAAAAAGTTTTAAGCCTAGACTTAAAAGTATGTTTGCCTCACAGACTAAAACTGGGAGCTGATTCCACAGGAGAGGAGCCTGATTACTGAAGGACCTGCCTCTGTAACCAGCACAAAATAATCAACCCATATTTTATTTTGGCGGGTCTAAATGACGGCACACTTTAAGTTCCGGGTCACAGGTCAACTCGGATCTCCTCCATCGATGTTGCTGCTGTCGCTGTGGTCAGCTGCTCGTCTTGGCGTCTTCCAAACATGGACGAACACAGCCGAATTATTACATTGGGTGTTTTCTGTTTGTGTTTTTTTTTAAAAATAGAAATGCGGTGGCGACACGCCCACTCAATTTATGTATTAATGATTGAAAAATGACTTTATTGATTGAAAGGTCATTCTATTTTTGTTAATTTTGTGGCCGAATAGATCATATATTGTCACAATATTAAAAAGGCCCATTGATTTTTGTAAATTCGTCCTTTTAGGATAGTTTTAGTTACTTCTCATTGATTTTGTTGACGGCCTATAGAAATCTGGGCTTGGTTAATTTTTTGAGTTGCGCAACAAAAAAAAAAACAATTGTTTGAAACAACTGTCAATTAAACTTGGGTACAACTTAAAAGTGCACTTTAATTTGATCTATACCCTTGATCTGTAATTTGAATTTGTAAACTTGATCGCGATCTTTAATTTGAAATTCGATTCCTGAGAAATACTTTATGGAATATATATATATATATATTTGTAATCATTGAATGTTTAGTTATTTTGTATAACCGTTTAACCCTGTTTAAATGTGAACTCTAATTTGTTTTTATTTGTATTTATGACCTTGTTTAGGTCAGGGTTTTTTCCACCCCTGTTTGAACCCAGGATGGCGATCGAACTACCGGATCACTGCAGCTTTGCGGTAGGATTTAATTGAACCAAACTACTTTCTCATTCCGGATCATGGACTAAAAACAGTTGGATTATTGATTGATGAACCATTAATCACCCTGGAATCACAAATGGACTCACAATAGAAAAGAACTCTTGGGTGTCATCAGAGTTTATTGTTTTTGTTTTTTTCCTTGTTGTGTCTTTTGGTTATATTAATAGAAAATCACTGTTATTATAAATCTCATTATTATTATTGAATATCTTCATATATCAAAACCATAAGCCTGAATACAGCAACTTCAATTTACTTTCTGCCTGATTGTCTTATTCACACACAGGCTCCAGGGCCCGACCTGTCTGAGTGCCTGTTATCACACTTGGCCGTATTCAGGCGCCTTGGTTACCGTTTCACCTTCCATTCTACTCTTAGAAATTGTAGGAACCAGCAGTAAACCTGCAGTCTGGGAGCAAAATGCTCTGTTAGGAACATCTGAGGTATGATGGAGTTTGATTATTGAGGGTTTTATTTGTGAGAAGGAGAATCTAAAATTCAATTTGGATTTAACAGGGAGTCAATGAAGAAGATACAATGAGATAAATATTTGTCTTTTTCATTTTCATCAGATCTCTTGCTGCAGGATTTTGGATCAGCTGAAGGCTTTTAATTGTATTTTGCAGAATATTTGACCTTCTGTCTTCAGAGTTAACGCTGCCAACTCTTTTCCTCTTAGCCACAGAGTCAATCGGTCAGTTGACTTAACATAAAACCAAGAAAATTATGCACAACGCTGACCACCCTCTTTACCAGACTGTGTTGGGAGAACAGTGTCTGTCAGGCTTCTTCAAATTCACTGAACACCATCTACACCACCTCTGAAGAATTTGAACTAATATGAGCTACAACAACATTTACGGTCATTTCCCTTTGGGACCATTAAAGTATTTCAGAATTTTTATTTGAATTTGACAATTCAAATAAAAACAAAACAAAAAAAGTTGATATAAGCAACTGCAGTTGCTTACATCACTACTGTAGAAGTGTTTCCCAACTGAGGGATAATATGTATGAAGGTATTACTTTAATATCTTGTTGGGGATCCTGTGAAAGGATAAAGATCTATTAATAAGAATGATGATTATGAAACGCGTTGTCAGTTCAGCTGGTGTTATTCTCAGAGGAATCATTGATTTATTTGGATGAAAATGAAAAGGACCACAGAGCGGTCAGTGAGTCCAGCTGACGACACGCTGCATTCCTTGGAAACACGACGGGAAACCAGGCAACAGAAAAACCAAAGCCTGGCCGTCCCCGCTGGCCGCGGCCAGCAGCTTTTATTATTGCTTTTTTCCAAACTCTGAGGAAGATGGAGAAAAGAGTCCAACTAAATCTTACATGATATTGATAACATGCATGACTCACTTCCTCTCTCATGTCATACAGTGATGGACTCAGATTAATATGGTCTTGGAAAAAGCTGATCTTGACTTTTTGCTGAGTCACAAGTATCATGAAGCATTTTGTGAATGATCAGTGCTGCATGTTGGAGCAGAGCGATGCTCCGTTCTCTTCTGGCAAGACGTGTTTGTTTGATCCTGCTCAAGTTGCTGTTTTTCTTAACTGGACACTTTATCTTATGTTGTACAGTATCTCAATTTTTTGATCATTTTCTTTATTTTATGTGTCTACAAACTTTGTCACTTTGCTGAATTTCCCAACAGAAAGAAATAAAACAGGATATTTTATATTAACTGTGGAAAGTGAGTTATTCCTCTTCCTCCTGTTACATAAAACCACTGAACAAAGTCATTGTTCAGCGGTTACTGAGTTCAGTGGTTCATCTACTGTAGGAAGCTGCATTAGGAAATCTAGTCAGGTTTCCTAATGCAGTTTGGTACTTAACATCCAGTCTGACTAGCACTGGCTCTTAAGTACCAAACATGTGGAGAACAGATTAATCTCAAATTTAGTTTCTTGAATCTAAACTTAATATACACTGCTAAAAAACAATAAAGGGAACACTTAAACACTAAGGGTTCCCTTTATTTTTTTGAGCAGTGTATATCTTAGCAAGGTAGATTTTATGAATAATCTTGTTGGTAATC
This sequence comes from Poecilia reticulata, assembly GCF_904066995.2. Lineage (NCBI taxonomy): Eukaryota > Metazoa > Chordata > Actinopteri > Cyprinodontiformes > Poeciliidae > Poecilia > Poecilia reticulata. The sequence continues at coordinate 385,199 of NC_088849.1, read as the reverse complement.
AAAAATTCATTTGAAAGAATCCAGACCTTTTTAAATGAAATCCCATCTACAAATCTGTCCCAGTCTTTAACAATACCTGGACGTGTTAAACGTTTCTTCTGAAATATGGTTCATATGAGTTTGTTGTTACTTACAGGCAGGGGCACCACCAGGAATCTTGGGGCCCCATGACAAAAAATTAAATTGGGCCCCCTGCTGTTACAATTTCTTGAGTCTATTTGACCCATAAAAAGCAGCACAATTTTAAATGCTTGCAACTGCCTTGCTTTCTTGTCTACAGATAAATGATCTGTTATGAGACAGATAATCTGTGAAAAGATGAATATTCTCCAGCTGCTCCCAGACCTTCTACTGACGAATAAAGATTGTGATTGACACACTAAAACCCACCTCCTGCCTATGATTGGTTGTTTCTAGACAGCAATCTGAGAGAAATTAAATTGTTCTCAGTTAATCTCTCAACATATTGTCTTAACAAATGTGTACTTTTCGTTAATGCAAGTTAAATACTGCAGCTTTAATTTCACTGAGGAGGGGACGGGTCAGGAGGGACGTGGTAACAGATAATTTAAATGCAAGCTAAGGCAGGACTATGGACTGACAAGACCGTTTTTTATTATAATTTTTTAAAGATTGTTTGAATTTCTGTCTCGAATATTGTTTTGTGTAATTGTAAAAAGAGCAGTGAGACAGGAAACATCTACATAGAACACTGAACATAGTGTTGCTCACCATTTTCAGTGGGGAAAGGAGGAAGGGTTATTCTGGTATGGTGGTTAGAGCTGCTGCTGACTGACCCATCTGTTAAGTGGTAAAAGGTACAAGGGACAAGTTAAATATATGAATATGTTGGTAGATTTTTTTTCCTTCATTGTTTAAATGCTAGAGAAATGAATGCAAACCGTCTGTATCAAAGCTAACTATGCTAAATGGTCGACATACTCGCCTCTCTTGGAGAAAAGCTGGGCTTCAAATTGACACTCTTGTCATTTTTCTATCTCTCCTTTTGAAAACACGAATTTATAATTTTTCTAGGCCACATAGTAACTGCCACAGTTGTTCTTGTCTTCCACTGACTGCTGCTGAACAGCGTCACCATCAAGTGCACCAAACAGGAACAAACCATTTCATGCAGATCCAGGGGGAGTTTAGTGCAAATATACATGTGTGTTTTTTGGTCTGGGAGGGGTGACATTTAATTTTTACTGCTAAAAACAATTTTAAAAACATTATATGATTGATTTTGTAATTGACAGGGTCACATTTTTTCCTATTTCTATGAAGAAAAAACAAAAACCAAACTATTCTGTGGAGGGTCCCCCGTCAGTCAGGGGTCCTTGGAATTGCCCCAGCTCTTCCCCCCTTTACGGCGGCCCTGCTAACAAGATGAGTGGATAAACACATTTTGCCTACAGTTGTATTTTTTAGGAATGGTTTGGTAAAGTCAAAAGAATCAATCCTTCTATGGCCTTTAAAATGTATAAAAGTATGTAACAGGGATGTTGTATCTTCTAAAGAATTCTGCATCATTGTTGATTGAACTGGATGACCCGGGCTATGACAGGTTTAAACCAGTACTCCAGAAACAGGGATTTGTTTTTGTACATAATGTTGCTATTGTTCCAAATCAAGTAACTGTGAGGAGAGAAATTGTTTGTAAATGAGGGACCATGGCTGAAAACGTAACAGATCTAATCAATGTCGTAGTTGCAAACAAAAATTAAATTCCATCAAGGTTGGATATAATATGGTAAAATAAAACATTTCATATTGAGGTTGGGAATTCTTGTTTTATCCAGCTAAGGAATCACAATCCTGAAAGTTAAGACCTCCATTTTTAAAGAGTTCATCATAACTTATTTCTTCAGTGTGTTCTGTTCTTCCAGACAAAGCTAAAAAACCTTTTTGGCTTTTGTTAAAAATGCTGACACTGCAATTGTTTTTACACTGTCTGCATTAAGAGACAGAGCCGCATTTTTCAACCTACATCTTCTGCATTAGTCAGCAAAATTCTACCTTTTACCTCACAGGAGCCACTGATGTATTTATTTTATGATTGAATTCAATTTAGAGGTGTTTTGATCCTTGGTTACTACAACACCCAGATAATAAAGGAAGCTACAGTAGAAATCTAAGAATTCTAAGATGTAGTTTTTATCAGCCTAAAAATCAAGAGTAGTCCAAAAAGATCCATAACGAGCTTAAGATTGTTTGTGTTTATTGGACATGAATCCAGATTGTGTACCTTTAATAAAAGAGTCTAGTACCTTTTCAATCTTCTAGCCAAGATTGAGGCAAATATTTTTGTAATCAGTATTAAGTAGGGATATTGGACTCCAATGATCAATTAAGAAAGTGTCTTTGCTAGGTTTGTGAAATAAAGTTAAGCCTTGAGTCATAGTGGTAGGAAGCTGTTACACTTTAAAAAAGACCAAGAATAGAAAGGGGGCCAGTTCTGTGAAGAATTTGTAAAATTGTGAAAGCAGGCCATCAGTGCCAGATGATTTTAGTTTTAAGTAGATTGGTTGCCTCCTTAATCAGTAGGACTGTTGCACAGCTCATCCTCAGAAACGTTTTGAGTTGTTAGAGTTCAGAACAGCTTGTTTTTTATAGCTCAGCATAAAACTGACTACTGTAACTAGAAAGTGACAGAAATGATTTGTTTTGTTCAAAGCACAAATCAAAACTCATTTGTTCAACTTGGCCTTCTCACTATCATTTTTTTTTAGCTATTTTGTGGTTTTGTGTTTTTGTAACAATGTTTTATTGTTTAATGTTATATTTTGTGTTTTCTTAATGTTGTTTAATGTTTCAATGTTGTAAAGTGTCCTTGGGAAAGGTGCTGTCAAATAAAATGCATTATTATGTTTTCCAGGCACATATTTTATTGCATAATTTATAACAAATGAAGCAAATTATACATATATATATATATATAAAGACATTTTTTGAAAAAAACAAAAACAAAACAACCTCAATATTCACTACTGGCAACAATAGTCTTCAAAATACATGCAACACATAGCAAGATGCAGACCACATGATTGGTTAGTCTGGAGCGATGGGGTCAAATATATATATATATATATAAAATAATATATATATAAACTCTAAATATGTTCTTGCTAAGTTTTCTGGCTTAATAATTGAGGTAATTCTAACTAACCTAAAGAAGATTTAACTTGAGACGGTAAGAAAAAAATGTCTGTTTTTATTTGATGTGTAAATATCTGGTTTCACCCTCAGCTGTCTGGACTCGGGTCGTTTACCTGGTCGGTCCACTGGTACATGTTTCACTTGGGCTTTTTTAATATATATCAAGTATTGCATGTATCTTTTACTGTCCAATATGTCCAATATGTTATGTTATGAAAGAATGTGATTAAAACATTAAGCCTATTCAAGGAGCTCTTCTAGTCTCAACTTCTTGTCTTTTCCTCGTAGAACTACTGAGCGTAAATACGGGGAGACGGTCGCGACATGGTGGGAGTTCGCCCTGCAGTCAGTGGATCCGGTTCGCCGTCCCTTTTTTTCTGTCCCTAAAAGAGAACACAGACTGCTGGTGTTGGTCAGGCTGCTCCGTCCGCTGGTACATGACAGCTGTAGCTGGCCATCATCAGTGTGTGAATGTCCTCTTTGAGATTTCAATTTGATATATAAAGGGCATTTTATATAAACTGATTATTATTAAAGCCATGATAAGACACGAAATAAGTGATGGATTCAGGGCAAGCATAGGAGTAAGGAGTTCTACCATGGGACCAATAATTTGTAGTAGAGCGCCACCTTGTGGTATACCATAGGTTCTAAAAGAAGACTGTAACTTTCAATACTTTATTCTTTAAGCTCATTTGACCCCATCGCTCCAGACTGACCAATCATGTGGTCTGCATCTTGCTATGTGTGGCATGTATTTTGAAGACTATTGTTGCCAGTAGTGAATAAATATTGAGTTTTTTTTATTTTTTTCAAACGCCATTAGTTACACATTTAGAGACTAGACTCACCACGCATTGGTTTGGTTGCATTCAAAAATTAGATTTTAGAAACTTTTCTAGATATCACCTCCTTTACTGAAGTATAAACTTAACCTCCCAGCACCATCATGTAAGGCTTTTGACAAACATAAAACATTCTTAGATTAATCTGTGGTGGTTTGAATAAGTATAAACAAGCTATTGAACTGTGAATTTAAAAGTTTACAATTTTGAACCAGTTTAGTTTTCAGAGGCTCATAAGCTGCCATCTCCCAAAAGGGCAGTCAAATCTGTCATGTCCATAGCAGAGGCCTCTCCCTCAATCAGAACTACTTCCACTTGAACTTTTTCACAATATTCAACATTAAAATTGTCTGAGCTGAGGTTAGGGTAGTTTATCTTGACAGACTGGTGAATTCTTGAGAATATACTTTTCTTGTTCTTCAATCCCCAGGTCTTTGTCTTTGTATGCCACTCTATAAAAAGACACAACTCTTTTTCTCACTGTCTGACATTAAGAAGAAATGGTAGAAATGTTTCTGGCCCATTTTTAATCATAGCTGCTGGAACTGAGTCAGGGTTTCACATCAGGGTTGTGTGATGACCACTGATGACCACTCCAACATGTGTGATGACCACTGATGACCACTCCAACATGTGTGATGACCACTGATGACCACTCCAACACTTCGACTGTCTTAATCTTAACCAACATAGTAGGAGCCATATATACATTTTTATACAAAATGTAATTTTGTGTTTACGTGGGTTTCATTTGTTTCTCTGCTATTTGAAAAAGATAAGCATCTGTAATTGTATTGAGTTTAAGCTCAAAATGCAGCTCATAATAATGTGTTTTAAAGTCCCTGTAGCTCAGAGAATAGACTTTAAAATACTGATGTTAGTTTATAAATCACTGAACGGTTTAGAACCACAATGCATTGTGGGCGACTGTGGCTGTGTGGGTAGAGTAAGTCGTCTACCCCCATTGGAAGGTTGTAGGTTCAATTCCAGCTTCCTCCTGCTTCATGTCGATGTGTCCTTAGGCAAGGCACTTAACCCCAAATTGCCTACCGATCTGCATATAGGTGTATAAATGTGTCGCATTCACCGATTCTCAGCAGTGCTTTGAGTGGTCAAAAATGATTGGAAAAGCGCTATAACTACAGTCCATTTACTTTAAAGATTTGTTGTTGTATCAACCTTCCAGACCCCTCAGGTTCTGGTTCTGGTTCTGCTCTGCATCCCCAGAACCAGAACCAAACAAGGAGAAGCAGCATTCAGCTTCTATGCACCACAAATCTGGAACAAACTTCCAGAAAACTGTAAAACAGCTGAAACACTGACTTCCTTTAAATCTCAACTAAAAACCCACCTGTTTAGAGTTGTATTTGAAATGTAATCATCAAACATTAATCAATAACCTGATGTGTAAAATGTAATGTTGTTGTCTGTATGTTCTATGACTTTGTATTTCTGTGTTTTCATGATGTAAAGCACTTCGAAATGCTTTGTTGCTGAAAGGTGCTATAATGAATCTTGATTTGATTTGAAGAGCTGTGTCCTGGTCCGTCTATAATGCCCCCACCTCCCTGTTATTCCATTGATTTGGTCTCCTCCGGTTAACCAAAATAAATGTGTACCAGAATGTCTGCATGAAGTTTCAAGTTGTAAACGATACTAACTATAGATTGACGGAGCTCGTTCCAGTCAGTGGTCCTCAGCATTCTTAAACTAGGAATAAACTTCTTATCTATGGTAAAAATAAAAGACTTAATGTTACCAGACAAACTTTTGGATTGAGATCGACGTGAGATTAAAATAGTTGAAATTCATCTCAACTTTAAAAAACAATTAAAGATTAAATTGCTTTATTTATACATTAGAGATCACTAGGACTTGTGTCTGACTGTTGAGGTAACAATCTGTGTTGTACAGGGATGGTATGAGGAATGAATGATGTGCATTTTGTTGTGTTTTCTTTCTTTTTAATACTTGCATAATATAAATGTGTGGTATGAAAACAATGGCTGAAGTTCAATAAATCTCGTCTAACAGTTAATTCTTTTTCCTCCTTGACTCCACTAATCAACTCCAGACAAGGATGAGCGCTGCGGTGCCGAGTTCACCACCTTTCCTTCCCCATGTGGATGAGCCGCCAATACCTTTCAAGATATGGCATACGTTTTTCAACAACTATGAGTTAGTAATTAATTCTAGTAAGACGCATGACCAGACGCATGTCGAAGCACCGTTTTACTTCACTGTCTGAGTTGGCGCCTTTTCCTCACAGTGCCGGACCAACGTATAGCTTATGATAAAACTATGGTGGCCCTAGTGAAACATTTATCTGAAAGTTAACGTTGTAGCCTGCAGACTCACCTTCAGACCGCGGGCTCAACAACCTGACGAAACCGTCCTCCAGTATGTTGCTGCCTTGCAGACATGACCTACTCCCTATGGATTTGGACAGATGGAGGATGAGGCTACAGCTGGACATAAGCACCCCTTGCGATCCCACTCTGGAAAAGAGTGTAAGATCAGATCAACTATGAAAAGTGCTTCTTTGGGAATACCAGCATTCCATCCTTGGAATGTGTTAATCTCACCTGCACCAAAACACAGGCCGCACTACTTAACCTCCTGGTTCAGTAAGTTTATACCAAACTACGCAACACTGGTTGACTCATTAAGACACTTTCTGAGAACAACCATTCAGTCTAAACTTCAATGTGATGATGCAGCAGATAGAAGCTTTGGTAAACTAAAAACAGTGCTTCTGAATTCCGGGCTACGAAAATGAGACTCTGCGTATCCAACTTATTAATAACCCTTATGAGGCTTTCCGTGAATTATGATACAACTTACGTCACAAAAAGAACCGCTATTTGTTTCCATGCTAGCAACTTGCTAATTGGCTTTTGTCAGTGGTTTAAGGTTATAAAATTATAACATTTTTATTTCATAAATTATATATAAGGTTATGTGAGAAGACTAGCTAATGTGGCAATACTGTTTTACCTCTGCATGCAGCTATTGAGGGCTGGCTTATGCCTAAGCCAGTATGCTGCAGTCACTTCATCTTGTTTCCTGGAATGTCCAGGGTTTAGGGCATCAAGAGGAAGAAAAATGTAGATTTTTTTGCAGAACCAAGAAGCTGATGTTACAGTTCTCCAGGACATTAGGCTATCCAATGTGGAACATTTGAAGCTAAAAAGGGACTGGGTGGATGATGTGTATTTTTCTTTTCATTTGCAGAATAAGTGAAAATCCTTCACTGGGACCCTCCTCTATACCCTCTTGCATGAAGAAAAGATTCAAATGTCTTTTTATTAAAGGTTCAATACCTATACTCAATGTCTATGATCCTAATAATGATTCACCTAATTTTATATTGCAAATGTTTTTTGTTATTTAATCAGTATTTTGATGGCCCGTGTTTCTTGGCTGGCTATTTTAATTAAATAATGGATGCTGGTTTGGATAAATTCTCCTCAGCACATGTATCCCAACATGGCGCGCCACACTATTTGAGAAGTACTGGCTTACTGCATCTGTTTTTGTCAGTGACTATATTTTCTTTGTGTGTTGCTCTTTCACCCTGGTTTCCTCTAACCTACACACAGCAATAATTCTTTCAGGGGAAGGAGAGGCTGGATTAGAAACACCTTAATACTAATTCCATTATATTCTCCTGAAGGTCATTGGCTGAACATTCTTTGTCTTCAACTGTCAGGAATCTCTGGATGCCTGACTTACAACAGACACAAGCTTGTTCGCTCTATACGTGTTCAAAAATAGGCAAACAAGTTGTAAATTCTGTATACAACTGAACCATTACAATTTCCCTCCAATCAGGCATTTCATTGTTATAGAAACTAGTGTGATGCAGTGAAGCTTGTTCCCAATCAGAAACAAAAGCAATGGAAACTGGAAGGATGTGTCTACAATAGCAGCCAGGCATGCTAGTTTGGATTTTTACATTATCATTAAAATAAATTACATTTTTGGACTCTGCATATATTTTTCTTTGATGTTCCGGATGATCTTTTTTCAACAAAGGTGTCGGTAACACTTTATTTGAGGGGGTGAGCATGAGACTGACGTGACACTGTCATAAACATGACATAACATCTGTTTTGAACATGAAGTCTTTATGAAGGTTTATGAATGTTGTCATGAAGTGTCATTTGGTAAATAATGACACTTTTAATGCAAAGTTGCTCTAAAAGTTGCATAGAAAGTCCATTAAAAATGCCAACTTTGCATTAAAAGTGTCATTATTTACCAAATGACACTTCATGACAACATTCATAAACCTTCATAAAGACTTTATGTTCATGTCAGTGTCACGTCAGTTTTATGCACACCTCTTCAAATAAAGTGTTACTATGGTGTCTAAGCACAACACACAGAGGAAAACTGATTAAAACAATTGAAAACTTTATTGAAAGATATTTCAATTCTTGACCATGAAACATTAATTATAAAGAGTCACTATAATAAACACATTTGGTCCTATAAGAAAAAGATAAAAACATCATATAATGCAAAACAATGTCTGCCTGTAAAATATTAACCTTCCCATAATTATTAGCATTCGGGTGCTTATTACTGAGGAATAACAATCATGTTGTTTTGAATAACCATAGTTGGAATGTAACTTCAGCAGCTGCAGAGATGAACTAATGGCAAACAAAAAATTTAACAACAGTTTCTATATAGATCAGTTTTCATCCTTAAAATAAATACAGGACATTAACAGATTAACTTCATATAAATGGTCCATATATCAGAGTTACAACAATAAAACATCCTTCAAAAAGTAAGAACGGAAAAAATAACTTTTCACATAACTATGTCTATTTGTCATTATTTAATAGTACTAAAACCTGTTACTTCTGCTGCTCAGGTTCTAGTTCAGGAAGGAAAACCTTTTTTCTTTGCTTCAAGAGTTAAAAAAACACTGAGCATAGCGAAAAGTCTGCTTTGTTATGTGGGATAAAATAATACTGCTTTACACCTAAATCATCTCTACTAATAGTCAATGTTGGGATCATTATAGTGAGAGTTGTAGTCATCATGGTAACCTGCGTGGTACTCCTCTTCCTGAAATTCAACCTGATAATCACTGTCACTGATTTCTGAACCATTTGTACCGGTGCCCTGGCTACCATTCTTGTGAATAACTGGTTCTGTTGGAGGGGCGCAGTACTTGGGGTCATAAACTTGCCGGCCCAGACCATACACGCTCATGCCCCTCTGAGATGCCACCTTGTTGGTACCCATCTGGAGGGAGATGGTGGAGTTGTCAAGTGGCTGCAGCGCCACCTTCTGATCAAAGATGTCTCTACGGGTACCAGGAGCCGACATGCCTGCCTGTCAGACATCACATTACAGCATGATTAGTGTAATTTTCTGTTTAATGTCCTACACATTTATGCCCTATCACTGGCATAAATGCCATAGTCATTTTTTTCTGGATTTGAACTGATATTCTTAATTAGGATAACCTGATTAAGGACAAGTATCTAAGCACTCAGTGTAGAACAGGGGTGGGCAATCCTGGTCCTGGAGGGTCGGTCTCCTGCAACTTTTAGATGTGTCTCTACTTCAACACACCTGAGATAATATAATAATGAGATCATCAGCAGGACTCTGGACAACTAGACTGCACTTAGGAGGTGATTCAGCTGTTGAATTCAAGTGTGTTGGACCAAGGAGACATCTAAGAGTTGCAGAACACCGGCCCTCCAGGACCAGGGACACAATCGAACACCTTCTCCAAGTCCACAAAACACATGTAGACCGGTTGGGCGAACTCCCAGAACCCACCCTGCCGAGGGTGTAGAGCTGGTCCAGTGTTCCACGACCAGAACGAAAACCACACTGCTCTTCAATCAATCAATCAAATTTTATTTGTATGGCACATTTCAGCAGCAAGGCATTTCAAAGTGCTTTACATACTTAAAATAATAACAGCATGTGACATTGAATAAACAGTGAGAAAGAGATAGAGATTTTGGAAAAAAAAAAATTAAAAAAGATAAAAACATTAAAACCCACGCCCCTTTTAGGACTTCAGTTAAACGCCGTTTAACTGGGATTCTAACCCTCAGGGACTTTAGTCAAAAACACCGTTTGACAAGGACTCCAACCTCTAGGTTTTTAGTTGAAACTCCGTCAACTGGGACTCTAAACCCCATAGAACTTTAGTTAAACGTCGTTTAACTGGGACATTTCCGGGGGGCTTTACATCATTAAAACATAAACAGTGAGAAACAGGAATAAAAATAAATTAATAAATATACAAAAAGTGAAGATAAAAACATTAAAAACATGGAAGACATCAAAACCTGCACTCTAACCATAATTTAGCCATAAGCTACTCTAAACAGGTGGGTTTTAAGTTTAGATTTAAAGGCACCCAGTGTTTCAGCTGTTTTACAGTTTTCTGGAAGTTTGTTCCAAATCTGTGGTGCATAGAAACTGAATGCTGCTTCTCCTTGTTTGGTTCTGGTTCTGGGGATGCAGAGCAGAACCAGAACCAGAAGATCTGAGGGGTCCAGACGGTTGGTACAACAATAACAGATCTTTAATGTATTGTGGTTCTAAACCGTTCAGTGATTTATAAACTAACATCAGTATTTTAAAGTGTATTCTCTGAGCACATGTGACCTTTGACCTCTCTGATGAGAAGTTTACGATTGAAACAAAGACATCCCTGTTCTTTATGTAAGATTCAAAGCAGTTGAGCACTGGACCAGAGAGTCCGACCCAACTCTCCAGTCGATTCAGTAAAATGTCCTGATCAACACTGAGGTCCAACAGAACCAGCACTGTGGTTCTCCCACACTCTGTACTTACTATATGGATATCATTGAACACTTTGACTAGGCCAGTCTCCGTGCTGTGGTGAGCACGAAAACCAGACTGGAAGGAGTCAAAGCGATTCATTATAGGATGTTATTCCATTGTTCAAAAACAGCTTTTTCAATCATTTTGCTGATGAATGGGAGGTTGGAGATCAGCCTGTAATTCTGCAGTAGGGATTTGTCCAGATTGTTCTTTTTTATCAGTGGTTTGATAACTGCTGTTTTCAAAGCCTGGGGGAAAAAAACACCTGAAGAGAGCGATGAGTTACTATTTGGATCAGATCATTAATGACATGACAGGCAGGACTTTCTTAAAGAAATGTGTGGGTAGGACATCCAGACAGCAGGAACTGGAGCTTCACTGAATTATAATTTCTTCTAGGGTTTTATAATTTAGTAGTTGAAATTTTGTCATTGTTCCTGCAATCACCGACAATTAAACAATCATAATCAATACATATGAGAGATAAAGTTCGTTCAAGTCCGTAAAGAAATTTTCCACATATGTTGGAGTTTTGTATAAAGTTAGTGTCAAAGTTTGTTTGTGGCCTTTTACCTCGATTCCAAGATATTCAAAAGACATAAAATTACCCAAAGAAATTTTACTACAGTTTATAGTATTCTTAAATATTGAAGCCACGCCTCCTCCTTTTTGTGTTTTCTATTTTCACTTAAAAATTGTACGTAGGAAGTGCTGATTCAATTAGTACGATTGGTTCATTATTGTCATTCAGCCATATTTCTGTCAGAAACATAACATCAACATGCTCAGTGATTAAATCATTAATTAATAGAGCTTTAGCACAGAGAGATGTGGTATTTAAAAGAGTGAGTTTAAGTGACTTGGAGGCCGAAAGTTCTACAGTCTAAGGTTTGAAGACTGCTGTATTTTGTATTTCTGTTTTTTGTAACTTTTCTTGTAGTGATCCTGACAGGTAATGTCCTGTTTCGCAGTGCCGGGGGGCCAGACACATTCTGGAGGAAGACTGGTGTAAAGATAATATCTGGACCCCAGTCTCAGACCTCAGAAACGCAGAGTGCTTTTCTCTGCGTTTTCTCTGGGAATTCAGAGGCAGGTGGCTTAGATGAAGTGAGGTCTGCTATGTTAGCGCTAAGGAGAGTCGTGCCGAGGCAAATCTGTTGATCCATTCCATCCGTAAAAATGAGAAACTCTGGTCCGGAAAACATTTCTTCAAAGGTATCTTGTGAGTGAGTGTAGGGGCAGAGAAGGAGGGGGAAGAAGGAGGGAGGGGGGAAAGAGGAGGGGAACCAGTCGCTCTGTCCCCAGTCAATGTTTCATCAGTTTGTTTTGGGACACTTTGCTTCTGATAAGCAGAGGGCTCCATCCTAGTCAGACATCCTTGAGCCTGTTCTTCTGAAGTGATGGTCACATTGTTGTTCTTGTTGATGAAATGAAAAATGTTTGCAGTGAGCAGCCTTATTCCATGTTTGTTAAGATTGCGTCCTCCTCTTCCACAGAGGTGAAAGTGATGCCAGTAGATCCAGAGGTTATCGATGAAGGTCACTGAGCTGGCAGAGCAGGTTTTAATCAGCCATTTGTTTATCATGTCCAGCCTGGAGTGTTTTTCATCTCCCCATTGAGGTGATGGAATTGGACCACGGAGAAATAACTTCATTTTTAATTTTCCCATAGTGTCCAGAAGAATATTAAAGTCCTTTTTCAGAATCTCAGATTTTTGCTTTGCCAGATCGTTGGCTCCAACATGCACAACTAAAGTCTCAATATTTGGCTGATCAGTGGATAGAGAGAGCACTTTGTGAGTCAAATCAGATAGAGTGTCACCAAGAAAAGAAACCACTCTCGTTTTCTTGGGATTGCAAACATGACTGATTCCATTTACTGCCTCATCTCCAACAATAAGCACTCTTGGCATACCTTTCGTTTTCCTGGTGGTCACTTTGTCCTTCGGAGCTTTGGGGGATGGATTTGGGTTTAGCCTCATTGTTGATGTTTGAAGGTGAGTTTTCACTCAGAGGCTCGTGCTGAAGTGCAGAAAATCTGTTTTTCAGTGGGATTCCCACGGAGTCAGGATGTTTTGAGCCTCGGGCTGGTCGCTTTGTCCTTGGGAGCGGGGTCAGTGTAGTCATTTTGGTTCCAGCTGCTTGTTTGCTATTCTTTGGCGGAGCAGGTGTTGAGGTTGAAGGTGGGTTTCAGCTCAGAGCCGGCCACGCTGATTCATCCAGGTGAGGGGTTCTCCCTGTTAGTCGTCTCATGGGATCTGCAGTGTGGAACTTTTGTTTCGGCTTGGTGCCCTGAGCGTTCCAGGGTGAGCTGCTTGGTATGACCTCTCTGTTGATTTGAGGAAGAATTGTTTCATTTCCACAGGTAGCGTTGATCTCAAAGTTCACCTCCACCCGTTGAATCTTTGTTTCTCAAAACTGAAGTCGGGGTCGGACGGGGGCATTTTGCCCCAGTTCAACTTGGAGGTGAAGAAAAGTGAGGTAAAAATAAAAGTGAGAAAATCTCCCGGTCCTTAGGTTTGAAGTAATCCAGTTATGATGTCGATAATGTAAATATAATTATAAAAATTGTGACTTTAAAAATAATTCGCAGGCAAGGTTATCAGTAAGGACGAGAGAGAGCAGGATGAGCTGTTCCTCCTTCAGGAACAGCTTGGGTATAATCTGTTCCGAACCTCGGATTCTGGAAGAATCCGAGGTTCGACTATCCAACGAACCCTCCTCTCCAGGACCCCTGAATAGACCTTACCAGGGAGGCTTAAGAGTGTGACCCCTCTGTAATTGGAGCACACCCTCCGGTCCCCATATTGACTATCCATATTTATATGTATAGGGAAATATTCAGTTGATCTGAGTCTTTAGCATTGTTTGGTCCAGCATTGAATTTCTATAAGTTAAAGTTAAATATCTGGGTTTGAGCCTATCAGAACCACAACCTCGAGGTTCTCCATTGCTGTGTGTTGCTGCAAACATCAGTGGAGAGTTAACCACAGCTTCTGATTGCTCACGTCTTGCCCAGAAAAGAGAGGAACAGAGCGTATAATGGAAAAGCTCACTACCTGGGGTAGAATTAAGGCACACAATAACCAGTCGTGCTCTAGCAACTTGCCAGTGGAAAAGCACCCTAAAGTGGAGGTCTACAACCCTGGTCCTACCTACCTACCATTTTCTGAGTAAAGTTTATTCCAAAACTCCCTTTCAGCAGTGAGATGTTTGAGGGGTTCAGCCCCAAGTTGCCCCATAGCATCTCTATATTAGAGCAAGATATGGTTGACACAGACAAAACATTTTATTTATGAATTCTCAGCAAATCCTGAATAAAAGCATGAGTATGTTTAGTTACTGTAATGTCACAAGATCCAGTTTTATTTCTGCCTTTGTTGTTTCACACTTGTGAACTTTTTTTTACAGTGACTCTTTTCAAACCTCTGGAATCTCTTTCTGAAGGCCTCAAAAACCTCTCTGGATCTCACTGTAAACAGTGCATCAAACTATCATCATGTGTTTTAGACTGCGTTCACACTGCAGCCTGAAGTGACCCAATTCCGATTTTTTGTTAAATTTTATTTATTTATTTTTGCCGGGGTCGTTCACACTGCCGCACATATGCGACCTGTACGTGTTCTGCAGTGTGAACGGGCAAACGACCTGAAAGTGTCCCGCATGTGCAGTAGAGGGCGCAATAACGGCATCGTTCTCAGTGTCCTGCCCATAGACACGTAGACGCCTCATGGAGCAGGTCGGCCCATTGCTGCGATACGTCTCAGCGGCCGCCATATTGAATGTGGCTTTTCTGCCAGTAAGCTAGTAAATGGACCAAACTTCAGAAAGTGCCGTTCTACAAAGTATTTTAAGTTAATACCTGTCATTGACACATTTCCTCACACATTAATATATTTGGTAATCAGAGAAAGCACTAAAGACAATGTTTCTAACTTTTGATATGATTATTTAATTGTTTTGGGGCATTTCTGAATAAAGAGCACAATGTTTTTATTTGATAGAAATTATTCTGATAAATAGTTTTTATATTGACATTAACAGACACTTTTACAGTGTTTTATTAAAGAACAGATTTACATAATTCAATAATTTAATGTACATTTAACGTTTCAAGAAAAAAAAATTTTCTTGTATTTATTTTTTTATACATTATTGAGAAATGACTTGATCAGTCATTTTGAATAATGTCAACTTTGTATTAAAAGTGTCATAATTTATCGAATGACGCTTTATGACAACAGTCATAAATATTCATGAAGACTTATTCATGTTTATGACGGTGTCATGTCAGTCTTATTCACACCCCTTCAAATAAAGTGTTACCAATAATTCTAACAGAGTAAATTATTTTTATTTCATTACATAAGCTGTATTAATACACTAACACTTCAGATTGAGATCTTTAAAAATACACAAAAAGTGAAAGAATAAAACATTTATTTATTATACTGGGAACACTGGTCACAGGCTTCAGTCTGCTGGTCACACTGGGAGAACTCAATGACTTCTGAGACGTCCTGGTTCACAGGCTAAAGCCAAGTATAAAAGAGAAATTATCCAAAAGTGAAATAGAAAATACATACACGTTTCCTTCATATTCAGAAAAAGACATTTTCAGCACTTTGGGCTCTGACTCGTAGCATCTTTATAGCTAAACACCGACATGGTGAAGCTGAGCTGGAAACAGACTGAAGACCAGCAGCTCCAGCTCTGATCCTGACTGATCTTTACTCACTAAATCCTCTGGTTTTTAATGAACTTCTCCTCTAACAGCAGTTTTTCCATCAGTTCTCATTAGAAAACAGTATGAAAACGTTAGCTGCTACGCTAACAATCAGCGATTACTTCGGGCCAATTTAGTTACATAGGAAATATTTCTTGGTTGTTTAGAAGCGAATTTCTGGCTGCAAAGTCAAGTAATTCTGATCTTTCATCCTTACCTGTGGAAGGTAATGCCAATGAATCCAGTTTGTTTCGTAAAACGGTTGAAACACACAGCAAAGGACTTAAGGAGCTCCGATCGCCCTGCTGCCACATAGAAGATGGCCGTGACGTAACATGCGACTCAGCGCTCCATGAGGCGTGTACGTATTCATGTCTATGGTTCTACCAAACGCCATAAAAAGAAGAAGTCGGGGTGCTGTGGTGGCACGGGGGCAAAGCACAACCCATGTATTGAGGCTTTAGTCCTCATGCCGGTGGTCGCAGGTTCAACTGCCGGCCTGGTGACATTTGCCGCATGTCTTCCCCATCTCTCATAACCCTCCTTCCTGTCAAAATACTTTCAAATAAAGGCCACTAGAGACAACAAAACCTTTAAAAAAAAGTGCTCAGTGTTTGCAGAAGTAGCTGTTGTCTGACTGCTGCCAGCATATTAACAACTTAATCCTCATTATAGTCGGTCAGGTTTGTTATTCTTCCTGCTTGCACGTATCAGGACAAAGAACAGTGACTTTTGTCGAGGTCACATTTGAAGAGTATACGTATCAGGTACCCAAGTGGCCTTGGTCGCATTCGAAAAGAATTTGACCTGTGTTGTTCAGACTGTAAAGAAAAGATCAGATAGATTTCGCATTACGTCAAAAACATTTGAATTAGGTCACTTCAAGCTGTTTTGTGAACGCAGCCTTAGTTTTCTTTTTTTAACTATATTGCTTGAATTTCTCAGTGATATAAATTTTAGACTGTTCCCATTTTTTATATGATTACATGCAACTAACCAGTGGATTTTATGAGAACTCCAACTCTGTGACATCATGTAACAACTAAAAAGAATTATCAAAAGTGAGGTGCAAACAGCAGTAAGGTATAACCTGGCTGGCTCCTTTGTTGGTGCCCATCTGCAGACTGATGGTGGTCTGGTCATACGGTTTATCAGTGTGGGTCTTTGGGTCATACAGATGTCTTCTGGTTCCATACGCTGTCATTCCAGCCTGACTGGCACACTTGTTTGTCCCCATCTGAGGATAAAACAGAAACATGGCCTCTCAAACTCACATCTCTAGATTAAACATGGAGATTTAGTTTAGAAATAAAAGAGATGTCTGTCTCAGCAAAGACTGAAAATGTATAGCCTGAAACTGTTACCTGCAGCCCAATGACACATTGCCCAGCCTTGATCTTCTCTTCATCAAACTGCCGTGCTTGTTTGTCTGCATATTTTACCCCAATATCAATCTTTGTGTCCATGCCTTTTGTCTTTGCCTGATAGACCCAACAGAACAGAGCCAGGACTAATTCCTCATGAGTTCAATCATTCACCAGCAAAATTCTGCTCAGAACAAAGAATCCATTAGCAATGCGTCTGAACTTACCATGCTGGCCAGTGCAAGCAGTGTGGTCTGTACTTGAGTCATGTTTCCATTTTCAAACAGGTCATTGGCCTCAAAGATATCAGTAGGCTTCAGGCCGTAGGTCAGGATTGCTTTGATGAAATTCCCAAGGTTTTCAAGCTGCAGAAATCAACATAGAGGGAAAAAACAACCAAACAAAAAACCAAACACTTGTTTTAATGTTTTGGCAAGAAACAGAAGACATTCAGGTAGAGATTAGAGATGAGTCTTACCTTGTGCCAGTTCAGCTGGGAGTGGTTAATTTTCTTAACTGTGCCAGGTTGCAGCTTATTTATTAACCTAAATGGAACAAGACAGACTTGAAAATACCATCTATTTTTTTGAGGTTCTGTAGTCACACTGAGTGACAACAGGTTCATTCACACACATGCCCATCACTTCAGAGAACATAACAATAGCATTCAGCTCCAGATAAGCCCAGCTGATTGGATTTTTTTCACAATCAGCCTCCAGCAGCAGGGCTAGTATGTTGTAGATCCTCTGTATGGTGGAATACCTGAACATGCTGCAGTCAGGGGTCACACATGTTAAAAGTTAACTTCAAGAAGGAATAATAATCACTTACAGATTGGCACCTCTAATGGTGACAGCAAGTTGGAGGAGCTAGTAGCTCTGTTATTAGAGCTATTCTAGTAACAGAGCTACTGGAGTAGCTTTTTGTTTCTTTTTTTAGACTGGATCATCACGTCTTTGGTTGAAGTGCTGCATGTTTAGACAGTTATTTCCATGGTTTTGGATGCTCTGCAGCTGGAAGGATTTTGTAAAACAAAATGTTGGACACTGATAGTGCATAACCATAGGAACACGGTCAAATATTAAAAATAGTAAAGAAGCTGGTCCTCGACCAGATTGTTTCGGCCCCAGGCCCAGTGTCTGACTATTTACCTGGGGATCTCAACACCAGCGTGCTAATCCCAAATAATCAATCTACAGTCCAAGACAGCCATGATATTCCAAACCACTCATGGTCAGGCAATTTCTTAATACTTTTTAATATTGCATTGGTGGCAACGGTGGGATCCAGACCTCCTTTGTTGGACAAACAAGTGACAATGATATTGGTCGGTATGATATTCGATCATACCGACCAATATCTGTTTTAGATATTGATGATCAACTTTTCACTTCTGCTATGGCCAGACGATATCAGTAGGCCACTTGTATTAGGGAAGGGAGGAATTCCTTCCCTAATACATAACAATCAAACTGGATTCATACAACAATGTCAAACACAGGACAATATAAAAAAATCACTTCATGTTATAGATCACATACAAAAAAAAATTGAAAGCCATTATAATCAGCATAGATGTGGAAAAAGCATTCAATTCAGTTGATTGGAATTTTCTTTTCAGCATTTTGCATAAATTTGGACTACATGATGGAATAATAAAAACAATACAGGCGCTATGCAATAATTCTACAGCCAGGATAAAAGTTAATGGACGTTTATCTGACAGAATAACTTTAGAAACTATTATCAATATATATTTGGCAGGGTGTGCATGTCACCATTACTTTTCACACTATACTTAGAACCATTAGCCCAATCGCTAAGACAAAATAAGGATATTAAAGGAATAGATATTCAAGGGACGGAGCACAAATTGGCTTGTTATGCAGACGATATATTAATTTATGTAGAACAACCAACCTACTCCCTTCCAATCTTGATACAATTATTCAAACAATTTGGTAAATTATCAGGGTACAAAATTAATATTAACAAAACTCAGTTGCTGTCTTACAATTAACTCCACCACAGGAAATACAAAACAAAAACCCCTTAGCTTAGTACACTGACCAGCTCAAATATCTTGACATTAGCATATCAAAAGACCTCTAAAAACTATTTGATTGTAATTATGTTCCAATACAAAAAATTAAAGAGGATATCACAAGATGGAATCTTACTCCCTGTCTAACTTTTAGCTCTCATTTGACTCCATTAAAATGAACATACTGCCCAAACTGCTATATTTATTTCAGATTTCACCAATTGAAATTAACTAAAAGGTTTTTAATGAATAGGACAAACTATTATCAAGGTATATTTGGCAGGTAAAAGACCCAGAATTGTATATACGGTCTTACAATAGGGCTGCACAGTGGTGCAGTTGGTAGAGCTGTTGCCTTGCAGCAAGAAGGTTCTGGGTTTGATTCCCAGCCCCGGTCTTTCTGCATGGAGTCTCCATGTTCTCCCTGTGCATGGTGGGTTTTCTCCAGGTTCTCCAGTTTCCTCCCACAGTCCAAAAACATGACTGTCAGGTTAATTGGTCTATCTAAATTCTCCCTAGGTGTGAGTGTGTGTATGGTTGTGTGTCCTGTGTGTCTCTGTGTTGCCCTGCGACAGACTGGCGACCTGTCCAGGGTGACCCTGCCTCACGCCTGGAACGCTAGCTGGAGAGGCACCAGCAACCCTCCTGACCCCACTAGGGGACAAGGTGTTAGAAAATGGAAAAAGAAGGGATTATCAATGGGGGTTAGGAGGTAACCCCCCCCTCTCCCTTAGATATTATTATTTAGCAGCACAAGAAAGAACACTGATATACTGGCGACCCAAAATATAATGCTCAATGAAAAAATATTGAAACAAAGGCGGCACCCAATCTTGTCCAGGCAGCTCTAGCTCATAACAAATCTACAAAATTTCTTAAATAATATAGATAATTGGTGGATGAAAACAACCCTTTGAGCACAGATGTCAAACTCCAGTCCTGGAGGGCCGCTGTCCTGCAACTTTTAGATGTGCCTCTGCTGAACCACCTGAATAGAATAATTAGGTAATTAGTAGGCCTGTCACGATAACAAATTTTGCTGGACGATGCACTGTCTAAAAAATTATTGCGATAAACGATAACATTGTTTTACGACTTTTTGACACTGATTTTATGGAAATTATGTAATAATGCATGCGATTTCCTGGCATAGATAGATACACTTTATTTTCAAAAGAACACGTAACACTGGAACTGATAAACTAAATAAACAAAACGACCAAAAACAAAAATAAAATGGATTCTCAGTCTCCATTAACAAAAAACGTACTTGAATACGTTTTTTTTTTTTCAAACTTATTCAAGTACGTTTGAAAAGGGTTTCACTACACTGGCAAGAATTTGGATGGAAAATCCTGGTAAGGTTCTTGATCACACCTACTTAGAAATGCCACTATAATGGAAATCCTTCTACTTATTGGAGAAAATGTAGAAATTAAAATGCAAACTATTAAGTCTTCTGGGACTTTCCGATTATAAAAGATTATTGGAAAGAGATAAATAGTGCCTTACAAGATATTTTCAAACAGAACAGAGCTCAAGCTTATGTATTTTGGCATAATACCTCAAGAAGAAGTTTCAAAAGGAAACAAATATCTGATGACTATTTTATTAATAGCAAGTAAAAAGAACATTACAAGAAAATGGTTATCACAGGACAAACCAACTTTAGACGACTGGGAGCTAATTTAAACACCTACTCTGTCAGAATTGGTGTGTTGGTTGTCTTTTTTTATTTTGTCGCTGAACCAAAGCACACCAAATTTCACATCACATCTACATAAGGTTGTCAAAGTCAAGCAAAAATAACCCTAATCTGTGAAATCAGTGCACCCACTAGTTCAAGGTTGAACTTATAATACCAAATGGGCTACATGCCACGGACTTCCATTTTAGCACTTCCGCATTTTTATGCCACATAGAATGGTTCCGGTTCACAGCAACATTATGTTAACAGTGGCTCCTCAGTCCTGCAGGACTATTAATGATGCTTATATAATTATTCAGACCTCCTGAAACGCTCCAACAACAACAAAGGATTTAAGCTGGATGTGTCAAAACTTCACAATAACTTTGAAGGTAAGTTAATAAATCGTTTGTATTCACCATAATGCCTCATATGTCTGACGTAGGTAACAGGGACAAGCTTACAAAGATGCTATGTAAACGATCTGTGCATTGTGCAATCTACATATCTATGCTATATGTTTCAGAGTTAACACTCAAGTTACTGAGTAAAGAGTGAACTAAAATACTACTTAGAAAATGCATGTTAAAATCTGAATACTCTTATTAAAGTGTGCAGCTGAAATTAATTTAAACTACTAGCAGGCAAAGCACCGTGTTCACCTAATATCTGCACCAACAGTAATACAAACAATGATGCATATAAGAGGCATTAGTTTATAAAAGTCGAGGCAAACCTAAATTTACCATTTTAAAAACAAAATGCAGTCAAACTCATTTTCTAAGCAGAATCTCAGAGGAAAAAAAGAGAAATTACGTCTCTGTAACGCAAGAACAGATTATAGCAGCCAAGTGGAAAAATTCACTCTAACGTGGATTATAACTATGAAACATCAAAGGTAGATGTCATATTTTCGGGATTCGGGAAATACGTGATTTGTACCATTTGTTCTGTGGGTTTTTTATGTGGGTCGGAGCCACTGAAACGGCTGTAAAGCGAAGAAGGTTTTGGACCTTAATCTGACTGACTACCTGTGTGGTTCTGATCGGGCTGAAGCGTTGCTGCTCTCGGTTGTTCTTAAATTACCTGCTCGGTATCGCTTCGACTGCATGTTAAATGTATTTTATATAATTGTCACATAAAAAAAAGCTAAGGAGTTGCTTTAAAATAATTTCATACTCCGTATAACACAAACGCATCAACACACGTATTGACTCACCTTGTGCGAATCGCTGCCTCTGTTCTCAGCCTGTTCCCGTAGCAGTGGATTTCCTCTGGCATTATTTTCCTCCAACAAATTATTCCAGTGAACGAAGCATACAGCTCACTTTTAACCTCCATCTTCTATTTCTGACACCTGATCTTCAATATCCTCAAGCTTTGAAATAGCTTGAGGATATTTCAAAGCACCGGGTTAGCCACTACAGCTAACCGGGTGTTAGCTGTAGTGGCTAAGTTTTGGCTACAGTCCGCTGTCGCCTTGATATCAGCAGGAAAATGAAAAAAACTAAGCACTGGATGGTACCGGCTAATTACTGGACACAACAGCACACCACAAAACTCGGTTGTTGTACCAGTAGCTCACAGATATTTTAAGTTTTGCGTCTTTTTCATGGTACAGATCTTGCAGCTTTGGGTAAAAACAATAGGAGCAAGCAGGACCCGGAACCAATCTATGTGGCATAAATTCAAACGGAAATACGTCACCACCTCTCGTGGCATATACCCCATTGCTACATCAACACATGATCTTGATCTAGCTATCAGAAATTCTAATTTCTCCAAGTGCCCACCTGCTGCCTAGATACACACCATCCCTCACAGTAATTAAAGTGAAGAACAAAAACTGTCCCAGTAAACCAGAAACCTGACACTGTGGATTCTTCTGGAAACAAAGTGATGGCTGTCACTGATAAAAAGTGAAGTTCTTTATTTTTTGTTGTTTTATGTTTATCTATTGCTTTCTCTTTCTTCTCCTTCCAAATTAATTTCTGTTTTGTGTATCTCTCTTTTATACAGTAACCTCTGACACCACTGAGCAGCGATACTGCAGAACTGGACATCGATGCTTTAACTTGACTATAATTACGCTGTTGCAGAGGTTATGGTGTGTTGCTCTTCAATCAGGCTTCCCTGATTTTAGGAAGTCATGCGTTTTAAGAACATTGGCACCAATAACAGCATCTCAACATAGATTAAGTGGAATTTGAGAGAGGGGTCCAGTTTAATTGACCGGCTTAAAAGCAATCGGTGATGCATCTGTGAACAAACAAACCTCAAACACAAAGATTACACTCACAGCATCAGGGTAGGGGGGAATTTTACTTCCACAAGTCAACACACATTTTTAGTCTGAATGCAGCATTTCATGTCTTATGTTCTCAAACTTTTAGTATTTGTGCTTACATTTTCAGACTGAAAACAGGTCTTTTTGGAAAGGCAAAGATGACTTGCGAAAGAATGACTTGGTCTTACCTCTACTCACATCTGATTTGCACAGAGGAAGAACAGAAAAGGCTCTGTACTTTATCAATAACATCTACTTTCTGTTTGGTCAGTATGATTTGCCACATACAAATCGCTTTAGAGTCAGAGGCTGCACTGAATCTGACAGTCAGATGAGTGATTTCTACCTAATCAGATGATTTGCAAAATCAAAGCATCCTTCTGTGTAGATATAGTGAAGATCTGCAGGGAGCTTAGATGAGTCCCCATGTTCTGCCTACAGTCTGCCATAAAAACTCTCACAAACAAAACTTACTCGCAAAGGATGACTCCATCCTTCAAACCTTTCTGGAAGTTTTCTCCTATGGCCATCCCTGTTACGTCCTCGATCCAGAAGCGCAGCTCCTCCTCCTTCTGGGGGTCATATTTTTGAGCAATCTAAAAAAATGAAAATATTTTCAAAACTTCTGCAAGACTTCTTTTTAGCAAAATGAAGTTGAAAGGTATTGCTAATGTAGTTATGGAAGAATGTCAGTCTTCAGGAAGCCCATTGGTGATTCCACTTAAACCTATCATTTCTGTCATTTGTGAGAGAACTGGGAGATATGACAAAATATATCAGATTTTTCTTTGACAGTTAAATTCTCATCACAATTTTATCATGATTTTTCTTCATTAATGAAAAACTAAACATAATCCACAAAAATGTAGTACAAAAGCACTTTCTGCCACAATGGACATTTACAAAATATGTTCCTATTTTTAAGATTTGAAGTACTTTGTATCTCAATCTGTTATGTATAACTTAACACTATTAATGATCTGTTCAAAACTAATTGGTAGTATTAGTGCTTCATTTGAACTCCCTTAAAGGGAATTCTACTGTTTTGAAATCATGAATTCTGGCAAATGTTTGCTTGGATCTAGAAAGTTATGAAAAGGTTTGACCAACTTGAACCAACAAAATCTATGTTGGACAGGTAATCACCAAATAATAACATAAAGCATAAACTTTTAAACATACTAGCCACTTATGAACTGTTTAATATGATGTAAGATGATATAGATCTGGCCCTTTATGTAAGTATTTCTGCTTCTGCCCTTTAAAACTCTGCCCGTGAAACTCAAGAGTCAAGGGTACTTTTAATAAAAACACAAAAATATGATTATAATATACAACAGTTTTAAAGTTATGAGTCATAAATACAATTTTCATAAATTATGATGGAAAGAGAAATGTGAGTAATCATATTACGTAGTGCATCACGTGTTACAATGGTACCAGCTTATCAAAATAACAATAATCAAAATGCCAAAAAGGTTGTTTTTTTCTATGTCTTTTTTGTATTTATTTATTTTACAAAAAGACTTCTTATTGTACAATTAAACAATGGAGAAGTGAAGCACAAGGCAGGGGTAATGGAGGTACTGGAGCAGGTGCCAGAGGGGCATGAGCTCTCCACCGGTCTGAATACCTTTTCCTAAAAGTTAGAGTAGCACTTTTTGTCCCATAGATAGAGCACAATGTAGAAGCAGAGAGGAAGAAGAGGAGACACACCTGGCCGCAGTATGGGCTACGCTAAGTAAATAAGAAGCGATCCCGCACTTTATACACATAAAACATTTTAAAGCAGAAATACAATTTGATTTAGTATTTCAATATTTGAACGCCTAAGTACTGTGTTCAGGTGTCGGAACACCAACAAAGTTTGATTTACAAATTAAGCATTGGGTAGCATAGTTCACTGGCTACTGAATACAGTGAGAACACTTAGGATTCACACTGGATAGACTCGGTTCGATTGGGGACTAAAATTGCAACATTTGTTACATTTTCAGAACTGTAGTTCGCATTCACACTGCACTGTGTCAAATGACTAAAACTAACTGAAAAACCTGTTCCCCCCATCACCTGTGGTGGCGCTACTGGAGAAATTGACACAAAACCTCTGAAGAAAACCAGAGCAATTTCCTTCTTCACAAAAAGTAAACACAAATGGAGCGGTGTCAGATTTTAGCAGCTGTAGGATTTGTTCATTTATATACATGACTTTTTTGGACATCGATCTTTAAATGTGCCAGCTGGCTGCTAACAATGACATTTTTCTTTGAAATATTTGCATAACTATCATGAGCCAAGGTATGCTGTCAGAACATCATGACTGGAGCCCATCTCCTCTTTTCTCTGAGTTATTTGTAACTCACACACACCCAAAAAAATGTGTGCTATATACTGACAAATCCCTTCCACTGTGTAATAAATGGATTAGCAGCTCACTAAAACACCTGCAGTGGAGTTAGTTCCTGTGTAGTTTATACTTTCTGAGTAGAAAACGTTCTAGTAAACAAAGAAACTGTCTCAATGCAGACACTAGTGGAGAATTCAACTTCTAGTGATCTCCAGGCTTTTTCTGCACCGATTCTTTTTGTTGAGACTCTAAAACAGGGGCGTCAAACTCCGGTCCTCAAGGCCCGCTGTCCTGCAGTTTTTAGATGTGCCACAGGTACAAAACACTGAATAAAATGGCTTAATTACCTCCTTCTTGTGTAGATCAGTTCTCCAGAGCCGTGCTAGTGACCTAATTATTCTATTCAGCTGGTGCAGCAGAGTCACATCTAAAAGTTGCAGGGCAGTGGCCCTCCAGGACTGGAGTTTGGTTTGACATCTGTGCTCTAAAATGATGATCTAACAGTTTTATTTGCCTTTTAAATCATTAGATGCTGAAGAAGCTTCAACACTACTGGCCCACAGGGCTCTAAACTCAGGAGTTATTAGGGGCAGGCTCAGGCCCGGTGGCAGGGGCAGGCACAGGCCCGGTGGCAGGGGCAGGCTCAGGCCCGGTGGCAGGGGCAGGCTCAGGCCCGGTGGCAGGGGCAGGCTCAGGCCCGGTGGCAGGGGCAGGCTCAGGCCCGGTGGCAGGGGCAGGCTCAGGCCCGGTGGCAGGGGCAGGCACAGGCCCGGTGGCAGGGGCAGGCTCAGGCCCGGTGGCAGGGGCAGGCTCAGGCCCGGTGGCAGGGGCAGGCTCAGGCCCGGTGGCAGGGGCAGGCTCAGGCCCGGTGGCAGGGGCAGGCATCGGGGGGCATTGCCCATTACAGAATCAGCCATTTATTACACTGTACCTTTTTCTTCTTCTTGAGTAATCTTATTACTACTCTTACTTGAGTAGTAGATTGAGTTTGCATTTAAAGAAATAGACTTCAGAGACTGGAAACATTACATTCTTAGATTTCTGCAATGTATGAGCTAATGTTTATGCAAGTTTGAGCATAAGTGCTCAACATTTTATACATGTCATCCTTATCATTTATGTTGTATTAATAAACATGGTTATTTTATTTGAAAGGCTTGTTTATATTAAAATAAAAGCTCGTTTACTCTGCCCCCCAAATTAAGAAAAGGTCCCCCCTGCTAAATTCTTCTGGGTGGGCTATATGGATTTCAAATTTTATCATGATATTTTGTAGTACTATCATGATATTAATAAAAGTCGGGGCTAACCCTAACCCCAGAAGGAAAGCCTGGGTTACTGTACAATAAATGCCTATTTCTAGTCACAGATAAAAAAATATCACAAGAAAGTAAAATATTTTATCATTTATTTACTCATTTCAAAAAGTGAAACTCATATTCTAGATTCTTTACACGTGAAGTAAAATATCTTAAGTTTGATTTATTGTAATTTTGATGATTATGGCTAACAGAGGATGAAAACCCAAAAACCAGTCTTAGAAAATTGAAACACTACAGAAGATTAATAAAAATGTTATTTTGAACAGATATGTTAGACTTTTGAAAACTATGAGTTTCTTTGTTCTCAATACTTGATTGGGGCTTCTTCTGCATGAATTTCTACATCAGTGCAGCACAGCAGAGAGAAGATCATCCAGTGGTTCTACTGAGGTGTTCTGGAGGCCCATGTTGTTATAGGGTTAAAGGTCAGGCCAGTTTTCTGGCTAATCAAGCAGAAAACTTGATTAGCCAGCTTCTTCATTGAACCAGCTTCTCGTTGCTGGTTTATCTTTTCCTACCACACATTTTCCATTCACTTAACTTTTTATGAAGATGCTTTATTTTTATTTACCATGTTTTTTATTTTGTGACACATTTCCCTCTATGTTAAATTAATTTACAAAATGCTTTTTGAAATGACTGACCACAATTATTGAACTTATAATGAAATTCTGCATTTTCATAAAATAGTTCATCTCGTCTTCTGAGACAGTCTGAAAAGCTGTAAACAGCATTATAAGAGATGCAATAAGCAACGTAACATACAGCAGATGTGTGAATGATGTAATCATCCGACTGTTAATAGCAGCAATCAACATTATTAGCAGAAATAGAGGGCCTTAAAACCAAATTTCGCTTAGGGCCCCATCGAGGCTTGGGCCGGCCCTGATCAGGGTGAAATCAGTAGATCACAGTAGATCACAGTAGATCACAGTAGAGCCCAGCTGCTCCTCAAAAACCTTCCTGTGTGACGCAGTGCTTCCAGTAGGAAGGTTTCAGGTTCGGATTCTTTTTTCTTTTTTTTAAGCGCAAAAGTGGAACATCTCGGAGAAAAGTCAACTTTCCATCTCCCTCCGTCCTTCTGTCGGCCTCGGACCATCCAGCCTGTTAAAGCTGTTCTCAAGCACCGCTTGTGGTCACGATGGAAACTTCAACTGGTTGGAACTGGAGACAGAAACTCGTGGAGTTCGAGAAACTTCGGAGAGTTTGGGTTTGTCCCCGCTACAAACTTCAGAAGACTGTTGTTTTTCTAACTCCTTGTACAACAGAGTTACTAAGCAAGCAAATTAAAGTTTTTAACAAGCGACTGTCGAAGAAAGGAAGTACTTACTTTGCTTTTAACTTCAGCAGACAGGCCGTAGGCAGGTCCTTTATTAAAATAGGCCATTTTCTGCTCCTAATCCCAAATACAGAAGCGGAAAGAACTGAAGAAAATCTGCGGTCCAGCAGAGCAGCGGAAACAAAGCGGAGCTGCGAGAGAAGAAGAAGAAGAACGTGGTGGGAACGAGCTGACGTCACAGGATCAAAGAGCTTCACCGCCTCAGCTTCTCCACGTTTTACATTAGAAATATAAGCATATTGTCAACATAGAAACACACCATAACGTATACACTATGCTCAAACTACATACAAAGAACAAACATAAAAAGTGAAAACCAAAAATGAAAACTTAGCAGGGCATATATATACAACACAAAAGTCCAGAACAATACATTAAAATACAAATGTTTGTTTTATTTCTTTAGAAAAAAAAACTGTCAGCTGAAAATCATTTCGACTTCACAAAAATATATACAACAAATTTAACTCCTTCTTCCACTTTAAAGGGATGATATTTATGTTTAGCTAATATGTTAGACAAACAGTCATATGAGAACATTATTTATGCCGTAGTTTTTGTTATGACCATTAATAAAAACACCAAATGTAACATCTTGAATATCTGTTAAACAGATAGACTGATGAGGATCCAACTAACAGGACTGTATAATCTCACAGATGATAAAAATCCATTCTCAGAATTTACACGCATCCATATCCATTTCAAACCTAGAAGTCATTAGCTGGATAAATGCGGATTATAATTTTTAATTGCATTCTGTTTATTAAGGGTTAGGGTCCTTATTAAAGTCTCTTTATATTCAATATTTTTTATATTCCATTTTAAGTGGCAGAGTAATTGGATAAACAGCTACTTACACAGTTATTACATTTGACAACATTTTGAATACAGAGTCAGGATTTGATATATTCCCAGGTTTTTCCTCAGATCCATATCTGAGGGAAAACCTGGGAATATATCAAATCCTGACTAATCATGGATTGAAGCAGATGAGGAAAGGCTTTACATTTTTTTTAGATTTTGCAGGGTGCAACATATTTGAAATGTATCACAAAACTCAGAATGTTGTAATATGTTTGCACCTGCATCCAATCATGCAAATGATTTTATACTATAATCTGGTTTCAGTATGAAATGGTGGTATTTGTTTGAGCTGTACAGTGACCCTTTTCAAGTAAAGTTTATTACTATGAAAATGAACAGAAAGGCCACATGAACCAGGAAATGTATTTAAGGCCGTCCTCTTAACCGCAGCATAAAGTTAATCGATTTTAGGTTCAGCATCACGTTTTTTGCAAGTTTTGATGACATGAGGGATCAAATTCTTAATCCAACTGAATAAAGATTTACAGTCCTCTAAAAATGGGTTGTGTATAATTTGGAATAGAATATAATGTCAAGAATTCATGTCTCCAAAGCCAGACCTCTGGGTAAGCAAAGACAAAGACTGAGAAAGCCGAAGAAGCCATGTAGTTTCTTGAGGTTACATATTGATTTGCTCTTTATCAGCCACAGGAAGAGAACATCAATGTCATGACTGAATGTGAGAGCGACTCCATGAGCCTCTGTGGGGACAACATCATCCCAGCAGAACAGTGAGAACCTTCCCTAATAAACTTTGGATTGCCAGCTGTGAAGAAGCTACTAAACAAGAAAAAAAGTCTTTAGTGTGAGATGCTGGGAGTTATTGAGTATACATAAGCAGCTCAAAGTCAAAATTGGAGACATAAAGGAGGTGCATAGGAAGAAGCTGGAGAGTAAGCTACAAAAGGACATTATCAGAAATGCGTAGTCAGGAATGAAGAAGCTCACAGGCTTCAACCAAAAAGAGGAAGTCTGGACAAAGCAAATAAGCTGAACACTTTAACAGAATGACTTCTGGAACAAGCTCATCATTCTTCTCTCTTGATTCCAGCCTAATAGACATTCCACCCTCCTTTGACCTACAGCCTTCCTGTCAAACAGACTGGACTGTAGACTCAACAGGGAAACAAGGAAGGACAGAGTGGGCTGTACTTCTTGAGGAAGTTAGATCCTTCAAGGTTTGCAGCAAAATGCTGAATATCTTCTAGAAGTATGTTTTCTAAAGTGTCATCATCTGTTGGGGCTGCAGTAGTAGAACCAGGGACTCAGATCATTTTAAATTGCATTTCTTGTTGAACAACAAACTGATGAAGAAGGCTGGTTCTGTGCTGGGGACGACTGTGGAATCACTGGTGCAAAGAAGGATTTGACATAAAATCAAGAACATTATGAAGCATTCTTTTAATGACACGGTCACAGAAAAACAGGGAGGTTTCTTCACATTCTCTGTTACAAATTCAATTCAAAAATATGTTATAGATTCCAGAGGGAAATTAAATGTAGCTTGTATTAATTCAAAACTCTTCAAAGAAAAATTGTGGATGGTGGTGGCTGCTGACAGGAAAGATCTCTTGTAATGGTCTGTATTAGAGAATTAGAAGAAGCCTTCGTGCAAAAAACAGGCTCAATTGTGTTAAGTGCAATAGAGAACTCATAGATCATGATCCTCAGTGATGCCTCACATTATGATAGATGGTAGAGATGGTTTGAAATTCCTCCTCTCTCTCTTACTACTTCAGGTCTTTGCTGCTCACAGTTATCACCATGTACAGTAACTCTGAAGAATCTTGGGATCCTTTTGGGATCAACACATAGTTCTCATGTGACGTCACACTTTCAGGAACTTTGCAGTTGACAGCAATCCTTGTAGGTACTGTAACTAACTGTCATGACAGTTGATAGGCAGGGCCGTGCAGAGACCACTAAAGGGGCAGGTGCTCAAAAAAAAGGGCCCATCTAACCACATTCTAGGACAGAATATTAACAAAGCCTCTCAGCTTTCAGAGTTTAATAAACAATGATAAATTACAAAATTGTGAGATATACAATCAAAGCTAAGGAGAATCTCTATATAGAGCATAACACTATGCATATGTAAGATATTTCATTAGTAATTTCTTTCTGCAGGTCTATTTTGTTATAGGAAAGTTTTGCAATATTCAAACCTGCAATTTAGCAAGATATAAAAATCAGAGCTGGACCACCAGACATATTTTGTCTTTACATAATTACACTATTAAAAATATAAACAAGGGCACAATGCAACCTTTTAGTGACTGTAATCTATAAAACAGAGCTGCCTGTTTGCTGCAGTGGAGATGAAGACGGTCCATTCAGGAAAGCAGAGCTGCAGCAAACTTTAACGTGGAACTGCAGAAAAAAACAAAGATAAAAAAAAGCAAAATTGAATTGTTAATGAATGTCACCATGAGAAAAACCTACTGAGTTTTGCTTAAAAAACTTTTTTCTCACATGATGTCATGAGCAGGGCCTAAAATCATAACAAAATATTTCTGATGTGTGCAAATAAAAGTTTATGTTTGGCAAATAACTTTTTAAGTTCACGAGACAAAAATTAGCTATTTAATTTAAAAACGTTTTTTAAACAAAATGTTTTGGTTTTAAAAAAGAAATCATTACAATTCCAAAAGTTTTGATTACAATTTTATTTTACTAAACTGAGGTTAATTTTTTTTTCATTGAATAATTGGGAAACAAATTAACTTCATACTCTGTGAACCAGAAACTAAACTTAAAGTCTGGTTGAGTTTTTTCCCCTTCATTAATGTCACTTTAATTACATTCATTATATCTATCATAGTAATTCAGGGTGAGTTATTTTTAATTCTAAATGAATATCCTTGTTGGACTTTTATTTAAGTGTTATTCTCCTTCAAGATACATTTACCTAACGCCAGAATAAATGCAATGTACATTATGCAGCAAAGGAAATTAGAAGATCTGACATATATCCATTATGGAGATGACAGGTTTTGGACGGGCGATGTGCCTTATTGCATAATATATACTAAAGAATGACTGATATCATTAAAGATACAAGGGAGAAGCTTTTAGTTATCTTGGTTTGCTAGCAAAGTCGTTAGCCAGCAGCTAGCTAATAGCACAACAACAACAGCCTAATGTCTGTATGATAAAAATAGTGAATCGGTAGATAAGAACAGTTTCTCCTCACCTGGCTGTCTCCTCCCCTCAGTAGTTCTTCAGAGAAAGGCAGACGCAGAGGCCTGTCAGTGTCTGTTGTATTTCATTACCTCTCTGCTTAAACCGCGACTCCGAGCTGAAGCAGAAACGATACTTCAACGTTTCCGTCATCTGACAAGAAGCAAGTTACTCCACTTTATTCACCAAAAACGTTTTATGTTTTTTAATTCACCAAAAACTGTTCTGTAATCTGGAACATTCGCTACGTTGAGCTCCAGTTAGCCGCCTTATCTCACTGCGCGAGAGGCAACTGCATCATGCGTCACAGGCTAAAGGTCAAAGGCAGTGGCGCAAAAAGTGGGTATGCAGGGTATGCAACGCATAGGGGCGCAGCACCAGAGGGGGCGCCAAAACCCCGTCTGGAGTGGGCGGCGCGCCGATGATGTTTTCCCGTACACTAATGCGCGCCTTACGCTCCTTCACCTCGCGCACATAACGAGGTAAATGTAGCGAGTTTTACCCTTCACGTATCGTTGCCTCGGGGAGGGGGGGTGTGCTGAGTAAGCGTCGCTCCTTCACCCTGACGTTCCGTCCCTCGGTGGGGGGGGGCGGCGGTTGGGGGGGCGCCGATCTATGTTTTTGCATCCACCTGAACAATGTGTAGTTGCGCCACTGGTCAAAGGTAACAAGGTGACCGGGGGGCTTATTATGTTGTACAAAAAAAACAAAAACAAACAACAAAAAATAATAATTTTACTACATGCTATTATGTGTCAGAAGAGGGCTTAGAAAATAATACCAAAATATAAAAATTTTAAAAAAATTTAAAAAATAAAAAAATTTACCAAAAGGGCACTTGGGGGCAAGGGGCAAAAGGGGCAGGTGCTCAAGCACCCCCCCCCCCCCTCTGCACGTGCCTGTTGATAGGTATTTTTCCTTCATTAAAAGAACCACAGACGACGTATATGAATTTTATGACCAAGCTTTTGCAAAAGAAGAAGACTCAGCAAACTGCTCCTCCGAGTCGTCTTCAGAACGTTCTAAAGACCTTTGGTTACAGCTTGTCTTTTATTATCAAGCAAAATGAGGGAGGATAGGCAAGGAAGACAGCAGAGACAAAATATTACTGCACACAGGCAGTTTCTAAGGTAGGGAGTATTCTGGTTGATAAGAAGGAATTCAAGGTCTGGGAAACACAGTTAACTGCTTCACATGAAGACAAACAGGCAGATGTGGCCTCCAGGTCAGTTTATACACAAGGAAGGAAGATAACACTTTAAACTGAAAATCACAATAATCTATAGACTGAATGTTGATTAACTATTGACTGAATATGAACTAAAGTAATAACAAAATGATAATACCAAAAAATCTCTAGCAACAGTTGCTATGGAGTTGCTATCCCAGATAGGAAAATATGAGTGAATCAATGCTGAAACAACGTTCGGCAGAAACATCGAATCCACATTGAAACCTGACAGTGAAACGGTATAGAAAGTGGTCGGTGACGTTGAATCAACTTTAGGGCTTCATCATAACTGGCACTATATCAATGTTGATTCAACCATCATCTGAATGTGGATCTACACATTTGTGTTGATTTCATATTGAATCAAAGTTAAGGAATAAATATTGATTCATGTACATGTTTTGGTCTGATAGTTCTACATCATAACGTACCATTACAAGTTTCTTCATTGGTGTTAAACATGCAATTTTGTTGGTAGGCTATGGGTATTATGTCGATCAAAATGATCTTACAATACCATATTTCCAAAAATGTGTCTACACAAATTAAAAAAATGACAACATGACAATAATATTACATTTATGAAAACAGGCATAAATCTGTAAACATATTTGACTCCTTTTTGAACAACATTTCATTGTCCATGGAATAACAACGTTCATGAGGTTAAGTCTTGTACTGAACAAACCAGGGACACAGTACAAGTTGGGGTAACCCAAGTTTGACTCTGCTTGGCGACACTTTGGTTCGACCACTTGTTAGAAAGTGGTCGCTGAAAACTCTGGCATTGTTAGTTTCTGCATCTCCTGTTTTTAGCTGTAGTTTGTTGCACTTATCTCCTCTTTTTTCAGTAAGTTTTTAAAATTAACTCCCTTGTGACCAACTACCCTTAAAAAAAACATTTATTTATTTTACATATATTAGACCGTTTGGAACAACTGTACATAACACAGACTTTAGGCTTTTTGTTGCTGGATCAACAGCAGTAAATGGGCTGCATTTACTTCTTGCCCTCCATCTGCATTGGGTGACATCAGTGCTGTCTTCTTTTCTACTATGGTGGCTCGCAAGCCACTTTGAGGTGCATACCGCCACCTACTGTACATGACTGTGTAGTAACACTACTTTATATCTATTAAATTCTATTTTTTAAATTTGTATTCTGAAGATAATTTTTTCCTTAATCTGTAAACATCCCCTATATTTCCTTCATTTCCCAATATTCCTTTAAGACTCCATTCTTGACCTGTCCTTCCAATCATTCTTCTGAATTTCTCCCTTTCAGGTTCAGATGTTTTATAATTCAACAATGCGTGTTCTGCATTTTCTTTCTCTCCATATCCTTCACATTTATTATTTTTCCTCCCAACTAAATATAAAATGTCATTTAAATAGATATGACCTACTCATTATTATTTCTTCCCTTCTGTGTCTCTCATTATTTGCAATTGTAAAATTGTAATTGCCCCCTCCAAAGCCCCTTTTGCTCATTTGTCTGCCTTTTCATTGCCTTTTACACCTTCATGTGCTGGTACCCAGCAGAATCAAATATCAGTGCCACCCCTGTGTAATTTAAATAAACTGTGCTGAGTTTCTAATACTAAATCTTTCCTATTATTTCCTTCTAAAACTGCTTTGTAATCTGTGCATATCACCACCCTGTCTGGTCGAACCTCCTCTACCAACTGTAAGCTTAATATAGCTGAAATCATTTCAGCTGTAAAACCAGACAGTTGATCTAATAATCTTTTGGAAATGTATATTTTAAACTCTGATATATATATTCCTATTCCCACATACCCTTTTAAATTCTAAGAACCATCTGAACATATTTTAATATCCATCCATCCATTTTTACACACCCTTGTCCCTTAGTGGGGTCAGGAGGTACTGCTGCCTCTCCAGGCGGGGTCACCCTGGACAGGTCACCAGTCTGTCACAGGGCAACACAGAGACACACAGGACACACAACCATGCACACACACACTCACACCTAGGGAGAATTTAGAGAAACCAATTAACCTGCACAGGGAGAACACCCACCATGCACAGGGAGAACATACAAACTCCATGCAGAAAGACTGGGGCCGGGAATCGAACCGAGAACCTTCTTGCTGCAAGGCAACAGCTCTACCAACTGCGCCACTGTGCAGCCCGGTAATTATGAGTTTCTTAAATATACATCATTCTTTGTTTCCCCATTTCATTTAAATTCCAGTCGTTTTTCATTTTAAGAAGTCTCATTTACCTCAGGAAATAGCCATGGAGGAATAACACCAATCAGATTAAACTGTGCCATTTCCTTATCCTCTAATCCATACATTTTAGTCAATTTGTCTACAATCCATCCAAGTCCATTACTCTGGAACTTTGAATATTCCCAACAGTTTTGTAAAATTGTTGAAGTTACATTATCTTCCTTACTACTTTTAATTTTCATCCAGTATACTAGAGCTAATTTTATTCTTCTAATTTCCTATTAAAAGAGCATTAATAGGTGTTTTCACTGCTCCACATACGTAAAGCCCTACTCTGTAACCTATCCATCTTTAGAAGTGTTTTAGCTGCAGCTCCATATATAAAACTGCCATAATCTATTGCTGATCTCATGAGAGCCCTAAATATGTTTAACAGTGACCCCTTACCCTACCCTACAAAACCAAAAAGTTTTGTAGGGTAGGTAAGTTGGTGCTTTTTGTCACCAACTGTGTGTATAACGTGATTCGTGTGCTGAGGGGTGATCAGAAACGGCAGAGAACATATTCAAGGTGAGACGAGCCGTTTTCTTGCCCCATCCCAGTTATTGGTCTTGTGACTCCATGTCTGTAGAGTCAGAAACAGGCCTGGAAGCTAGCCATACAGTAAATATGTCGTAAGTCAAGTGCAGCCATATATTTATTGTTTCTCCTCTCTTCCGACATCGACATGGATGACTACACTTCTCTGTACTTAAACAGTTTGAGAGACAAGAGACATTAAAAAGACGGGGTGCGAACAGAGTAACTTAATAAAACCGGGGGACTTAATGTATGACCTGGGAGAAAGCCAATGTGAGAGCGGGCAGCCCTCCAGGACCCACTTTAGGCACCACTGGTTTAGACAATGGCATGAACTTGCTTTACTAGTAGGCCTGTCGCGATAAACGATAAATCAATTAATCGCACAATAAATTAAACCTATCGACCTCATTTTAATTATCGGCTTTATCGTCTCTTCCTGCCTTTTACACTACACGAGTTGTCGGCCCATTTTCAAACCCTGAGAGACACATTAGCCGACAGAAATCCCAGGTATAACGGTTCAATCGGGTTCGTCGTGCCGTGTGGTGTCCAGCCACATGGGCACAAAATAATGGCTACAAGTCCAGTTAACTAATTTTAAAATCAGGCATTAATCAATACTTTACTAGAATCTACCTGTGATGCATGTGGCTATAGATTCAGCGTAAAGTCCTGACTGAATGAAAATCATTATAACCTATTTATGTCACGTTAACGAAGAACAGCTGAAAATTTACTGGGTTCATCAACTGCGGTAGTAATTTGGCTCCAACTCCTCTCCTTGTCATTTCTATATTCTGTTACGACCACTTGTGGTGCAATAAAACAACCAATATAAAAAGGACAATATTTATTAGTACAAAATAAGAGGATGTATATTTGCAAAACAATAAGTAAACAAAATAAATGAAAAACTATGGAAAAAGGAAATCAAAAGGAACAGCAGGGTGCAGCAACAACTGCAAAAAACAAAGAAACAAAAATTACCAAAACGCCTATTAAATCTTTGAAATATAACCATGCAATTCAATTAAAAATTAAACAAAGCCTACCTGCAGCGTCGATCAACCACACGCCCAGGTAAAGCACTTGTCAAATTACAACATGTAGTGTGGCCCTATATAAAGAACACCAAACACTGAGTTGATATAAATCAAATTAAAAGAGTTTTGTCTTTACAATAAAAAGCACACACAAACCTGATGACAAACAGTGGAAGGCGTGGGCCAACACACCTGGTCCAACACAGAGGAGATTGACAATCTGCCACCAGTCCCGACAGTTTCCCTTTTATGGGCGCTCGAGATGTGGAGGCAGCGACCCCTGGTGGTTCCACCTGTTACATTCCCCCCCATCATTATGCATCGGCGACCCGACGATGTACATAAAAAACTATTGCCCAATAACTGAATCATTTCTTTAGCACAGGACAGGGCAGCCTGTAAGGGTTGGAATGCTGTCCGGCAGTTTTCCGAGCTGACCTCCTCGGCTCAGGGATGATGGCGGTGTCAATCTCCTGTGCGGGCTTTTTGCCAGAAAGAGGCTGATTATCAGAATTTACATCTACAGGAATAACATCATTCTCAGCCTCTGATTGAATCTCAGATTCATGCAAATCCACCACTGGTTCATCACCCACTTCATCACCCACCTCAATATCTGTCCGCACATCTTCCAAACCATTTCCCTGATACCTTTCCCCCCCACTATTTTCAGGGACACTTCTAAGCTCGACCCTATGGACCTGACGGAGGGGCCCCTCCTGACCCACAGGTGCTATAGAGTACACTACCCCTCGCTCAGAAGGTGGACGAACCACTTGATAGGGAGTTGAATCATAAAAATCCTGAATTTTGCTGCGACCCCTCACTGAATGGTTTCTCGCATACACCAAGTCTCCTTCCAGAAAATCTGGCGCCACATCCTCATCCTGATGTCTCTGAGCCCTTCTACTCTCTACCTTTTGGCACACCATTTCATAGGCAGCATGGAGTGATTTTTGGTGCTCTTCAACCCACTCTTCCAAGGGCAGGTCAGGTCCTCCATCACCCTCACCCACACCCACACCCACAAATAAATCCACAGGCAACTGTGGTTTTCTACCAAACATCAAAAAGTAAGGCGTCATACCAGTGGATTGATGGACAGTTGTATTATATGCAAAGGTGACTTGGGGAATATGCCGGGGCCACCTGCGTTTCTGTTCAGGTGAAAGAGTTCTTAGCAAATCATGTAATGTGCGATTAAAACGCTCACACTGCCCATTCCCCTCAGGATGATAAGGAGTGGTGCGGCTTTTCTCAATTTTATAAACTTTGCAGAGCTGATGAACCAACTTACTCTCAAAATTTCTCCCCTGATCAGAATGAATCCGGACAGGGGGCCCAAAAAGTTGAAACCAGTGCTTCACCAGTGCCTCTGCAACAGTACTGGCACACTGATCTTTTGTGGGGACAGTCTGTGTAAACTTTGAAAAAACATCAGTCATTACAAGGACATTTTCTCTGCCGTCTGTAGCAGGTTCTAAAACTGTAAAATCTATTGCCAGAATCTCATTAGGTCTAGATGCTTTAATTGTTCCCATATAGGTTTTAACTTTGGGCAACACAGCCTTTGACACCACACATCTCTCACAGTTTTTACACCACTGCTCTACATCCGAGTACATATTGGGCCAATAAAACCGGGACCGAATTAGCTGCAAAGTCCGCTCCACCCCCTGATGGCCATGATCATCATGAAGCGAACGGAGGACACCTTCCTGCAAACACTGAGGTAACACCACCTGTTCAACCTCAGTCTGCCCATCAGAGACCTGAACACAGCGATAAAGGATCGATTCTCGCTCCCTAAACCGATTCCACTGCCGAACCAATTTCCGGGTAACTTTATCAAGGTCATTCCTCTCTTTAGCATCAGGCATCCTACCCCTCGTCCAAAATTGCATAAAAGAACCGATGTTGGGATCCTTACGCTGCAATGTACACAGGTCAGCACCTGACAAACCAGGTAAGACACTGATCTCTTCCTGTACTCCAGCAAACCCCTCACATATACCAGAGCCAGCCCCTGCTTCTCTATGTGTGGTATGCTGACGGGACAATGCATCTGCATTGGCGTTTTGAGAACCAGGACGATATTTCAAAGTCAAATCGAACGCTGCCAGTTCCGAAACCCACCTCTGCTCTGTTGCTCCGAGCTTTGCTGTAGCCAGATGACTTAATGGATTATTATCTGTAAAAACTGTGCATTTATTACCCAGCAAATACTCTCTGAACTTTTCTGTAACAGCCCACTTAAGCGCAACAAGCTCCAACTTCATGGAGCTGTAGTTATTCATATTCCGCTCGGTGGGCTTCAGACTGCGACTAGCAAACGCTATAGGGCGCAATCTACCCCCATGATCTTGAGAAAGTACTGCTCCTAACCCCGCATGGCTGGCATCTACTTCCAAAACAAATGGCTTCTGGAAGTCTGCATAGGCAAGAACAGGAGTTGTTATTAATGCAGCTTTGAGCTTGTGAAAACTCTGCTCACACTCCTCATCCCAGAAGCCACCCAAGGGCTTCTTGGGGGTTTTGCCTTTTTTTCCAGGAGGGAGCATTCTAGCAACAAGACGGTTTAAAGGGGAAGCCATGTTCGAAAAACCACCAATAAACCTCCGATAGTAACTGGCAAATCCCAAAAATGAACGAAGTTCAGCTAAAGTAGCAGGTTGCCTCCAGTCACGTACTGCCGCTACCTTGCCTGGGTCAGTAGAGACCCCCTCTTCTGACACCACATGACCCAAATATCTAACCCTCTTCTGAAAAAAATGACATTTTGACAACTTAACCTTTAGCCCCTGGGTTTCTAGTCTGGAAAATACCTGATTTAATCTTTCCAAATGTTGTTCCACTGATGATGAAAAGACAATTACATCATCTAAGTACGTTGAAAAGTACTGGGTGCGTTACACAATCCAAAAGGCATGCGATTAAACTCAAATAATCCAAATGGAGTGCAAAAAGCTGTTTTTTCCTTGTCTTTCTCAGCCATCTCTACCTTACTATACCCACTTGCCAAATCTAGTGTTGTGAACCACTGTGCCCCAGCCAGAGCATCCAAGGATTCATCAATTCTGGGTAAAGGAAATGCATCCTTTCTGGTTTTAGAGTTTAGTTGTCTATAGTCCACACACATGCGCAACGTTCCATCCTTCTTCTGAACTAAAACTATTGGTGAAGCATATGGACTGCTGCTTTCCCTAATAACATGACTTTGTAGTAGCTGTTGAATATGATTGCGAACTAAATCATACTGAGAAGGGACAATGCGTCGATAAGGTTGTCGCACTGGTGTTTCATCCAGCAGGGGGATCTCATGGGTTATTAAGTTTGTACTACCCACATCCAGATCGCTTCTGGCAAATACTTTGTTATATTTTAACAACAATTCCTTCGCCTGTTGTTTCCCTTTACCCTGCAGGTTTTCAAACTCGGGCAAATTCAAGTCTGTGTTAGACACAGTAGTTTCATGACTAGCAATTAATGCCATACAACTGTGAGAGTCAACAGAAACCTGAATCTTAGAATCATCTGTCACCAGAGTAGCAGTTTGAACAGTGGCCACAACTCTACGAGGTGTTAACCACACATCAGATTTTCCTACATTAGTAATGGGAATGAAGGCACCACCCTTTGCCGCCTTCACTAAAGAAGGTGAAACCAACAATCCCTCCGGGAGGCTACCCCCTTCAGGACCCAGAGGTTCAACAAACAAATCGATTGGTTGGTGTAATGGCATCTGTGGGCATGTCACTGGCACATGACAGAGGCTACCAGCTGGAACACAGAAAGGTTTCTTACCCTGCACTCTGACCTGATGAGGGTCAGGGGAGCTGACCATCACTTCCATCATTTGGCAGTATCTCAGCATTCTTCTCCATCCCCGAGGTGCTGACTTGAGTACAGGTGCTTCCCAAAGGTCAGAGCCATACAGCCTATACAGCTCGTGGTAAAGAGGTTCAAACACATTCATCCCCAAAACACCAGGTACATTCAGTTTCTTTTGTCTCATGTAGCTGTCTGTTGGATCCTCAACTATTAATACACCTCGACAAGGAAGCAACACCCCCAACACAACAACATCAAGCTCCACATAGCCATGGTAAGGAATCTTTAACCCATTTGCTGCCTTTAAACCCAACCAACCACAGTCCTTTAGTTCTTTATCAGACAAATGAGAAAAATTGTTTTTAAAAAAACTTTCTGTTACAGTGGTCACCATAGAGCCGCTGTCCAACAAACAATTTATCCTCACCCCAGCAAAATCCACCTCCCCCTGTGGACATTCACCAACTAAATTACATGGACTTGATTCATTGTCAATAGAGCCATGAAAACTGCCCACCAATGTTTGGCTCTGCACACTGGCGGGTTCTAGTTTTCCGTTTGCTTAGGAGGAATAGCTTGTTTAGGCTCAGTGCTAACAAAAGCCGTACAATTTCTGGCAATATGCCCACTTTGTTCGCATCTGAAACAAATTGGTTTTCCATCAGCAGTGCGTCTAGGACGAAAATTGCGAGTTCTAGGGGGAGGTAAAGTTTGAGGGGCCAAAGCCTTCATGACCAGTTCTAACTGGGCCTGCTGAGCTTTTAACAAAGTCAACAATTCCCCATATTCAGAAGTGTGAGAGACTGAGCTTTCACAGGAGACAAACCTTTCGTCAAGAATTGGATTATTAGATTTGTGTTTAGATGACTGATTTTCATGTTGTGCCATCCACCTAATGGCCTCTCCTCTAACATCACGAATCGTCCATTCCGGATTAACATGAACCAGATCTCTTAGCCTCATTCTAAGAGC
Source organism: Poecilia reticulata (assembly GCF_904066995.2). NCBI lineage: Eukaryota > Metazoa > Chordata > Actinopteri > Cyprinodontiformes > Poeciliidae > Poecilia > Poecilia reticulata. Next base: position 343,345 of record NC_088849.1, on the reverse strand, counting down.
CTGTTCTCTCACACCATCACAGAACTGGTCACGTAGATCTTTAGAGGAGTTTAAGGCTGCTTGTGCATCATTTTTTATTATCTGATCCATAAGGTCCATAAGAGCATGAGAATAATCAATCAATGATTCTCCTTCAAATTGTTTACGGTTAAAGAATCTACGCTGTAGTGAAATTCTTGAATGCATACAACCATAAACATCTCTAAGAACATCAAAAATACATTTCACATTCTCCCTTTGAGCTGCTGGTAAGAATTTAATTTCAGTCCGAGCAGCGCCCTCTAGATGTTCATAGATAATCTGCGCACGTTCTTTTTCTGTGTTTCCTCTTGTTTGCACATAGTCTCTCATCAATTCAATCCATTCGTCCAAAGTCAGCGACTCTGCACTATCCAGTTTCCCAGAAAATAGTGACAGTTTCTTATCCTGCTGCACATAAATAACAGGATTGTGCCTTACAGGTTCTGTAGCTCCTGAAGACGTTGACGGTCTTTCCGAGTCCATTGCTGCCAACGTCGCCAGCTGGCGTTCCAGATCCTTTATTCGCTGCGACATGGCCTGCTTATCGCGCTCATCCCCGGCTTCAGCGCCACTTGATACGTCCATGTTGATGCCTTATGTCACCAGCGAGAACTTCACCCCGCTGCCCCCTGCTGTTCCTTAATAACTTAAATCATACAATAAAAAATAAAAAATAACTTCCCGCAATCGTTTGCCAAACAACGCCAAATGTTACGACCACTTGTGGTGCAATAAAACAACCAATATAAAAAGGACAATATTTATTAGTACAAAATAAGAGGATGTATATTTGCAAAACAATAAGTAAACAAAATAAATGAAAAACTATGGAAAAAGGAAATCAAAAGGAACAGCAGGGTGCAGCAACAACTGCAAAAAACAAAGAAACAAAAATTACCAAAACGCCTATTAAATCTTTGAAATATAACCATGCAATTCAATTAAAAATTAAACAAAGCCTACCTGCAGCGTCGATCAACCACACGCCCAGGTAAAGCACTTGTCAAATTACAACATGTAGTGTGGCCCTATATAAAGAACACCAAACACTGAGTTGATATAAATCAAATTAAAAGAGTTTTGTCTTTACAATAAAAAACACACACAAACCTGATGACAAACAGTGGAAGGCGTGGGCCAACACGCGTGGGCCAACACACCTGGTCCAACACAGAGGAGATTGACAATCTGCCACCAGTCCCGACAGTTTCCCTTTTATGGGCGCTCGAGATGTGGAGGCAGCGACCCCTGGTGGTTCCACCTGTTACAATTCTTTGCACGAAATGTTGAATAAATATTAATGTTTCCACATATCATCTCCGATGTCCACTGGACTTCGGGTTGCGCCGTGTCAGCTGTTTGGGATTCCCCTCCGTAATTTCCCCTCAGAAAGCAGGAGGAGAATCCGCGCTTTCTGATTGGCTACCTGTCACATTCAACGTTGACGATCTCGGTCGGGGAAAACCCCTGATTTAGAGCGGAGTGGCCACGAAGATCTACCGTAACACACCACACACTGCAGGATGATCGGTTAGATCAGTGTTTTTCAACCACTGTTCCGCAGCACACTAGTGTGCCGTGAGTGATTGTCAGGTGTGCCGTGGAAATTATTCAATTTCACTACGGTACCGTATTTTCCGGACTATAAGCTGCTACTTTTTTCCTTAACTTTGAACCATGCGGATTGTAGCCCGCTGTGGCTTTTCTGTGGATTTTTCTTCAACCACCAGGGGGCTCTCTAGCAGGAAGTGAATCATTAGAAGTCAAAATTGTAAATCAAAGAAGAACGGCTAATTTTCATTTAGAACAAGCACATGCTAGCAGCAGGCACGACGGAGAAATGTTTTCAAACTCATATCATGCAGCTTTTAAGTTGAGGGCTGTCGATCTGGCACTACAGGAGGGAAATAGAGCCGCTGCACTTCAGCTCGGTGTGAACGAAACCATGGTTCGGCTTTGGAGACGGAGTGCTGCGTCCTTACAGCAGATTTATTAGGACGAGGCCCTCTGCTGCCCTCTGCTGGGTCGTAGCAGCTTCCAGTTTTTATTTTATTTTTTTAATTGAGGGTGCGCTCTATAGTCCGAAAAATACGGTAATTGGTTTTAAAAGATTTTTTTGAAAATGAATTGTCTGCAAATTATGCCATCTTCGAGTGTCTGCTGTAGTAGTGACTAGCGGCGTAATCATGTAATGTTCTTACCACTAGATGGCAGTAGGTACACAGCATTTACATTACAACAAGAGAATTAGTGATGCATGAATGTTACAGGTGGCGGTGAGAGCATTGAATCTAGAAAGACTGACGACAGTGATGGAAAAGACAGTGAAGCTCAGCAGTAGTTGGAAAGAACATGGGTCCATTTCCCACAACATGTCTGTGTGAAGTGAGCTTCTGAAGCCTGGTTACTATAAAAACTAAAAACAGAGAGAGACAGAGATGTTGAGGAAGAGTTTTGTCTTTCTTCCATTTCTGCCAGGAAATCAGCTGTTTTCATCCAAACATGCTCAGGTTTCACACCAGGTGGGTAAAATATAAGATATGGACATTTTGTACATGCAATTCTTCATATTGTAACAGTGAATATGAAGTGAAATGTTTCCCAAATATTATTGCTTCTTTCAGAATAAGAATTATTTTCTGTATTCTGGCTATAAGATGCTTGTGGATTAGTTTGTAAAACACTTTGACGTTTCTACAACTTCTTTAAATTTAACACCACAGTGTTGTGGCTGTTCAGGTGTATTTTTGAAGTGGACATGTGAAGTACAATTTGAAATAAGAAATGTAAAATGTGATAATACATTTTTGTGTTTATTTGATTCCTATTCAAGAGACTTTGATAAGAATGACTATATATAGTCACTATATATAGGTGGCTACAGAGTATCTTTATTTCCATTTTTGGTTGGTGGTGTGCCTCGGGATTTTTTCAATTAAAACAGTGTACCTTGACTCAAAAATGGTTGAAAACACTGGGTTAGATCAACCAATGATCTAAGATTGAAAATAGGAGCAAAAAATGGTGTAGGATGAACTACTGCATTAGGTAGTCAGATGTGCCCATCTTGTCCATTTAAATCTAGTGATTATTGAAGTTTTTGAAGTATTGATTATTGATTATATAGTATACAGACTTCATAATCTGCACTCTTTTGGTTGAATGCAGTATTTATTTCCACTTTGGCTTTATGTTGTTTAGTTTTTATTCAAGTACGTTTTTTGTTAATGGAGACTGAGAATCCATTTTATTTTTGTTTTTGGTTGTTTTGTTTATTTAGTTTATCAGTTCCAGTGTTACGTGTTCTTTTGAAAATAAAGTGCATCTATCTATGGCAGGAAATCGCATGCATTATTACGTAATTTCCATAAAATCAGTGTCAAAAAGTCTTGAAACAATATTATTGTTTATCGCAATAATTTTTTAGACAATTAATTGTCCAGCAAAATTTGTTATAGGCCTATTTACTGGTCTTTCAAATATGATGAGATCATCAAATAAACCAAAGAAACAAGGCAAGACAATGAAATGATTAAGTACATTTTGGGTCTTTTCCAGTACCCAACAATATTCCCAAGGACACTGTTTCAGCAGAAATACATTAAATGGTTTAAATACAAATCAAGTTAGAGGGTGATAATGAGGTATTGTATTCCTCAGATTATTAGATCCACTGGACGCAGGGGTGCTCAAACTTTTTGAGACCAAGATCTACTTTTTCTCTCACCAGCCACCTGAGATCTACCTCATGACACAAAGACATAAAAATAGCAAATTAAACTCTATTGACTTATTTTATATGCGAATATACATCAGTTATAGCAGAAATAATAAGGTGACAGTTTCTTCCTCAGTGAGATTCTGACACTGGGAGCAGCTTACTGGTTTCTCAGTTAGAAGCTGGTTGCAAACCTGACACCAGCAGGTGTCAGTCAGTCATGGTGGATCTGAAATGTGGTTTGATGACCTCAGTATGAGAAACTACAGACTGATAGGAGGAACCAAAGAGCCCAATAAAGGTAAAGGCAAATCTTCTGAAGTCGGGATATAATTAATTTAATTTCACATACTTATTGTGGTAGAATTTGTTAAAACTTAATGAAATATATTTGTCCTATTTGATGCTGTGACGTATGCTCACAAACGAAGGAGGTAATTAGTCCAAGTTTGTCGTTTATTGAACGTTCAGAAACTACAGCAGGTGTAATGAGCCACAGCAAAGGTAAGCAAAGGTAAAACAATCCAAACAGACTATCAACTGAAAACATCTCCTACCTTTTTTCTTTGTCATTTAAGCACACCCGTTGCCGTGGCAACCGCCTGCGCCCCGCAAGTCGAGCAAAGATTATATTAAAAACACAACATTCAGTCCGTTACATATCAGGTTTCCAGGCTTGATATTTATTTCTCGATTATTAATAATCCTCTCATGAACACAGCGGTGGTTGAGTAGCTAATTTAAACTCCTGCTCTGCTCTCAGTCGGTCTTTGAGTCACATTTTTTTCTCTTTTTTTTTGTTAATGGAACCGAAACGCACTGAATTGCGCAACAACTTGTTAAAACAATAATTACTGAGATTATTAATTTTAACATGTTTCGTTGACTTTATATAATTATTCTTTTTTAATGAAGCTACAAACGTTTAAGATCTTAGTGAATATTTTTGATAAGCCTGCAGAGGAGGAAGTGCTGGCCTCGGCGTCCTGGCGGCGTTCAGTTTGTCACCTGCTGCCGAGATCGACTCAAAACCTTTCCCCGATCGACCAGTGGATCGCAATCGACGTATTGAGCTCCCCTGCACTAGAGGATCACTGACTTGCTTCCTGTCTGGACATCCAACTTTTAAAGCAATTTCTCATTAAAATTGTCATTATTTACTGAATGACACTTGATGACACTGTTGGTATGTTCCTAACAGATGTTATGTCATGTTTATGACAGTATCATGTAAGTCTTATGGACACTCCGTCACATAAAGTATTACCCACATTTTTTTCAAGAGCCAATATTCTATAACAAAATTGTACAAATTGTTAATATATTCAAAGTTTACAGACAACATCCTTATTAAAATTAGCACAATAAAACAATAGGTACACTTTGGAGGAAATGTGAAAACTGTTTCACCAAGGACAGAGAATTGTTTTAATCCAATGTCACAGTATTACTGCAGACAAACTGACATTTCTCCTTCCTAAGAACAGTAAGGATCAACGCCAGAACTTTCCCATTCACTGAACCACTGTACTTTATGGAAACCTACAAAAAAAGAACAATAGAGGAATTAAACAGAGAAAGCATTTGTATTTTAAAGAGTACAGAAAAATAGCAACGAGACTTACAATTTTAAGACGTGGACTCGCTATGTATGTGACATCATCAGAACTGATGGAGATTGGTTCACTCTGGACAGGTCACCAGTCCATCACAGGGCCCTGAAAGCCAACAACAAATAAAATGTATGAAAGAGAAATGTTAGATTATCAAGAGGAAAAATTCTGTTCAATTATTTTATAATCAAATCATGTTTATTAAGCACTTAGAGTTGGTAACACAGCAGTTTTTGCTGTTGAAAATGTAGCTAGCTGCTCAGTAAAAAAAATAAAATAAAAATACTTACATCATGAAGACGATGTGGAGGTTCATCCTCATAGCTGGTTGGTGATCTGGTGGAGTCAGAGTTTCTTCTGAGACAGAAACGTCTTTAGGTTTTCTATCACCAGATTTCTCTGGCTTCCTCTTTCATCTTCATTTGCTTAGACTGCAAACATATGTTGAAGATAAAATAATTAATGAACAAATTATAACAATAACCTCACATTATCAAAGTTTGTCATAGAGTTTAATTAAAACCAGGTTAAGTTTATGAAGAAAAGTATATTAAGTCGTAACAAACAGAGCCTCCATGCAGTTATAACATGAATGTTATAGTAATAATCATAAAAGTCACAATAAAATTGATAAAATTAATTCTGAAACCAACGTAAGTTATATATCTTTACTGCACTGTTTATAATTAAACGAAGATAATTAATAAGCAAAATTACAACTAGCTAGCAACACTTAGCAGCCTTCGTCCCTTCGGTTCCTTTTGTGACTCACATTTCATTTCCATCGGTTGTTGTCCCGTTGTGTTGTCGTCTAACTCGGACGTCACCAGCTTGAATTTACTAAAATTACTAACTATTATCAAGGCCCTCTCTTTTTACAAGGCGATATTATGAGAGTAAAAATGGCTAATCTGAACAGCGTCTGTTACTGGCTTTCAAGGCTTTACTTCTTTTTGTGGCGTTTTTCAAAAAAGACAAAAGTGTGCAATACCGCCACCATCTGGTTTGGAGTATGAACTGGAGCTAATGCAGTTGACTTATAGATCTTACATCATACATCTGAAAATGGATTGGGTACTATGTTAAACATTACACCAGTATTATCATTTTTTTATTCTTTGCAATTTTAACAAAAATAGTAAAAGATTATATAGGCACCTAAAAAGGCATACTTTTTAGGTATACCTAAAAAGTATGCCAGAAAAGTAATTTTTAGGTGCCTAAAAGGCATACCTGTGCATATGTATTAATTAGTTTTATTTTGTAACCAGGTTGCTGAGTGTTGCAGATTTCTGCCCAGGTCCTTCTTGAAAATGAGATCTGGATCTAAACGGGGTTCACCTGGTTAACTAAAGGAAATAAAAAAAGGCATACTTTATTAGCCTAAAATATACACTGAGTTCCGATGGGCTCACCACCTGTCCGAGGGGCCAAAGGGGTCGGGTGCATTGTGCTATGGGCGGCAGCCAAGGGAGGGGACCCTGGCGGTCTGATCCTTGGCTGCAGAAGCTCTCAGGACGTGGAATGTCACCTCTCTGGTGGGGAAGGAGCCGGAGCTAGTGTGCGAGGCTGAGAGTTTCCGGCTAGAAATAGTCGGCCTCACCTCGACGCATGGCTCTGGTTCTGGAACCAGTCTCCTTGAGAGGGGCTGGACGTACTTCCACTCTGGAGTTGCCCACGGTGAGAGGCGCCGGGCTGGAGTGGGCATACTTGTTGCCCCCCATTTGGGCGCCTGTACGTTGGGGTTCACCCCGGTGAACGAGAGGGTGGCCTCCCTCCGCCTACGGGTGGGGGGACGGGTTCTGACTGTTGTTTGTGCTTACGGGCCGAACGGCAGTTCAGATTACCCACCCTTCTTGGAGACTTAGAGGGGGTACTGGAGAGTGCCCCTCCTGGGGACTCCCTTGTTCTACTGGGAGACTTCAACGCTCACGTGGGCAATGACAGTGAGACCTGGAGAGGCGTGGTTGGGAGGAACGGCCCCCCCGATCTGAACCCAAGCGGTGTTCTGTTGTTGGACTTCTGTGCTCGTCACGGATTGTCCATCACGAACACCATGTTCAGGCATAAGGGCGTCCATATGTGCACTTGGCACCAGGACGCCCTAGGCCGCAGTTCGATGATTGACTTTGTCATCGTCTCATCGGATTTGCGGCCGTATGTCTTGGACACTCGGGTGAAGAGAGGTGCGGAGCTGTCCACTGACCACTACCTGGTGACGAGTTGGCTCCGGTGGTGGGGGAGGAAGCCGGTCAGACCTGGCAGGCCCAAACGTGTAGTGAGGGTCTGCTGGGAACGTCTGGCGGAGTCCCCTGTGAGACGGAGCTTCAACTCTCATCTCCGGCAGAACTTCGAACACGTTCCGGGGGAGGTGGGGGACATTGAGTCTGAGTGGACCATGTTCCGTACCTCCATTGCCGAGGCGGCCTATCGGAGCTGCGGCCGCAAGGTCGTTGGTGCCTGTCGCGGCGGCAACCCTCGAACCCGTTGGTGGACACCTTCGGTGAGGGATGCTGTCAAGCTGAAGAAGGAGTCCTACCGGGCCTTTTTGGCCTGTGGGACTCCAGAAGCAGCTGATGGGTACCGGCGGGCGAAACGGCATGCGGCTCGGGTTGTCGCTGAGGCAAAAACTCGGGCGTGGGAGGAGTTTGGAGAGGCCATGGAGACAGACTTCCGTACGGCTTCGAGGCGATTCTGGTCCACCATCCGGCGTCTCAGGAGGGGAAGCAGTGCAGCACCAACACTGTTTATAGTGGGGATGGTGCGCTGCTGACCTCAACTCGGGACGTTGTGGGCGGAATACTTCGAAGACCTCCTCAATCCCACCAACATGTCTTCTGTTGAGGAAGCTGAGCCTGGGGACTCTGGGCTGGGCTCTCCAATCTCTGGGGACGAGGTCGCCGAGGTGGTCAAAAAGCTCCTCGGTGGCAGGGCCCCGGGGCTGGATGAGATCCGCCCGGAGTTCCTTAAGGCTCTGGATGTTGCAGGGTTGTGTTGGCTAACGCGACTCTGCAATATCGCATGGACATCGGGGGCAGTTCCCCTGGACTGGCAGACTGGGGTGGTGGTCCCACTGTTTAAAAAGGGGGACCGGAGGCTGTGCTCCAATTACAGGGGGATCACACTCTTAAGCCTCCCTGGTAAGGTCTATTCAGGGGTCCTGGAGAGGAGGGTCCGTCGGATAGTCGAACCTCGGATTCAGGAAGAGCAGTGTGGTTTTCGTCCTGGTCGTGGAACACTGGACCAGCTCTACACCCTCAGCGGGGTCCTGGAGGGTGCATGGGAGTTCGCCCAAGCAGTCTACATGTGTTTTGTGGACTTGGAGAAGGCGTTCGACCGTGTCCCTCGGGGGCCCTGTGGGGGTACTCCGGGAGTATGGGGTACCGGGCCCTTTGATACGGGCTGTCAGGTCCCTGTATGACCGGTGTCAGAGTCTGATCTGCATTGCCGGCAGTAAGTCGGGCTCGTTTCCGGTGAGAGTTGGACTCCGCCAAGGCTGCCCTTTGTCACCGATTCTGTTCATTACTTTTATGGACAGAATTTCTAGGCGCAGCCGAGGTGTTGAGGGGATCCGTTTTGGTGGCCTTAGGATCGCATCTCTGCTTTTTGCGGATGATGTGGTCCTGTTGGCTTCATCGGAACGTGATCTGCAGCTCTGACTGGAGCGGTTCGCAGCCGAGTGTGAAGCGGCCGGGATGAGGCTCAGTGCCTCCAAATCCGAGGCCATGGTCTTGAGCCGGAAAAGGGTAGAGTGCCTTCTCCGGGTCAGGGGGGTCGTCCTGCCTCAAGTGGAGGAGTTTAAGTATCTGGGGATCTTGTTCACGAATGAGGGAAGAAGGGAGCGGGAGATCGACAGGCGGATTGGGGCAGCGTCTACTGTGAAGCGGGCGCTGTACCGGTCCGTCGTGGTGAAGAGAGAGCTGAGCCAAAAAGCGAAGCTCTCGATTTACCGGTCGATCTACGTTCCCACCCTCATCTATGGTCATCAGCTTTGGGTCATGACCGAAAGAACGAGATCACGGGTACAAGCGGCCGAAATGAGTTTCCTCCGCAGGGTGGCTGGGCTCTCCCTTAGAGATAGGGTGAGAAGCTCGGTCATCCGGGAGGGACTCAGAGTAGAGCCGCTGCTCCTCCACGTCGAGAGGAGCTAGTTGAGGTGGCTCGGGCATCTGGTAAGGATGCCTCCTGGACGCCTCCCTGGTGAGGTGTTCCGGGCACGTCCCACCGGGAGGAGGCCTCGGGGAAGACCCAGGACATGCTGGAGGGATTACGTCTCTCGGCTGGCCTGGGAACGCCTTGGGATTCCCCCGGAGGAGCTGGAAGAAGTGGCTGGGGAGAGGGAAGTCTGGGCCTCCCTTCTGAAGCTGCTGCCCCCGCGACCCGACCCCGGATAAGCGGAAGAAAATGGATGGATGGATGGATATACACTGAGATGTAATGAAAAACATACTGAAATTAATAATTTAAAGTGTTAAGTGAATTTTTTAAAATTCTGTTTTGCTATATTCTATATTTTAAAATATACACAAAATATCTGACAGATATTTTAAATATACTTGAACAAGTGTATAATTACACTTGGGCAAATGCATATTTTGTTCACTTAAAATATACTTTTATTTAATATATTTCTTAAAAGAGTATTTTGGTACAATTATATTTAAGTGTGTTTAAAGTTATAATTTCCAAATTGGTACAGGCATACTTTTAGTATACTTCAGATATATTTATAGGTAGTACACTTAATACTTAATATACTTAAAATGTACTTTCACAAATGTAGGTATGTTTGAAATATACTAAAGTATAGTTTATTTCACTAGGGATTAGTTTCACCTGTAAAATGTGTTGTAATGGATCTTTCTGTGTTCTGGTACCTGATGTGTTTGCAGTACTGTAGTGTGTATGAAGCATGTAATGTACAATGTGGCAAAGAATAATAATAAAAGACGTTAACTAAAAGTGTACTTAATTAGCAATTATAATAAACCAAAAGTGTAATCGTAGCATACTGTGATCACATTGCTAATATATAACACATGTAATACCAATATACCATGAAAGTACACTTGGAACACTTTAGTACAATTTAAATACTATAAAAATACACCAAGCACAAAATTAGTTGCTCCAAAATAACACACTTTAAGTTAACTAATCCTAAGTGAACTCAAAGTATACTCATGATTAGTCTGACTTCAATTATACTTACAGTGGGGAGAACAAGTATTTGATCCACTGTTGATTTTTCAGGTTTTCCCACTTGCAAAGCTTGTAGATGACTGTAATTTTTATCATAGATTCTCTTCAACTGTGAGTGATGGAATCTAAAACAAAAATCCAGAAAAATACAATGTATGATTTTTAAATAATTAATTTCCATTTTATTGTGTGAAATAAGTATTTGATACACCAGAAAAAAGAAACTTAATATTTGGTACAGAAACCTTTGTTTGCAATTACAGAGATGAGACATTTCCTGTAGTAGTCCTGTAGTTTGCACACACTGCAGCAGGGATTTTGGCCCACTCCTCCATACAGATCTCCTCCAGAGCCATCAGGTTTCGGGGCTGTCGCTGGGCCACACGGACTTTAAGCTCCCTCCAAAGATTTTCTATTGGATTCAGGTCTGGAGACTGGCTAGGCCACTCCAGGACCTTCAGATGTTTCCTACGGAGCCACTCTTTAGTTGCTCTGGCTGTGTGTTTTGGGTCGTTATCATGCTGGAAGACCCAGCCACGACCCATCTTCAGTGCTCTTACTGAGGGAAGGAGGTGGTTGGCCAAAATCTCACGATACATGTCCCCATCCATCCTTCCCACAATATGGTGCAGTCGTCCTGTCCCCTTTACAGAAAAGCATCCCCAAAGAATGATGTTTCCACCGCCATGCTTCACGGTTGGGATGGTGTTCTTGGGGTTGTACTCATCATTCTTCTTCCTCCAAACATGACGAGTGGAGTTTAAACCAAAAAGTTCTATTTTTGTCTCATCAGAGCACATGACCTTCTCCCATTCCTCCTCTGGATCGTTCAGATGGTCATTTGCAAACAGACGGGCTTTGACATGCGTTGGCTTGAGGAAGGGCACCTTGCGTGCACTGCAGGATTTTAATCCTTGACGGCGTAGAGAGTTACTGATTGTTTTCTTTGAGACTGTGGTCCCAGCTCTATTCAGGTCATTGACCAGGTCCTGCTGTGTAGTTCTGGGCTCATTCCTCACCTTCCTCAAGATCAATGATGCTCCACGAGGTGAGATCTTGCATGGCGCCCCAGACCGAGGGAGAGTTTCCGTTATTTTGTATTTCTTCCATTTTCTAATAATTGCACCAGCTGTTGTTGCCTTCTCACCAAGCTGCTTGCCTATTGTCCTGTAGCCCATCCCAGCCTGGTGCAGGTCTACAATTTTATCCCTGATGTCCTTACAGCTCTCTGGTCTTGGGCGTTGTGGAGATGCTGGAGTCTGATTGATTGAGTGTGTGGACAGGTGTCTTTGATACAGGTAACGAGTTCAAACAGGTGAAGTTAATGCAGGTAATGAGTGGAGAACAGGAGGGCTTCTTAAAGAAGAACCAACATGTCTGTGAGAGACGAAATTCTTACTGGTTGATAGATGATCAAATACTAATTTCACACAATAAAATGGAAATTAATTATTTAAAAATCATACATTGTATTTTTCTGGATTTTTGTTTTAGATTCCATCACTCACAGTTGAAGAGAATCTATGATAAAAATTACAGTCATCTACAAGCTTTGCAAGTGGGAAAACCTGAAAAATCAACAGTGGATCAAATACTTGTTCTCCCCACTGTAAGTATACTAAAATTTAATATACTTAGCATATTTATTTTTCACCAGGGTTTCTTAGCATGACAGGATCAATATTAAGAATACCACATTCAGGATTTGCAGACAGGATTAATCAGGATCTGGACCTCCTTCATATTTCAACTTTAATTATGTATACATCTGAAAACAGCAAGTATGAAAAATACATAAGTGGAACAGCAGACATTCAGTCCTTTCTTTGCAACTTAGCATCCATGTTTTATCACCTATCAAACTATTCTTCCCAGAAAAATGGCTTTGGGGTATTTGTCCCTCAGAGATGACCATTGTACAAAAAAATAGTCAGATACCAGGTACAGGATCCTGCCGGTTAAAGACAGTGTCTGCACTCGGCAAATGCTTTCAACATACACTATCCCGACTTTCTTTATTCCCAGAATTCTGAGTAAAAGTCCAGTCATGCATAGAGGAACACACGTCCCTGGACCATTACACAGCACCTGTGAAAACACACAGACACAAAGAGAGAGGGCTGAGCACATTTGTAGGATCCAACACTGACAAAGATCAGAACATGTTTGTCTCTTCAGGATGGCAGTAAATATGTCATGTAATGTCATGTTGGCCTTAATCAGAGAAATGGATGTTGTAAACACACTTATATTCAAAGTTGAAGGAAACATTTAGACAAAATGCTTCTCATGCTATGAACACAAAGTTGAAAGAGAGATGACTCTGTCTAAGGCCCCATATTACGTTGGGCCGGCCCTGCATGAAGAGCCGCTGAGCTGCACATCTCTGTGCTGGAATCTAACTGGACTCCCCCGGTAGCCCTGTATGCCAGTTCACCTCTGCTTTTGGGACATTTTGATATATTTAATTGTGGAATGTTTGTCTTTATGCTGTGGTTCAACGTAACGTTCGGTTAAGGTGAAGCAGAGAGCAAACAGTGAGCTGGTGGTACCTGGGCTCTGAGGTGCGTCGTGGTGACGGTACCGTTTCTTTATATCAGAATGCAGGGTTTCCACCAGAAAACTTACTAAGCCTGGTGGTTGGGGCACTAGGGCGGTCATTCATTCAGCAGCCCACCGTGTTTTCAAGTTAAAATGTTTAAAGTTGGAAACATTTTTTAACTCAACAGGAAATTTGAGAATATCAATTGATAATTATGTGTTATTGGAAGATTAATGTTTGAATACTGACTATAAAGTCTTAAATGCAAACATTCAATAAAACTTAAATAAACAAGCAATGCTTAGCCTGGTGGGGACTCAAGTAAAGCCTGGTGGCCCACCAGGCTTATAATACACCGAGGATGTTTGATAAAGACAGACATTCTTTATATCTGTCGGTGGGACCGACTCAGGCTGCATTTGGTCCAGCACTGGGCAGAGTCAGAAGTTTTCTCTGCAGCTGAGCCATTTCTGTGATTGTGGTTCAGGAGGGTTCTGTCCCGCTATTGCGAGGACAATTACAAAAAATAAATAGAAAGAGTTTTTCTAACTTCAAAATCAGTTTTTATTCACAAATAAGTGTTGGAAAAATATATTATTGTTCATAATTTGATAGTCTATAGGGCGAAGATTTGCCCCCCTCCTCGTTACCATGGACCTGGTGTCTGAACAACATGGAGGCAGAGAAACTGAGAATCTATTAAGTCATTATTAGACTGAGGGCAGCCAGACTAGCTTATTTCGCTAATTTATTATATTTAGCTAAATATTATTGTTGAGGGGCACAAACAGGCCTCCTGACACACATATTAAAGAAAAATGTAAAAATTGAAAGAAAAAGAAAAAATCTCGAAACGGGCACTAGGGGCATCAAGGATCAAAGGGGCAGGGACTCGAGCTCTTTCTGTTATCTTCAGGCTTTTTTTAGTGACTTGGTCTTAAGCCATTCATCCATTATTATTTTTAAACATAATTCTTTGGTAAGCTAACTTTGTGCTCACATCACGACAAATAACCAGTTGTTTACATGCAGTACCTCACGCCTGGGGATTACAGTTTGAGAAAGACTACCTTAGAGTCAAGCAGGTGGCTCCTACTTCCAGCAGCTAAAGATATAGAGAGACGTTAGCTGCCAGAGGTCTGGAAATATCCAGCTGGACAAAAGGCGTCGTCACAGAGCAGGTCAAAAACAAAATTACAACCTTGTGGTTCACACACATGTTGTCTACCAAACCAACTGTACACTGTGCTCTTGGCAGACAAGTCTCTGGAGCTTTTATTCACATTGGTTTGACTCTAGTCTTAACTTCATCAACAGAAAAAAACCCAATTGTTTTCTGCTGTTGTGAATCATCTGAAAACAAATCAATAATGTGAAGTGCAGAGAGAATCAAAAGACATGTTTCTGTCAAGGTTTTGGGTCACTCACCACATCAGGTTGGAGTCTGAACACCAAAGGGATGGAGTATCTCAGAGCGTTCAGGGTACTAACAACAGAAGAACTCCATGACTGGGCCACCTCTCGGCTCCGTGGGATCCGATTGATGGTGAACTAAACAGTTAAAACATAGTGAGGACTTTATTCTTTTGGATCCGAGTAAATAATTACTCCCTAAACTTGACAACTTCTTGCTTCATACTTGGCAACAAGAAGTGTTTGATAACAGGCAATGAGTAATTTTTATCATTGTGGACGAGTGACGCATACTCTTTGCAGAATTTTCATTCAGCAACATTGGAAGATTTTCAGCATGAATGTCCTGTTGAAGATCATGCAAAAACATTTTAATCCATAAATTCAGATGTTAACTAGGGGAATCTCAACTTTTTATTTTGATTTATGAACCAATCAGCGATGGACTTCCAAGTGTGCTCCAGATCATTGTCCTGCAATAGAAATTGATGGTTGGACATTATCTGCTATAGAGCAGAGATCATGTTTCCATCAACAAGTCATTCAGGCTCTGAAGCACTAAAACAATCGTATACCACCACACTATGACCACCATGATAGCCTGTAGGTAGGATATTGTTTTTATGAAATGCTGTATTCATTTTACAACAGATGTAACAGGATGCACACCTTCCGGAAAATAGTTTTCAAACCCTAGAGCTGCAAAATACATCATCATAGCAAAATCAGTGTGGTCATGTTCCAATGAATTATTTAGTGCTATAATTATTGGCATATGTGTTCAAATTGTTAGGAACATAAATTTTTCATGCCAATACACCAGTTGGAGTCTCACAGGAGCAGAATCTCACACAGAACACAAATGACATTCCCCAAAATGCTAAAAGTCACAGAGTGATGAAAGAACATGAGAGAGTGAGAAAAGGATGAGATATGCTCTTTGCTGCAGCCCTGCTTCCAGACTGATAGTAGTCAGAGACTTTGATCAGGGCCCAATGTGTTGCTTTTGGAGATATTCCTTTTAAGGCAGAGTTAAAACACTTGTATTCTTCCCAACTCTTTGAAGCAAATGATCACATTTCCCAGATAACAAATTATGTTTGATGGTCGTTTTTCACCCTCATCTTGTGTGTGACTTTTATGCTTTATTGACCTACAATCCATCATCTCAACATTGATTTCCATGCTTATTCATTTGCTCCTGCCTGGTGACCTCCACCTGCCTCATCAGGCCTGGGCTGATTGATCTTAGTACTAAGACTACAGATCAGTCAGAGGTAAGAGACTATCTTCAAACTTCTCCATTTTTTGCCTTTCTGTAAATGGGAAAGCAGTAACGTGTCGGATCAGTGTGGGACACTGACATAACTGTTCTGTGGAGTTCAAGAACACCATTTTTAGTTCTCTTGGTGCATTCTGGGCCATATTTGGCTCCTCCCATTGCTCTCCAGCCCTGTCCTTTACTTGGAGTGGTGATTCATGTTAACAATTGAATTCAGCCATCCATGTTTCAATTTATGATTGGCTAATATGGTCTTTTGAGGAACTAGGAGGGTATTTGAATTATAGGAAACTTTATTGACCACATAAGTAAATGATTATTTTTATCATAGATAATGGCATCTCTTACGGACACTTTTCCAGGTACAATGGACATTAATTAGCTGTGGTCCTAATAGAGGTTTGGTGCAAGACTAATTTGAACCCATAATCTTACATACAACAAATTAACAGATACCATTTTTTCTCACTGTCTGAAGTTAAATCAGACCAAATCTCTTGTTTTAAGTCAGAATGAACAAAGTTATTTTCATTTGCTAAATGCCACAATAATGAGAGAAGGAGTACATCAAAGATTTCTTTATTTATTACTGTTTATGTATAATTCCTTAATGTGGCAGAGCTGTCTTTGAACTGGATGGTTTGGGTGAAACCTTTGGGTTTCCTTCCACAAGTTTTTCACAACAGTTTGCTGTTGTTCTGGCCCATTCCTCCTGATGGAACTGGCATTAACTCAGTCAGGTTTGTAGGTGCCTCAATCTCACATATCTTTCCAGAGTTGCCCACATTCTCCATAGGACTAAGATGAAAACATTGTCTTGTTCTTGAGCCACTCTATACTCTGGCTGTTTGCTGAGGGTCATTGTCCATCTGGCAGACTCATATGAACCTGAGCTTTAACTCCTGCCTCATGTCTTTTAGATGTTGCTTCAATATTTTTCAGTGATTCTTGAGAATAGGGACAAAATGGGTTTTAATTTTCCCTTTTTTTTTTTTTATTATTTCTCAACCTTATGTATATATGCAAATATGACAAATAATGTTTTGGAAATGTAAAGATGCTAAGGTACAGGCTCCCAGTTGCAACATTTTTTTTAAAATTACATTTTTAATCGACCTGACCCAGAACTTTGTCATCACCATCTGACAAAAATAAATACAAAATCATTTTTAATGACCCTATTAGTGATATTTTTACTCATTTTGCAGACAGATGCTTCTCAAGAAACAAAATAAATATTATTTAAAACCAAAAACAACAAAAAGTCCATCTGACAGAGTTGACACTGCATGACGGAGTTGACACAGAACTGAAGGTGGTGACAAACTAGTGAGTAAAAAGAAGAACTTGATACATGTGAAGTAATGCAATTTATGTAAAATACATTAAAATGAATGAATGAGGGCACATTTAAGTGAGATTTGACAACAATTTCACTGAAAGAGTCTCAAAAACTCTGATGGAGTTGACATCTGACGGAGTTGACAAAAAGCCAAACTACCTCAATTTATATGATGTTATTCTGAAGGAGGCCATATTGTAGCTCATCAGGTCCATGAAATCTTTATAATATACCAAAATTAAGCTTGTATTTCACAAAATTTCATCAAAGTTTTGTAAATTGTCAGTTATGGTGTTGACACATCATGGTTGTGACAAACAACGTAGGAATAAAAAGAAGAAAAAACTAAAGAATAACATAAGCTAACCAGAGCTAACTAGCCCTCTTAGCAAAGGAAGAGAAGGGAAGTGGTCATGGGGTCCTCAGAAGTTCTGGTGCCCCCAATAATGCCTGATTTTTTTTTTTTTACATTCTTTTCATTTCTGACGGTGTTGACAAAAACTAGGGACAAATTTCAATTGAGTTGGAAAATATATATAAAAATTATTAATTCAATTTATTGATACCTTTATAATTATTTATATGACTACTTATATTTAATTGTCATAATATATAATTTTAGTATTTCTTTAATTGTTTTAAACTATTATAATGTATTGAGTTCTGCTCCTGGACAAGGGATTTTACAGGCATCATCCACCGACTACAATGTTTAAAATAAAAAAATATTCAGCAAATACCTGGAAAATATACATTGTTGTGCTCACATGACCCAGGTTAGTTTAGTCAGATATTTGAAAAAATAATATTTTGTGTATATTTTATTCAAATTTTGTGCTTTATCCATAGGACCTGTTTTGTCCCTATTCTCAAGAATCACTGTTTTATATATTTCCTCATAATGTAATTAATTAAATTCAATTTCAATTCAAAACTACTTTTTAATCCCAGAGGAAAATTTAATATTGTTACAACTCATTTAATGAAAGAGTTATTGTAGATGGTCATAGCTGAGGACACTGGCTCAAGGTATAGCTGGAAATAAGATCAGCTACCATAACTATGCGGATGATACTCAGATCTACATCACGATGTCACCAGGTGACTCTGAACCCATCCAATCACTGAACAGATGCTTAGAACAGATCACTGTGTGGATGTGCCAAAACTTTCTCCAGCTGAACAGAAACAAAACTGAAGTTATCATCTTTGGACCTAAAGAGGAGCGATATAGAGTTACAGAACTAGAATCAATGCACAGCTTCAGTTATTACAACTAAAAACCAGCGATCAGCCTGAAACCTGGGAGTAGTGATGGACTCTGACCTGAACCTTCAGAGCCACATTAAGACAGTCACAAAGTCGGCCTTCTATCACCTGAAGAACATCTCCAGGATTAGAGGTCTGATGTCTCAGCACGATCTAGAGAAACTCATCCATGCGTTTATCTTTAGCTGCATTGATTACTGCAACAGCGTCTTCACAGGTCTGACTAATAAATCAATCCTCCAGCTGCAGCTGATCCAGAAGCTGCTGCTCGGGTTCTCACTAAAACCAGGAAGTCAGACCACATAACACCAGTTTTAAAGTCCCTACACTGGCTCCCTGTAGCTCAGAGAATAGACTTTAAAATACTGATGTTAGTTTATAAATCACTGAACGGTTTAGAACCACAATACATTAAAGATCTGTTATTGTTGTATCAACCTTCCAGACCCCTCAGGTTCTGGTTCTGGTTCTGCTCTGCATCCCCAGAACCAGAACCAAACGAGGAGAAGCAGCATTCAGCTTCTATGCACCACAAATCTGGAACAAACTTCCAGAAAACTGTAAAACAGCTGAAACACTGACTTCCTTTAAATCTCAACTAAAAACCCACCTGTTTAGAGTTGTATTTGAAATGTAATCAATTAAGAATTTAATGATGGCACTTGACTTACTGTTATGTTTTGATTGTTGATTCTATGTTGCATGACTTTGTGTTTTTGTTTTTATGATGTAAAGCAGTTTGAAATGCCTTGCTGCTGAAATGTGCTATGCAAATTAAATGTGGCTGGCTGGCTGACTGACTGACTGACTGACTGACTGACTGACTGACTGACTGGAAGGATGTCCTGTAGCAACAACAGTCTGTATTACAACAATTTGAAGAAGCCTTCCACTGACTTTTTTAAGGCAGTTTCATGAAGTGGATAGTCAGGATTGCCCATAATTTTCTTGATTTTGTGCTATGTAAAGCAGCTGCGCTCTGTTGTAAATCACCCTGCTGCTCTGGCTACACATCATAACAAAAGAACAAAGAATAAGTATTGGCAAAAACAATCAGTCCTGCTTAGGAATGCTCCAATCAGGTTTTTTGCTGACAATTCCAAGGGCCAATCACTGATCACATGGATTGGCTGTTCAATTTTTGCTTTATGTATAAATGCTACTATGTAATCTGGCAAAACAAAACCATAAAATCACCTAATATAGACAAACACATTCAAAATACTTGCAGGCACAATGCAACAAGCGTTTTGACTGAACGCTCAAAGAACGTTCAGTCAAAACGCTTTTGAGCGTTAATATTAAACAGTAAGACTTTCACACTAAAATATACATAAAGTCAAATAAATATCACAACACTGTCTATATAAAATAAAAAAGGAAACATTCATTTAGAGTCAAATGTAGGTTGCATCAAAATAAACAATCCTAAGTTACTAAATCAAAATTCTACATTTTATGCTGACTCTGATCTAATTCTGCTAAATACAGGGAGAAAGCAGAGGAGCTCAATTTCTTTTCACAGATTATCTGTCTCATGATGGACTGGCAACCTGTCCAGGTGAACCTCGCCTCTCGCCCATTGACAGCTGGAGATGGTCACCAGCACCTCAATGGATGTACATTAGGACATAGTGAAAGTTTTAATTCATATGTAAAAACATATTTCTAAGTTACATGCTGCAGCTTTAAGTGGGTGTTCAATGTAACACTGGTTCAATGTCTGGTGGAGTGGAAACAGCACTACGTCTGAAACATTATATCTCAGTAGTGCGTCACGGCAGTTCAACAGCAAGAGCAGAACCCAGCATCTTACACCGCTAGCCCAAAGACTTCACTTTTTTATTGGTTATTTGCTTAGCTTTCTTACCATCATACTAATCTGGCTGAATGCTGGCAGTTTTGTGCTGCTTCCAAGCTTACTGTGGGTAATACACTAATATTTAGCTAAGTCGTGGTTTAAAATCATGCATGGCACGAAAGGTTTCCCTGCTTAAATCAGCACACGTCTAAGCCTGTCTTAAGTTAAACCATGACCATTTGGATGGTCCAGGCGAGTCATGGGAGAAAGTTATGTGGTCAAATGAGATCAAAACAGAACTTTTGAGTTCTATTTTTCAGTTCTAAGAGAAATTCATTTAATCAAAGTATGTCAAGAATATGTGTGTATGTATTCCACCTTAAGTAGTGGAGACCTAAAGCAGTGGAAATCATCAGCAGCACTGACAACCTCAGCTGGACACCTCACATCACTTCACTGGTGAAAAAGGCACAGCAGCGCCTGAACTTTCTGAGACGAATAAAAAGAGCTTTGCTCCCCCCTCCCATCCTCTCCACCTTCAACAGAGGAACAATTGAGAGCCTGCTGACCAGCAGTATCTCCATGTGGTCTGGAAGCTGCAAGGCCTCAGACTGGAAGTTTCTGCAAAGAGAGGTGAAGACAGCGGAGAGGTTCATTGGAGCTCCACTCCCCCCTCTCCAGAACATTGCACACAGACGAGGCTTAGCCAGAGCAAACCAGATCCTCTCTGATTCCACCCATCCTCTCCATGGTCTGTTCATCCAGTTGCCGTCTGGCAGGAGATTCTGTAGCATCCGCTGCAGAACAACCAGACTCAGAAATAGTCGTCTCCTACTGGCCACCAGATTGCTCAACAATCCCATCATGAAGACTGTCTGAGGCTGTTTGAAGATACTAAGTTATGTACAATCTGCACATTTTGGACCAGAACCCGTCTAATTCCTGAGCATTCTGATGTTTGGACATTCCCATCATGTCTATACTTGCATAACTGTTTGAGCAGATGAAGGAAGTGTGTTTTAAGCATGTGGAAATTCTTCTCCAGGCTGAACTAGTGAAGCTCACAAGTATCTTCCTGATATTTGGACTAATTTCCAAGCATCTGAAATGATGAAAGCATCATGTCACAGAAAGCAGGGTTTTCCACATCTACAGGTAATTAACTCTGTCAGTCAATCAAAAGTTTGCAAACCCATGACGTCATTATCCGGGTTTTCGCTCATTGTTTACAGAAATAGTAATCATTCTGTACGTAAAGCTCTGATTCTGAAGTCATTAAAAAAATCCGTGACATATTCTCTCTCTCTCTCTCTCATTATTGTGGCATTTAGTACCGAACATGAATCATTCAGGTCATTCTAACTGATCTACTTACTAACTCAGTAAAGTCGACACATTGGCCTGTACCTGGACGTCAGAGTGTGACTCAGGTTTACATCTTTCAAAGGCGACAATTTTCTCCTCACTCATCTTGTCAGTGTCAGCGATCACATAGTGTCGAGGTGTGTATGCAGCAGAGAGGCTGTCCATCAGCCGCAGGATCTCTGTGGTGTGACCACCTGGGGACAGACAGAAGAGAAGCCAAATCACTTGGTCACCAGTTTGTTTTTACTCATGATCCGTCACTAAAGTGAACACAGGACAGCCGGTCTGATCTGGTCAGACAGGAGAAGAGGCTGGTCCAGCCTGCAGAGTCTCCATGTTGAATCTCACCTGATCCTGCAACGACCAGAACCGCAACATGACTTCTGGTTTTGGGCGGATTAGATCCCGAATTTAAGACAAAATAAACCCGAAGAAGAAATAATAAAGCTGTCATGAATAGAGAGAACACAACTCCAAAAAGCCACATCACAGCAACTACGGAGGCTGTTTTAGACCAAAAAGACATTACTTCTTCTCCTGAATGGCGTTCATTTTGTTGCATTGCGCCCCCTGTCGTTTGCTTCAGTGACAACTTACATTAAATCAGCATTTTTACTTTTTCAGTGCTGCTGAAAAAGTAAAAAGCCTTTCTCGGACTCATAAATCTCTATCTTTTAGTTAATATGTTAACTGTTCCACACATTCCTCCATCCAGCTGAGCGATTCTGCTCCTTTTTAACTCTCCTTCAAAAATTGACATTTATTTTTGAAAGAGGCTGTTTCAAGATCCACATTTTCTTTTTCTTTTAGCTGACTTGTCTCTCTTATCCAATGGATGTGCCCACTTCATCATATGCGTCCCATGTGGCTGCATGACAGTGAATAGGTTGCTAATAGTCCATGACGTCAGCTGTTCTATCTGTGAAGAACACATGAAGCCGTCCTACCTTGTGCTTATGCGCATGCGCACATGGATGCTACGTCACACAGCAGATTTCTTACAAATTACATCCTATCTGTGGAAATTTCGTTTCATGTGTTTTATTTGATCGAAGATTTTTATTTAATTTATGTCATACCTGACTTTCATTACACTGTTGTACTACATGGTTTTAGTTTACATGGCAGGCAGTGCAGATATACCCTAACCCTATATATATATTTATAAATGGCTTTACTTGCCGTCTGCAAAGTCGTTACTACTGTAAACAACTCATTGTTGGCGGTTAATTAGGACAAAATATATTGTTTTGTGGACTATTTTGTCCCTATATTTTCAAGTATTTTTGTTTAATTGCACTTTTAATTAAACCTTGTTAAATAGATGTTATGAGATTGAAGCTGTGTAATAGTAGTTTAATATTAGTGTATTAATCGTATCCTATCATTTCAGGTGCAAAGTGACCTACTCAGTTCTGTGGACACGTGGCTGCGCTGCATCTGATAAAGTCATACAACTGCACTGTATTAATGCGCAAAAAAGAGTTGCAGTGATCTGTATTTGTAGATGTCTATGTTTAATTTATTCCAATAAAAACTGTTTCCCCTGCCTTATTCTTACAAACACCTTTGTAATTAAAAATATTTGTCAAAAGGTAGGAAATTCTAATAAAAGGATTAGTGCATACATCGATGTATGGGGTTGAGGTTAGGGGTATTGCTTTTCATTTTAAACGGGTAGGATATTCAGATGAAGTGATCTTCTTGTGGTTTCGTCATGAATATAAATTGTTCCAATGCTAAGCTAAGCATAACTCCTAAGCTTCCACTTCAGAACACCAGGATCTCCGGCGGCTCAGGGCGGCGGTAATGACGGAACCCAGGACCGGGTCTTCCGGCGGCGTCCGACTCCGGGCGGGCAGATCGCCAGCCGCGATCCCCACCACTAATTCGGGCTGAAAGTAGGATTGCCACTCGTCCCATAAAATACGGAAACGTCCCGTATTTGGCTGTTAAATGTTGCGTCGTGTTTTGAACCGATACCAGACGTGATTTGTTCCGTATTTCTATAAATGTCCGATAGACACGCCTATCACACACCTATCAACACTAAGTGCAACAACGACCAAAATAAAACACAGGAAATATTCTTGTAAAAAATTAAATTCTCGTTGCGGGAACTAAAGGACCCCTGAACGCTACGGACCGACGCTGTTGTCACGGTTGCCTAGAGACGGACACTACACAGCCGCGGTGAGGTGCTATCAACCTGCATCTTTTTAAAACATCCTGACCCGATTCCTCACCATCCTTAGAAGCAAAACTTCTCGTAAAGATACAGATGTGAGAAGGAAGACGCGAATCCCAGGCTGAATAATGTTAGTGAGGATGAACACAGGCAATAAAAAAAAGTGTCCATCGTGGCTCAGTGTGATACCAAACAGAATAGATCAGGAGAGGAACACAGCAGATCCTGATATGGTAACATTTTGCTATGATTAAGTTTCTTATTGTGCTTTTAGTTGACAATATTGGTTTGATTATTTGCTTATTTAATGTATAATAATTGCACTAAACTTTTTTATTTTACTTGAGAAATATTTTCATTGCTACCCTAACTTGATTGATTTTATATTTAAAGAAATGACTCCCCTGATATGAGTGAAACAACATTGAAACAACATTAGGCAGAAACACTGAATCTACATTGAAGCCTGGCATTGAAACAGAATTGAAAGTGGTCGGTGACTTACATGTTGAATTAACGTTAGAGTTTCAACCACAACTGACACTATATCAATGTTGATTCAACCATCATTTGAAAGTGAATCTACATGCTGTAATGAAGGCCGCTGTTAGCAGGGTTGTCTGTGTGTTAAATGTTGGTGAATAAACACCCAGCGGGATTTGCACTGTTTCTCTGCCTCAAGTCTCCTACTTCCTCCAGCCGCTAAGGGCCATTCTAACAAGTGGTGTCAGAAGTGGGATCGGAGTCACAAAGTGGAGTTGAGGATGACAAATGACAGAGAAAAGAGGAAACAAGACCAACAGGAGGATCCTGATGATGGAGCAAAGTCGTCTGCTGATCAGGTGGGCGTGGCTCCAAGCAACCCTGACAAGATTGAGGAGCTTGCAGATTTGGTGAAATCCCTCATTCAGTCTCAATCAGTGAGAGACCAACAGTTTGCAAAAGAAGCTTCCCGTCAAGAGCATAGATGGAAGAGTATGCAGCACCAGTTTCACCAAATACAGCAGCAAGTGAATCATCTGACACAAGACTCTGGAGGTGACCAGCTACAGTCTGGAGCAGCACAGCCTCAAGATGACATGGATGACCCAGGAGAAGGGCCAAGTCAACCGTCTTGGTGTGTTGGGCCAGAGAGGGATTTCAGCATGCAGAGAACCTAAACTACATCCTCTGCTGCCTAATGATGACATCGAACATTTTTTGACCACTTTCGAAAGAATGGCCCAAGTCTGTCGATGGCCAAAAGAAGAATGGGCTATCCAGCTAATTCCCCTACTGACGGGCAAGGCACAAAGTGCTTATGTCTTGATGGATCTTGCAGACTCAGACGACTATGACAGAGTGAAGGCGGCCATATTGCAAAAGTATGAAATTACAGCTGAAACCTACCGTCGATGTTTCCGTTCCTTGGACATTCTTCCTGGAGAGACTCCACAAGAGCGCCTGAAAGAAATGTTTTTCAAGTGGGGTAAACCGGAGAAGGCAACAGTGAAAGAAATTTCAGAGACAATTATTCTGGAACAGTTCCTGAGAATGGTTAACCCTGAACTAGAGGTGTGGCTTCGTGAGCATGACCCAAAGACAGCAGAGAAAGCAGCACAACTGGCTGAGGTCTTCACGGCAGCTAGACGAGGGACAAAAAAACAGTACTTTTGGCCGAGACTCCAACTTTGCCCACAAAAGTAAGTCTGTTAAGGAAGAATTTTTATATTACAATTAAATTTAGCAAAACTCTGGCTCTGATTCTTCCTTTTGATCCCGGGTTCTCTCGCGTGGCCACGTGTGGGGACAAAAACACAACAATGCGTGTTGACGTCACAGAATTACAGAATTTAATCCAATCAGAAGAAAATATAAGATAGTACAGGAAACTGAAGAAACACAGATACAAACATTGTTACCTGAGACAAGAAGACAAAGAAATATCAAGGACGTCCTTGGAGAAAGAGCTGGTGCAGAAGTAAAATAAATCAGCTTTTTTCTAAATTGTTTCCCTTTTGCACAAACTTTTATACCTGTAGGTGTGTTTTCCTCTTTAATGTATTCAAATGAGGCGTATCTCTAGTTGACCAACTGGAAGGCATCTCTGGCCCTTATTGAATTTAGAAAAAGTCCCGCAATTTGTTCACAAGATCAAACACCTTTTGTTAAATAAGGTAGAAGCAGACTCTCCGAATTCATGGTGGTTTATGGCTTTCACAGATCAGTGTGAAAAGCTAGAACTTCCTACTGATTGTTTCCAGACAGACAAAGGGCAGATCAGAAGATCTTGGCAAACAATCTGCTTTAACTACAGTAAAATATATCAATAGGTCAGAATATGTTATAAATTTTAAAACTATAATTATGGTATTTCAATCAAGTCATGATAAATTCTAAAAGTAACTTATTTTAAATGTATTTTCTTAACACTATCCGGCTCTACAGCCATCTGGGCCAAGAGAAACAGATGCAGGAACCTCACAGGTAGCTGTGAAATTCTGGTTTCTCTTCTGCTCTGCCAGGAACAAACCTTTAATACTGTATTTTAATTCAATGAAAAGTTCTCCAAAAACCCAATTTGTTCTTCTGCACTCAGCATCTCCAAAGTTTAGTCCTGATATCAAACCAAAAGCAATAGATAATATCAACAGAAAATAATGAAGTACAATTCCTGTTTCTAATTAGGAATTAGAAACAAATAAGAATTAAGACATTAATTCACCATAAACCTAAGTATTTTCTAATACTAAACAAAACATTTTCATGTGATTCTAATATAGTCAGAAATACAATTTCAAATACATTCATCATTAACTAAATTAATTCTAAAACAAGCTAATAGAATTTTCAGTCAAAACATGTTATTAATAACTAAGAAAAATGTCTTACAAATTAAATGTTAGTGATTTAAAACATTTTATGTTATATTCAGTTTTTTGCACCATGTCAGATGTTAGTTCTGGAAGACTTCTCATCCTGGTTACGTGAACCGACCAAAGTTCCCTTTCTCACAGTAATTCAAGTGATTCTGTCCTCCACCTTCCTGCATATGTTAATTTATGACCTCCTGTCTTTAATGATAAGACCCCAGGGGTCTGAGCCGAAATTCTCTTGCAGATCCTCTATTCTCCTTTGTACTTTAAATGCTTAACCCAGCAATAGTTCTTCGGGTTTTAAATCACTAACACAAACCTGTTCAAACTTAAGAAATTCGTTCTAAAAGGTTTAAACTGTGTTAAACACTAAAAATAGTCATTTTTCCTCAACAAGTCCAATGGGGATGAACGGGGTGGTGGTTAGTTGGAGAACAGGACATTTTCTAGTGGTAGGCAACTTTCCTCTACCAAGTACAAATCTGATTCTGTTAAGAATCCCCCTTTTCGTTCTGTCAAGCGAGACATAAGATGCTATTTATGTAATGGACTGGGCCACACAGTATTTCTGCCCTCTTACTAATCAGTCTAAGCCATCTCTGTTTTGCACTGTCCCCAGACCCACTACATATGCTTTTCATGATGTTGCTCGTACGGCACCAGTTCTGATTAATGGGCAGCGTGAAACAGCCTTGTTAGATACAGGAGGATTTCAGACTGTGGTTTTGTCTTCCTTAATACCTAGAGACAAGTGGTCTGAGGAGAAATGTCACATAAGCTGCATACATGGGGATAAGCATGAATATCCAACGGCTGACATATATCTGACTGTGGGAGGGCACACATTTTTTATGTCAGTAGCTCTTGCAGCAAAACTTATTCTGGGTAATGATGTCCCCATTATTGCAGATCTCATTCAGCAAGCAGAACTACATCCTCCCAAAGTACTGATGCCCACACACCCAGAAAACTTTCCCCCCCAGAAAGTGACTGATGCTCTTTTAGCCCAAATCATAGAGTTCCCATGTAAAGTAGCATCTTCAGGGCACAACATGGTCACCACAAGGGCTCAGAGTGCACAAAACACCTTGAGAGAGTTACCATTTTTTGAGGAAGTATGGGAAAAGGGACCAGTTAAACCTTATAAAACCAAGGCTGAGAGAAGGAGGGACAAGATAAGAGGTTCAGCCAGGCAGACGCACACTGTTACACCATTCCAGCTTCTAGATGTTGATCTTCCAGCTAATGTAGGTGAGCTTCAGAGACAGGATTCAACTTTAAAATATTGGTTTGATAAAGTCATAAAGGTGGACGGAATCGCACAGGGTACTGCAGGGTTTCTTGATGAAGCTACTTATGTAGTAAAAAAGGGAATTTTGTATCAGTGTAAAGGGGATGTGGAGTCCTTAGCATTACCACAACAGTTCAGAGAGAGAGTAATGGATCTGGGACACACAGTTCCATGGGCTGGACATATGGGATTTCAGAAAACACTGTGTAGGATTGCTAGAAGATTTGTGTGGCCAGGAATGTATACTCAAATATCACACTTCTGTAAGTCCTGTGTTAAATGTCAACTCACTTCAGGAAAAAAGATTCCTCAGGCCCATCTTCAGCCCCTACCAATTATTGGTACTCCTTTTGAGAGAATAGGGATGGATGTAGTGGGTCCCTTAGAGAGAAGCTCAGCAGGCAACAAATACATTCTGGTTATATGTGATTATGCCACTCGATATCCTGAAGCTTTTCCCCTGAGGTGTGTGAAAGCCAGAAATGTTGCTAACTGTCTGATACAACTGTTCTCCAGAGTAGGGATACCGAAAGAGGTTTTGACTGACTGTGGAACAAACTTCATGTCTAAGCTGTTACAACAAGTCTACCAGTTGCTAGGAGTGAAGGGAATTAAGACCACCCCCCATCATCCTCAAACGGACGGGCTTGTTGAGAGATACAACCAGACTCTAAAGAACATGCTACGCAAGTTTGTTTCCACTACAGGAGCAGATTGGGACCAGTGGTTGCCCTATTTGCTGTTTACCTACAGAGAGGTCCCACAGGCTTCAACTGGATTTTCACCATTTGAACTGCTCTATGGCCACCAAGTGAGAGAACCATTGGACCTCCTGAAAGACTACTGGGAACATCCTGAATCAGCGGAGGAAAACATCGTGGCGTATGTGGTCAAGATGCGACAGAGGTTGGAGGAGATGACGGCTCTGGCACAGGAGAGCATGAAGATGGCACAACAGAACCAGAAAAGATGGTATGACCAGAAATCTAAGGAGAGGGTCCTGAAACCAGGCCAACAGGTCTTATTGCTATTGCCAACCTCAGATAACAAGCTGCTTGCCAAGTGGCATGGTCCATATGAAGTGACTCGGCAAGTGGGTAAGGTCACATATGAACTGTTTATGCCTGACAGAGTGAAAAAACATCAGACATTTCATGTGAATTTGCTGAAAGAATTTCAGGTGCGTGAGAGACCAGTGCAGCAGCTCTTGATTTGTGATGTTCAAGATGAGGAGGTGAAGGAGAAGTTTCTGCCCTCCAACGAAACACAGATCAGTGTGGTTGATCTGTCTCATCTGTTAGCAGCCCAGCAGGAGGATGTTGCAGCTCTACTGGATTCTGAACTCTTTTCAGAGGCTCCAGGTTTTACAGACCTGCTGCAACATGACATCTGTCTCAAGAAGGATGCGCCAGCTCGGCAGAAGAGCTACAGGATTTCTGAGCGGTTGGTGCCAGAGCTCAAGAAAGAGATCAACTTTATGTTGGAACTTGGCATTATTGAAGTATCAACCAGTGAATGGTGCAGTCCTGTGGTTCTTGTACCAAAAAAAGATGGTTCACTGAGATTTTGTATTGACTTTCGCTATCTGAATTCTCTGTCTCAGTTTGATCCATATCCTATGCCCAGAATAGATGACCTGTTGGAAAGAGTGGGAGGAGCAAGGTACATTACTACGCTGGACTTAAGTAAAGGATATTGGCAGGTGGCACTAGCACCGCAGGCCCGCAAGCTGACTGCATTCAGAACACCATTTGGTATGTATCATTTCAAAGTGATGCCATTTGGTCTACAGGGAGCACCTGCCACCTGTATATTATTCTGAAGATTGTGTTAGTTTGTCAAACTGTGTTTGTGTGTATGTATTTTGTTTTACCCTGTTTTTTGGTGGGTTTGTAAAGTGGAACAGCCAGCTACTATAAAAGGCTGCATGTTGGCCACATTGAGGTGTGTTGCTGCTGAGACCCCAGGCTGCTGTTAGCAGGGTTGTCTGTGTGTTAAATGTTTGTGAATAAACACCCAACGGGATTTGCACTGTTTCTCTGCCTCAAGTCTCCTACTTCCTCCAGCCGCTAAGGGCCATTCTAACACATGCACATTTGGGTTGATTTTATATTGAACGATAGCTAAGGATTTATGTACGTTTTTTGGTCTGATAGGTCTATATCATAACATACCACTAAAAGTTTCTTCACTGGTGTTAAACACACTATGTTATTGGTAGATGATGGGGATGATGGGTATCATAGGTATGTCATTCAAAATTATCTTACATTAACACATTTCCAAAAATGTGTACAAAAGGTTAAACATGACAACATGGCATTGATATAACATTTTCTTTAAGAAAAGAGGGACAGGTCTTTAAACATATTTGACTCCTTTTTGACTGTCAGAACAACAGTCTATTGTCCATGTAAGAACAACGTCCATAAGATTAAGCTTTGTATTGTATGAATCAGGAAAACAGTACAAGTTGGGGTAACCCAAGCTTGACTCTGGTTGGCGTTACTTTAATTTCATGATGCCTTCCTCCCGTTCTGGTGTGTAATGAAGCCATTTCTTGACAGTTTCGCTTCAGTCCGCGACACTCAGCTTTGGGTCAAACTGCTGAGCAGCAGCTGAAAAACACAAAAATAAGAGTGAGGACGATGCTGGTTAGAATGATGACAAACATTTGAAAAGTTTTGAAAGACATCGAAATATTAAATAGTGTACTGGTTATAGGTCTGAGAACAAACATAAACTGTTTAGTTCCCCATGTGCACTTAGTTACATTAATAAGGACATACTAATGAATATTCATTAATATTTATCTTAACGTTTGTTGACATATGTTACACACAATGGGCCCTGCCCTATTTTTAAAAAACTCAAATCCCACAAAATCTCCCAGGATTTCATGCTTAGGCCTAGAGTAGTGGGCAGGATAAAAAAGAATACAAAAGGACACATGACCTCAATTATTAAAAATATCTGGTTTGCCTCAAAATAGCCAAGATGACTATAGGCACAAAAAATGCAGTTATTTTTCAATAAACACATTTAAGATCAAAGTGATGTTGCCAAACTTACCATAAAACTGTTCAGAGTAGAATTGTAAACAAGCCAGCAGCAAAGTAGCTGTTTGGTTGGACAAAACACTAGTGTAAACATGGAGGTGGACTGCTCCACTCCTTTTAGTGACTTGTAGATGTTTTTGTGTCAACATATTATGCACAGTCAGTAATAATATTTATAGACAAGTAAGAAATTGTACAGAAAGGAATCATAACCCACTGTTCTCAACATGTAGTGCTTAATTTGAAACATGATTAACTCCCACCTAATAATAAAATGTTCCCCCTTTCCAGTAAAGAGGGAAAAGTTGGCGGGACTGGGGTGAGGGAGGGGGGCTTAAAGAGGGAAAGGTTGGGAGGAGTGGGTGGGTGGGGGGAGGGAGGGAGTGAAAAGTGGGGAAGGTTTGGGGGAGTGTATACTGTAGGGAGAGGTGAGGAGGGGTGCAACAAACGGCATACTTGGATTCAAAATTGATTAGACACTGGTCCTCCAAGTACTGCCCTGCAAGTTTGAGATATTTCCCTAATTCAGCACACATGATTTTAATTGATGACTGATTGACAGGGTTTTGCTGAATTGAAAACATACAGGTCAGCTTGCCTTGAGGACCAGTGTTGAAAAGCACTGGATTATACATTGGAATTTCAATTAATAAACTTCGACCAGAAAAAAATGAATGGGAAATGTTGGGGTGAGAACGGAGAGAGGGGAGTAAAGAGAGGAAGGTTGGGTGGGTGGGTGTGTTGGGGGATAGGGGGGCAGGAGAAGGGGTTGTTGAAGAGGACTGGGGTAGGGGTGTGACAAACAGCAAACTTTGATTCAAAACTGATAAGCAGTTTTTCCCAACCCTGGTTCTTAAGTCAAACTGACCGGCATGTTTTCAGTTCAGCAAAACCCTGTTAATCAGCCATCAATTAAAATCATTTGTCCCTAATTATGGAAATGCCTAAAACTTGCAAGGCAGTGTGCCCTGAGGACCAGAAAAACACTGGATTCGATGTTGGCGTTTCAATTATTAAAATTTGACCAGAAAACAACATTGATTCAAAGCAACATTGTGGGCGACTGTGGCTCTGTGGGTAGAGTAGTCTGCTTGCAATGGCAAGGTTGTAGTTTTGATTCCAGCTTCCCTCCTGTCACATGTCAATGTGCCCCTGGGCAAGGCACTTAACCCCAAATTACCTACCGAGCTGCGTATCGGTGTATAAATGTGTGAGCACTTGTGAGAGTGAATGGGTGAATGTGACTCTAGTGTAAAGCACTTTGAGTGGTCAAAAATTATTGGATAAAGCACTATATAAGTTCAGTCCATTTACCATTCAATGACATCTTTTCAACATTAGTTAATTGGCTAGAATTGGATGATTGTTTGATGTTTGATCCACCATCAACCTCAACCAGAAATCAACCTTTCTGACTATAATTCGACATTGAATTGCCTTCATGTGGTATCTGGATCCAAAGATTGGAAACATTATACTTTTAGATTTCTGCAATGTCTGAGCTAATGTTTATGGAAATTTGAGCATAATTACTCAACATTTTATATATGTCACTGCTTACATCCATATTGTTTATTTTGTATTAATAAACAGTTATTTTATTTGAAAGGTTACATAAAAAAGCCAATGCCACCTGAGCACCACCCTCTACTAAATTACTGTAGAGCTGGGCTGAGTTGTTTGAAATTGTTTTTGATATATTTGATAATTTGCATATTTATTTACAGGTATTTATTTTAGAGAACGAGAGCCTAACCAGCATGCATTGCCTCCAGGGCATGATTAATTGGATAAGGTGACGTCAGTTCAGTTGAACACACCTGTGTGAGATCACGCGCCATGCCTTCTCCTATTCCCATCACGCGCCTGTTACGGAAAGACATCTACCCGTCTGCAGACATCGCGGCTTGTAGCAGCCCGCTCTTCCAGCTGTCCCAAGGGTCCACCTTGCAGGTCCCCCCCCAGCGGTTACATGGTAAAGTCGCAAGCCGCCTCTGGTCCTCCGTGATTTACTGGGATCAGCTGCGCTCCGTGGAAGTTGTGGGCTCCGGGGGCTTCGGCTCCGTCTACAAGGCGGAGTACCTCGGAGAAACTGTTGCGCTGAAGAAAGTGAAAAAGAGCACAAAGAACAAGCTGGCCTCCCGGCAGAGTTTCTGGGCTGAGCTGAACGCCGCACATCTCCACCATAAGAACGTCGTGCGCATCATCGCCGCCAGCACGTGCGTGCTGGCGGACTTGGAGGATGACGCGATCGGCGCGATCGTCATGGAGTTTGTGGGCAGCAGAAATCTGCAGCAGATCATATATGAGAGCTCGGAGGAGCTCGGGGAGGACCGGTGGCTGAAGTTCTCCACAGACATCGTGAAGGGCTTGAGCTTCCTTCATTCCCACAGTGTTGTGCATCTGGACATCAAACCAGCCAACGTGCTGGTGTCACGGGGAGAAGTGTGTAAAATTGCCGATTTTGGTTGTTCACTGAAGCTGGACCGTGACTGTGAAGTGAGCGCCGTCAGCCCCCAGGTCAGCCACGGATGTGGCACATATTCACACCGAGCCCCGGAGCTGCTCAAAGGCGAGCAGGTGTCTCCTAAAGCGGACATCTTCTCGTTGGGGATAACCATGTGGCAGCTTTTGACCAGAGAGCCCCCCTACACGGGTGACAGGCAACACGTCCTCTATGCTGTTGTGGCGCACAATCTGCGGCCGTCTGTATGCGACCACCCGGTGTTTGTTTCTGTGCTGGGGAAGCGACGTGCGGCGCTGCTGGGCCGCTGCTGGAGCGCTGATGTCCGCTGCAGACCTAGTGCCGAGGATGTGCTGCATCAGCTGGAGCTCCTAAGGTCTCCTAGGTGATTTTGTTATTTTATTATTCGACTTTTAGAGAATTTCAGTGCAATTTAGATGGTGTTGTGCAGCGAAACCCTGACAAGATGGCAGCTTTCAGTTTGGACATAATGTGCCTCAAACTTAAACATCCAGACTTTAACACTTGGGTTCTGCTTTCCAACAGTCGGCAAACTAGCCTTGTTTTACACCTCCAAATGTATTTTTTGTTATCTAAAATTGATTTAAATGTTTTAATTATAATTGTTGTAACCACACACGTATGTATGTCTGTATCTTAAGGTGTTTATTTCTGCACCAGATTAATTTATCAGGCCCAATTCGCATATTGTATTTCTCAAGCTGTAAATATATTTTTTAGACAATGATCAAGAATACGATGGAAGAGGATTGGGGCCTCTGACAAAAAGGAATTCTGAGTTTAAAGTCAGAATTATATATTTTTTTTCAGTGGCCCTAATCCTCTTCTTGGAAAAATGTATTTAAGAAACATTTCAGTTCCTACTTAAGTTTTTGATTTTTAGATAATTTGTATGTTGAATTTAATGTAATTGTTATGAATAAATTCTAGAAATATGTCACTCAGTGCGGCAGCATATTGGGGCCATGTACTTTCATTGATGCTGCATCCATGAGACTTCAGCTCTTTACTTATTTTAGCTATGAAATGCTCCAGCGACTGCCTGATTCTGATGGAGATGCTGCATGGCTCCTGGTGTCATCCTGGACATCCCAGCTCCTTTCAAACCAAACAGTGACTCTGTATCTAAAGCAGATGTAGTGAACGAACATTGCATGCAGATAACTGCATGCAATGTTCTATTTTTAGAAATCTAAACTTGCAATGTCCTAACTTGACACTCTAAAGGCAGTGTGTAATACAGCTTCCTGTTTCCTGCTTGATTAAAAATAAGCATGAAAGTACAAATTGAACTCTTCCATGAACACTCAGCATTGGAAAATGTCTGAGATGACTACAATAACACAAATGCCTAGATTTGTTATGGCCAAGTCTAACTTATTTACAGACCAACCCAAAATGATTATGGTCTCTGGCAGACAGCCTTTGAATGGACCATTAGAACCATGAGTTGAAAGTGTCACCTTCAGTGCTCTGTGGAGCTGCCACTCTGGACTATTCACCTTGTTCACTTTCTTTTCAGACACAGTGTGCCGTTTCCAGCTGCAGCAGGTGCATGTCTTGGTTAAGAAAAAGCATATTTGATGTGTTTGCAACATAAGACACCACATTTCACCACTCTATTAGATGTATTTTGTAGTGTCTCATAGAAACTAAAATCCAAGTGGTACAAGATCTATAACTAAAGCTTTGTGTTTTCAGAAAAAGCCTTGGATAAAATTTTTACACACCTGATGAAATTGAGCTTAAAGCACAGTCCAGAAAGCAATGTTGGGCACATGAAAACCAAAAGACCATGCTGACAGTGAAACATGTTGCAACATTGTGATTTGGGTTTGTTTTTCTTTGGATGAGACTGGAGTTTTAGTCAAGGCTGATAAAATGAACAGTCCCAAATACCAGACAGCTTTCACAAAACACTAGTATGTAACAGGAAGCTGACAAGAGGAATTGAAATCTCAGCATCAAATGGAAGAAAAGCATATACCTGAATCCAGTTTCTGAATAGAACCCAGAGTTCAGGACATGACAGCAAATCTGATCTGTGACCTGAAAAAGGAAATCCCAATATGTGGGATACTAATATTTTTTACCCTGAAAAGACTGATTGATGGAAGGGAATGAAAATGTGATTTAAAGTATCTTTGCTAATTCAGACCATGTCTAAAAGTAAAGGTGAGGTGAAAAAGGAGGAACTCTGATTTGTGGCTGGAGTTCAATGTGACTTTCCAAGAAAGCAGGACAAGCCTGAATACCAGAAAATGGAAACATTAAGGGTCTTTAAAAGGTAATTGATATACCTTTGTCCTGCCTCAAGTGGAAGAGTTTAAGTATCTGGGGATCTTGTTCACGAATGAGGGAAGAAGGGAGCGGGAGATCGACAGGCGGATTGGGGCAGCGTCTGCCGTGAAGCGGGCGCTGTACCGGTCCGTCGTGGTGAAGAGAGAGCTGAGCCAAAAAGCAAAGCTCGCGATTTACCGGTCGATCTACGTTCCCACCCTCATCTATGGTCATGAGCTTTGGGTCATGACCGAAAGAACGAGATCACGGGTACAAGCGGCCGAAATGGGTTTCCTCCGCAGGGTGGCTGGGCTCTCCCTTAGAGATAGGGTGAGAAGCTCGGTCATCCGGGAGGGACTCAGAGTAGAGCCGCTGCTCCTCCACGTCGAGAGGAGCCAGTTGAGGCTCGGGCATCTGGTCAGGATGCCTCCTGGACGCCTCCCTGGTGAGGTGTTCCGGGCACGTCCCACCGGGAGGAGGCCTCGGGGAAGACCCAGGACACGCTGGAGGGATTACATCTCTCGGCTGGCCTGGGAACGCCTTGGGATTCCCCCGGAGGAGCTGGAAGAAGTGGCTGGGGAGAGGGAAGTCTGGGCCTCCCTTCTGAAGCTGCTGCCCCCGCGACCCGACCCCGGATAAGCGGAAGAAAATGGATGGATGGATGGATGGATATAAGGAAAGCATAGTAGCTTAGCATTTATGAAATAAGATGGTAATAAGATATAAAACATATATATTAAACACTAGATTTCTTCTGGATTTCTGTGTAAATGAGGAACTAGAGTTAACCTGAAGTAGAGCAGATCATTTTAATAGGGTTAGGGAGGATCAAGGAAAGGGGGAACGTTGGGTGTTTAGGGGGAGTGGAGGTGTGGGGCGGGGATGGTTGGGTTAGGACAAACAACATACTTTCATTCAAAATTGCTTAGCAGTTTTTCCCAATCCTGGTCCTCAAGTCAAACTGACCTGCATGTTTTCAGATGTTTTAATTTCAGCAAAACTCTGTAAATCAGCCATCAATTGAAATCATGTGCTGAAT
Source organism: Poecilia reticulata (assembly GCF_904066995.2). Taxonomy (NCBI): domain Eukaryota; kingdom Metazoa; phylum Chordata; class Actinopteri; order Cyprinodontiformes; family Poeciliidae; genus Poecilia; species Poecilia reticulata. The sequence continues at coordinate 306,580 of NC_088849.1, read as the reverse complement.
TATGGAAATGCCTAAAACTTGCAGGGCAGCGTGCCTGGAGGACCAGTGTTGAAAAACACTGCATCAGACGTTGGCATTTCAATTTGTTCACAAAACATCAATTCAGTGACATCTTTTCAACATTAGTTAATTGGCTAGAAATGGATGATTGTTTGATGGTTGATCTACCGTCAGTTGTCGACCTCAACCAAAAATCAACCATTCTAACCATAATTCAACATTGAATTACCATTGCGTGCTATATGGGCAAATAATTGATGGATTTTCTGAGGGTGACGGCAGGTGGGACAACCCCAATAAGGCAAGAGATTCAATTTGACATAAGTGGTTGATGAAGGTCAACTGAAGACGCCAAGGAAAGGAAAGAGAGATTTACTGTTTCTGGCACATAGGTAAGTGAGAAGACATCTACATTGAAAGAAGAGCAGTGGGAGGCTCCAAGAGAGTGCTGACCTGATCTGGAGATGACTGAAGACTTTTGAGCCATACCACTTTACAACGTTTGAACTTTAACAATGGTAGGTGTTATCAGCATATAAAAAGTTCTTCCTTCTGTGTAGAGTTCATGTCAGCCTCATGACATTAACACTGACATGAAAAATAATATTGAAGAAGTAAATATATCAAATCTAATTAAAAACATAAAAGTGATCAGTTCTTTACTGTTATGGCAGTGGTTCTTAACCTTTTTTGAGGTACCGAACCTCCCAGTTTCATATGCGCATTCACCGAACCCTTCTTATTCCCCACCCCCCCCCCCCCCCCCGACACACAACATACTTTGCGGTATTCTGATTTAGTAATGTAATTATATTAGCTGTGTTACCACCCCCACGCCAATAGAGGCAGTAGCAACCCCGAAAAGATGCGACTAAGGAGCAGATTTAGACTATAGAATTTGGTAAAAAAAAGTGGAACTCCTTCAATCAGGGCTCCTCCGCAGCTCTGATTGGCTAAGCAATGTTTCTTGATCCTCTGATTGGCTAAGCAATGTTTCTTGATCCTCTGATTGGCTAAGCAATGTAACGTGATCCTCTGCAGCAAGTGTTGGCAAAGCGGGGCGTCATCACGACTTTACACAAGTGTGTCTTTATCTCCGCGGCAGAGGCTCCGCCGAACCAGAGACCGACTCATCGAACCCCTGGGGTTCGATCGAACCCAGGTTAAGAACCACTGTGTTATGGTCTGTAAGATATATTTATTCTCAGTACTAGATGTGGTCTCAACAAACCCATGACATTTCAACAATATTATTTTACCTTTTATCTGGAAATAGTGTCTGTTTATTCTTGCCATACAGTCTCTGTATTAATTATTGCTCGAAAGGTCTTGCCATACCAGTTTATTCCTCTGTATTTACTTTAGGTTCTTAGTTTATTCTTGCATTTTATTCTTCATTCATTTCCATTTAGTTTCATTTGATTAGTTTTATCCTCTCTTGGTTTATTGCTATGTCCACTTTAGTTTCTTTCCTGTTGATAGATTTATTTTATCGTTTATTGACCATCAGTAATCTTCACTCATCACCTGCTGCGCCTCCTAATCATCATGTGTTTCACATCATGTGTTGATTTTTTCACTGTTCAGCGTCGGATTCTCTGTTTTTATGCTCCGTTTTATGTCCCGTTTCTCCTGTTTCAGAGTTTTGCGCAATGTGAACGTCTTTTTTTTTTCAAAGCCCCTAAGGTGCAGGGCAGTCGGGAAGCGTATTGATGGGGAAAAGGCAGACTGACATAAACCTTTTAAAACAACGGAAACAATTTCTGCATTCTGATTATTGAAATTTAAAAGTGCTGTGTTGTTCTATCACCCCGGTTTCATACCGGACCACTTACAGCACCGTGTTAACGCTATAAAATGAACGCTCTCTATCTATTAAATAAAGAAATCAAGAAATCCTTCCATGGGTAATAACCCATGGAAGGATTTCTTGATTTCGTGGGTACCGCCCACGTTGAGAACCGCTAATTTAGAATGAGCCTGAAACAGCAACAAAATTAGCCTTTTTATCATTTAAAGTGAGCAACACCTGATCATACTCGACCACTTAACATGTATTTATATTATATTATATTATATTATATAGGTATTTAGGAGAACAGCAGAGCTAGAATGATGAAGAAAGGTGAAGAAGCTCTGGTGAGATCTTCATTTAGTTTATTGAAATATGTATTAACTGTTTTTAATTTTTAAATAAACTAAACTATTTTATCATGAAGAGCAGGTCAGTGAAGACAGGAGAGCCAGGTGGAGTTTCAGAGTGTGAAGATATAAAAATTATATTAATTTCAATAAAATCAGAAAGGAGAACAGGTGAAGACTGATGTCAGGTTGATTTATTTCAACGTTTCAATATTTTTTTCATTATTTCCACACTATAAGGGGACAATAAGAAAAGTGCTTGAGGAGAGGTTTAAGAATATTTTAATGAAATTTTTTGCTACACAGTAAATAGAGTTGAGATGTATAATAATGTATACATCTGAAAATTAAGTTGTGTAAATTGTCATTCTGTATGATAAAAACATACTTTTTACATTTAGTTCACAATCTGACACTGTACATGACTGTAGTGTCTGTTGTAAATCCATGAATCCCTGCAGGAACATCAGGCTGCAGAGAGTCAGAGGGAGGCAGAGACAGAAACACATATCTGTAGATATTTTAGTTAAATGTTTGCGGCTGAAAATGACAGGGGAAAAAAACATTTAGGTTTTTGCCTCAGTGTTTTTATGGCTCATGTTTGGTAAGTTACTGAATGCAGAGCTGGAAGTGAGACTGAGTTAACAGTGAGGAGCTAAAGGTCTGTTAGATGTGAAAAGTATCATTTTTATTTATTTTGTAGATCAAACTGTTGCACTGATGTAGAGAGATGTTCAAGAAGAACAAAACTTGTTTTTTAGATTTTATTTTTGTTGGTCAAACTGATGTATTGAGTTTAAAACTGCTGAGTCCTATTTTATGAGCCGTTTTCTACTTTGGTTTTAGAAAGAGGTAGAACCAATTCAGTTACCAGTCAATTTATATCAATGCATTTTGACCAATAATCAAATGTCTTTTGACCAATAAGACCTATCAGAATCTGGTAGCCTGTCTGTGCTACCAGAGACCGGCCCAGTCGCGGGAGGCTCTCCTCGCCGACCGGAGTCGGACTGTTTTGTTAACATTCTTTATGTCAACAAAGTGGCTTTAGATATTCATCCAGGATGCTTCAACTAGGGTTACCAAGGGACCAGTCCCTATACATTTAAAGCCGGGGGGGGAAGAGAGACAGAGACTGCCGCGGCAGCGTGTCGGTTGGTCTGTGTTACCCAGAAAGCAGTTGGGCACAATATCGCAACATCAACACCATGAGTGAAACAATGACTGGGGCAGCCTAGTATATAAAGAACTCGGGGACCATTTCTTTATTATTACACATCCACATTTGTAGAGTATGGAACAAATCATGTCCCGTATCGGTTCAATATGGGACGGGTGGCAACCCTAACTGTAGCATCTATTTTATGCGCCTTATATATAAAAGAAGTTTTAAAATAGGCCATTTATTGAAGGTGCGCCTTATAGTACGGAAAATACGGTAGTTGTTACTGAAACAAGGGTCAAATTAGAGTAACGCATTGCTGATGTGTTGATGGCATAATTGTTTGACATTTCTGCTCAAGCTATTTACTGATCTGTCAGGTTTCCGATATGCGTCCCCCCCAATGACAGACTCGTTCCTACACCCTTGAGTCCATGCACCACCCATTCTGCACAAAATATCAGTTCATCCAAAGCCAAGTGTATCCTCAACACAAGTCGAGAAAAGATGGCAAGGAAAGCAGAAAAGGCGGACATTCACAAAGCCTGTCATTTCTTGTACCTCATTTGAAAAAAGCAATAACCTTTTGTATCGTAATTTGAAGCAAACCTTTCAGCTCTGGTGTTGGTCTTCCTTTATCTATTATTTCCTGCTTCGATTGAAAATCCACTTTAGAAAACTGTTTAAGTGTAGAAATGTAGTGATCCATGTTGACATCAGAAGAGAGGAGAAAACAAATATATCGCTACACTTGACTTATTTACGGTATGGCTAGCTCGCTGTCTCTTACTCTGGAGATGTGGAGTCACAAGACTAATGTCTGGGATAATGAGCGCCCCCTGCCATGAGGCAATAAAATTGGTCTTTGCCGTTTCTTATCGCTCCTCAGCACACGAAATCCATCACACACAGTCAGTGACAAAAAACACAGTACATTATATGCATAAATGCATTATGGAAAATCAGTTTATATATTGAATGTTTTTAGCCATTTTATTGGCAACAAACAGACAGGAGGATCATTCTCTCATCGCGTGGCAGCCAGTGCAGTTAGCGAGATGTTGGACAGTCCAAGGTGAGGCTCAGCTTCCTGCTGCCTCACCAGCTGCATTTGAATGGAAAATTGTGAAAATTCAGCAATTATGAAGAAAAATATAATCAAAATTGGTTAAGCTAAATGAAAAATAAATACTTTATAGTGCAAACCACAGGGTGAATATAGCAATGTAAATGAGCTTATCATTATATATTATTTATCCATGATGACAGGTGAGGCAGAGACTCACCTGCCTTCCCTGACGGCATGTCACTGGTTGAGATCCACCAAAAGAAGAGCAGTAACATAAACTGTAACTCAAGTGAGGATTCCATGTGTAGAACCTATTGAGGTGCAAGAGTGGAGTGACCTTTAACCCCAAAACTGAACGGTTTTAGAATTCCATACTTTCAGAATGTACACTCTTAATCGACCAGGTCATTGTATGTTTTATTTTTAGCATTTCCTTCGAACAACCAAACCAAAGTTTGTTTTTCAGCTAACTGTACAGGATATCCGTCACATTGCAGGTGAATCGTGCTAGAATGTATGCAAGATTTTCAAAGGACAGGCTCCACTTCGTCTTCTTTCTCAGGGCAAATGCTTGAAAATAAAACCCATCAACCTCAGTGGACATGGATGGCTCAATGAGTCACTGGGACTGTTATTAGTTTAAAGCATTCACTAACTGCTGAAACATTGTTTTTATTTCTACTACATAATAATGACAGAGCTTCTCTTGGAGATTAGCAAACGTTCGGGCACAAGCATGATTTACCAGACTTAGGAGAACAAGAATTTAACCAATTGGAATAAAATTTCAAATAAAAGTATAAAAGAATGAAAGCATTGTGTTCATAAAACACTAGAAGAAGACTTTTTATGCTGACAGTAAGGTTATTCAGTGCTACAGCTTTACTTGGAGAAAACTGTGACATCAGACCTAACATGGTCACATGTACACAGCACACAACTCAGCAAAACTGCTGAGAGAAAGACAGTGGTTGGTATGTTCATATGGATAAAACCACAAAGTGCTTAGTCACATCAATGAGCAAAACACTGGAGTAAATCACATAATGGTAACTCTCTCTGGTGAAATGTTTGCTGCTGAGCCAACCGGCTCCAGACGCCGGGCTTTGCAGGGACTGGTGTCCAGACCCTTGCGAATCTGGTGAAGCTTGTGACCTACACAGGGAAGCAACATTAGCACCTTTCCCAGTATGACACAGACAGGCAGAGCTAGGGACACCACAAAGCTGGGGGGTAGGTAAAAGCGGTAGGCATCCTGATCCAAGGCCCGTCTCCAGCCAAACAGTAGGCCATGAATAGTAGCAATGAGAAGGGCGATGTAACCCAGAGTGGTCTATGGAGAAAAAAAAAAGACAATTCACGTCAAAAATGGAAAACAGGCCTGTGTCCACCTGTGCACTGATATTGTACACGACTTTTGGGTCACAATGTCTGCAGGGTGCTGCCTGTAATAATAATAATAATAATCAATTTAATTTATAACGCACTTTTCATTAACAAAAATCTCAAAGGGGTACACGGTGCAGCTAAAAACAAATAAAATCAGCATTCAAAAACAAACAAAAAAGACAGTCATTTAAGAGTGGAGTAGGCTTGTGTGGTGGGATGGTGTTCCACCCTCCCCCACTCTGTGAACCAGGCACCGTTGATCGGTGGGCGGGGTGAATGCCTTTATAGTTGGGCGGGCCGCTGCAGGGTGCTGCGTCTTTGTTTCTCCCACTGTTGCTACGGTCGGCGGCTACATGTCGGCTTGTGGGTTTGGTCGACTCGTCTGCGATCGTAAGTGGCAGTTTTGCAATCCGTGGCTGAGATCATGGTTGGTTTTTGGGTGCTACACCTGTCGTGCGTTTCTGCAGTGTGGCTCTGATGGCTTTGCCGGCTGCAGCTGGGGGTTGCTGTGGCGTGCGGCTTCCATCTGGTCCTCACCTGCTGACCCGCTTCCTCCTGGGTTAGGCTGTGTTTCCACCCCTGGGTAAGCTACTTGCTATTTAGCTTTTGATTTGTTTTATCTGGGTCCACTGTTAATGGGTTTTCTGTTTCAGGCACCCGATAGTGTTTGGAGCTGCAGCACTTTGGACGCTCTACTGTCTTGTCTTGTCTTGTCTTCCTGTTGTTTGTTTTGGCCGCCCTCAACTACCCTGTTGCGGATTGGGCCGGCTGTGTGGGCGGGGCATTACTCCTCTGGCCCCATAGAAGGGCATTTGGAAGCAGATGACAACGATTTGCTCCACTGTTTGAAGCATTTTCTTTTACCATTTTGTTTTGTTATTGCAGTACTAATTTGTTTTCTTTTTGTTTTTCTTTTTCTTTTGCATGTTTGGAATAACTGAACTTGTCTGTCCTTTTTCCTTTTGTTCCAGGGGCCGAGTAGTAGGCCTGAAGCCTCGTTTTCAAAAAGAAATGTTTTAAAGAATTGTTTAATAAAATATTGTGCACTGGTAAGTCTGTGTTCGGGAGCATCTTGTCACTTTTAAAAAGATCTTCACCTGCTGGTCACACTTGTCTAAAAAAGGTTTTCAAGCCAGTTTTAAAATCGGACAATGATTGCGAGGCTCTCAAATAGTCCGGGAGAGAGTTCCATAGACGAGGAGCCACAGCAAATGCTCCATCACCCATAGTCCTTAGTGTTGATCGAGGAAGGTGGAGAAGATTACAGGCTTGGGATCGTAAGGATCTAGAAGTTGAATGTGAAATAAGGAGGTCCTTCAATAATCCGGTGAGGTTCCATATAGACAGTGATGGGCGATGCGTGATAAGCCTGTGTGGTTTCTATTATGGTTTTTGCTGTCTTGTTTAGTGTGATGGCCACACTCTGAAGTCGGTAACTCTTTTTATGCACAATTTATTTTCTTATACAAGCACGACACTTTAGTTTCAATACAACATATATTAGTTGATTTGGATACATTTATTCTATTGTTAAATGTTATACATTTAGTTAATATATGTATTTATATCAACTAAAAGTTTTGTTTGCTTAGTTTTGTTTCTTTGACTTTTATGAGCTCTGATTTCTTGTCGGAGCTTATGAACTCTCCTTTGGGAGTAGTATACGTATATTAAAAAAATTCTTTCTCTCCTCCAGTATGTTGCATGTGCCTAGAACTGTACATTTCTGGACTGAGATGTCTGATGTTGCTGTTTGAGCCACTGCTCCAGTTTGGGGGTGACTGCCCCGAGGGCCCCAATGACCACAGGCACCACTGTGGTCTTCACCTTCCAGGTCTTTTCCAGTTCCTCTCTGAGGCCCTGGTATTTCTCCAGTTTCTCATGCTCCTTTTTCCTGATGTTGTATCACTTGGTATTGCTACATCCACCACAACGGCTTTCCTCTGTTCTTTATCCACCACCACAATGTCCGGTTGGTTCTCCATCACCATCTTGTCTGTCTGGATCTGGAAGTCCCACAGGATCTTAGCTCGGTCATTCTCCACCACTTTTGGGGGTGTTTCTCACTTTGATCTCGGGGCTTCCAGTCCATATTCTGCACAGATGTTTCAGTACACTATGCCCGCCACTTGGTTATGTCGTTCCATGTACGCTTTCCCTGCCAGCATCTTGCACCCAGCTGTTATGTGCTGGACTGTCTCAGGGGCCTCCTTGCACAACCTACACCTTGTCTGTTGGTTATATATATATATATATATATATATATATATATATATATATATATATATATATATGCATTGAAATATGGTTGGATAGTAACATCCCGACGCTGCAGTGGAGCTTTGTTCCAGGCAGACAGAGCTGCAGCCTCAGCTAACGTCTGTGCATAACTCCTGGTGCACAGCCGTCAAAACTGTTGGAACTTCCGTTCACCTGACCTGGAATATCTGGCAAAGTGCAAAGATTTTTCCTGATCAGAAGCCGTGGATGGATGGAACTGGTCTCTGCTCAGAGCCCGTGATGCTGCCTACAGGTCATCTGACAAGTTAGCCTACACTAATGCCCGAAGAGACCTGAAAAAAGGAATACAGCTGAAAAAAACTTAGGTTCAGGTGGCGCATTGAGGAACAGTTCAACGACCACCCATAAAACATGTGGAAAGGACTCGGGACTATGGCAGCCTATAAGAACACCAGCCAGTGGCTCAGTGGGGATCCCTCTCTTCCCAATTCACTGAACAGTTTCTTCTCTAGATTTTTAACGCCACTAATGGCAGAGAAAGCAATCCTCCCATCCAACTAAAGGAGAGACATCAGCCCCTAATCCTGCAGCTCAACCAGGTGACTTCTTCTCTGAAAGGATTAACCCCAACAAAGCTGCACAACCAGACAAGGTATCGGGAAGGACCCAGAAGTTATATGCTGACCATTTGGCAGGGTCTTTTTAGACATTTTCAATCTGTCCCTGTAGTTTTCCACTGTCTGCCTTAAGTCCTCCATCATTGTGCCATTACCAAATAAATCTGCTATGACTGGCTTAAATGACTACCACCCATTTGCAGTAACCCCAGTCATAATGAAGTGCTTTGAGAGGCTCATCCTAAAACACATCAAGGATAATCTTCCTGCTGGTCTGGACAGGCACTAGTTTGTCTATAGGAGGAACCGATCCACAGAGGATGCTGTCTCCATTGAACTACAAATCGATCATTGAACTGAGGCCTAGGGTGTCCTGGAGCCAAGTGCACATATGGACGCCCTTATGCCTGAACATGGTGTTTGTGATGGACAATCCGTGACGAGCACAGAAGTCCAACACACAGAACACCACTCGAGTTCAGATCGGGGGGGCCGTTCCTCCCAACCACGCCTCTCCAGGTCTCACTGTCATTGCCCACGTGAGCGTTGAAGTCCCCCAGTAGAACAAGGGAGTCCCCAGGAGGGGCACTCTCCAGTACCCCCTCTAAGGACTCCAAGAAGGGTGGGTAATCTGAACTGCTGTTCGGCCCGTAAGCACAAACAATAGTCATAACCCGTCCCCCCACCCGTAGGCGGAGGGAGGCTACCCTCTCGTTCACCGGGGTGAACCCCAACGTACAGGCGCCCAGATGGGGGCAACAAGTATGCCCACTCCAGCCCGGCGCCTCTCACCGTGGGCAACTCCAGAGTGGAATTACGTCCAGCCCCTCTCAAGGAGACTGGTTCCAGAACCAGAGCCATGTGTCGAGGTGAGGCCGACTATTTCTAGCTGGAACCTCTCAGCCTTGCACACTAGCTCCGGCTCCTTCCCCACCAGAGAGGTGACGTTCCACATCCCAAGAGCCAACTTCTGCAGCCGAGGATCAGACCGCCAGGGTCCCCTCCCTTGGCTGCCGCCCATAGCACAATGCACCCGACCCCTTTGGCCCCTCCGGCAGGTGGTGAGCTCATCGGAAGGGGGACCCACGTCTCCTCTTCGGGCTGAGCCCTGCCGGGCTCCGTGGGTAAAAACCCGGCCACCAGGCGCTCGCCATCGTGCCCCACCTCCAGGCCTGGCTCCAGAGTGGGGCCCCGGTGACCCGCGTCCGGGCGAGGAAACGCTAGATCCAAATTTTGTGTCCATCATAAAGGGGTCTTCAAATAAAGCAAATAAAAAATAGCAAATAAAAATGTCTTATTAAGATTTGCCTTAATAACATACCGGAGTCAGGTCAATGTAACACACTTCCATCTCACTCACGGTGCAACACAGGATACAAAAACACTGCCGCTAAGCACTCTGGAAAACAGTTCCCTTTCCTGCTTTTGTCTTCTTTCAAATTTTTTAAGTACTACCATAAAAACTTCATTCAACTCCTGGAAGTTCGACAAAATTAATAAAAGGCTAACACAACTTAGTACGTTTATCTCTCACAAAGTCACACATTCAGGTTATAAATTTGAAACTCAGGAGCAGAGCAGAGTAGACGATAATGTACACCATTAAATGTGACTCAAATGTTTTACAGTGCTGATGTCTGAGTGATGGAAACTTGCAAATGTCCTTATCCTCTTCTTCCTCTTCTTCTGTCTGGCTGTTGACTTCGTCCAAATCCTTGTGCTTTGTCAAAAGTTTGACAATGTCTTATCCTCTCATTATACTGTATATGCCATATCAGGGCCGGTCCAAGACTGAAGTTTGGTTTTCTATTTCTGCTAATAATGTGGATTGCTGCAATGAACAGTCAGACAATTCAATCATTCCCACATCTGCTATATACATATTGCATCTCTGATAATGCTGTCTTCTAGTCAATGTTGTAATTATTGTATCAAAATATTATACTCATAAATGTCGATTTGCAGAATGCTCCCTCTCATTCACTGCTCTCACAAATAAACTCCTTCTTCAAAAGGCCTCTGAGTAAGATGCAGAACACAAGTGGAACAAAATTGTGACTTAATGGAAGAGTTTCAGATAGTAACCCTATAACATGTCTTTTTTTCAAAAGGAGATGTGTTCTGTTTTCTGTAGATTGCTATACATTTGTTGCTGTGAGTATGCTATTGTTTTTTTGTAATAGCTTTCATTTTCAATAAAACTAATTTCAAAATGTCACATGAATTGCAGGTAATATGCTTCCCCAAAGTCTGTCTGGATGTATGCTTAGAATGTGATAATGTGACCCCAAATGGGGGAGGGGAAGACAGATGTGGTCAACTGGGACAGACTTCAACATCAAACCCTTCAACATGAACTTGCATTTGAAGGAAACAAGGGTGGAAATGCGAGTATTGGATTGGGCCTACACCAGTTGTGTCTCATCATTTCCCTGTGTTTTTTCCCCCTGTGTTTTAAATGAACATTTAATTTGCTTAACAGGCTCAGACACTGGGTCTGTCACGCAATGCGAACTAGGTTACATACAAGTGTATTAGTGCTTTATTTCTATACATTTTACTATCAAACTAAACCATGAAATAAGATATTACTTAATTTCAGCTGGTCAATGGTGAACAGGCTGAAACTAATGAACAGATTTTTATTTTTGATTTCTCATGCATACATAAATTTCTATCAGACATTTTCCTGCCAATAAATTAAAAAACATTGCATCAGTAATTGTTGACTAGGTTTAGGCCATTTGAGGTTTTATAATTTATTAATCGAAAATTGTTCATTTAAAAGGAACATCTACTGCATCAGTTTAGGACAGGCACTATTTGGTTATCTTTCAAAATGAATCGACAAAATATTGGGATATGAAACAAAAAAGAACAAAATAAAGCTTATTTTGCTTAAATACAAAAACAAATCTGAATTATCCACCTTTATCTTTTCATCAGACATTACTGATTAACACATCTTGAAAGACAGGTTTGTACCTGGATAAAGCTGAATTCCCGCCAGTTGAGAGAGTTGCTGATAGAAGGAATGGAGGTGATGGCCAGGAGGGACATGAGCCCAAAGCTCATGATCCCAAAGGAAACGTACATCTCTACCCGCCACACTTCCTCCTCGTTCCATGAATTTTCAATATTAGCATGAATCTGTTGGGAAAGGTTGACAGTATATTCATCATGCATGTCTGACGGTCCTTATAGATTTGTTAGCGAACTGAACATCAGAGAAAATTCAAAATACTTTGGATTTTGTAGTGCCATCACAAAATAGCACAAAATAGCACTACAAAGTCCAGTTGCAGTTCCATAAAGTGGAACTGCAACTGGAAAAGGTGCACAATGATTTCAGCACACTTTGGGATGTTTATCTGAGTCAGACTCCTGAACCTATTAAAACAATTCATCTTCTTTCATTTTCCAGGTACACACTTCTATTTTATACCTCAATAAAGTAGCTGTCACCTTCAATGGATATAAAAGTGCTGTGCATATCAAACATAACTTAAAGGGGCAGCTATATGTGTTTTCCAGGCACAAAGCGTAATCAAGTAAATATGTTAAGTTCAGTTAAATGCAATGTATATGAAATATGCCTTGTTTTACTTCTTGATTTAACCATTAAATTGGGCCTCAGTCTTTAAAAATTAGACTATGCCTATAGAAGGTCATCACAACATTGCTCCTCAACTGACCCTTTAACAATGTTTTCACCAGTGTTGTAGTGAGAAGTAGCTTTTATAATGAGTCTAGCAGTTTTTCAGTTCCACCAGGTGTTTCCTAATTTCTGCTAGTTAGTCTGAAGAAACTGAGTTGCAGAGTCAGAAGCTTGGAAACTGCAGCTCCAAGGAGGAGCTGCGTCTCAAATGCAGCTCTAGGTCCACCCAGGCATTTTGCACAGCTGAATGGTTGCCACAGGAGATTGAAGGATTCCTTAAACATGCATGAAAGATTCAAAGCTACAGTCCAGGTATTTTAAAAGGTTTTGTTGGTTCTAGTTGCCTTTATTTGAAAGTAGCCTGACAGGAAGGAGGGTAATGAAACAAGGGAAGACATGCAGCAAATGTCGCCAGGTTGGGAATTGAACCTGCAACTGCCGCCAAGAGGACTAAGGACTCCATATGTGGGTCATGCTTTGCCCCTGTGCCACCACAGCACCCTAGTTCAGATATATTTTAATGAGGAAATCAAAACACCTTGCGTGAGAGAATAACATTATAACTTGATCTAAAGTTAAAAAAATTGACTTTATATAATACTGCCCCTTTAAAAGAAATTTGAATTTGACGCCTTAAAATGAAGTCTCTGTTTCTTTAAGAAGCTCCTGCTCTTTCCGTCACTTCACCTTCAGTGCATAATCACAACATTTCACCTTTAAGCCGTTTACAAACTTTCTTTGGAGCATCGGACTGAGGAATAGTTAATATAATAAGCTCTGCAGATGCAAAGTTTCACCAGTTGTTTCCTTATTGCTGATGCTGTCAGTCTGGAGGAACTGAGAGATGAAGACACAGTGGACGGCTGGACGGCTGGACGGCTGCTCTGTAAGGCAGAAGCTTGGAAGGCTCAGGACTACAGCTGTGTTAGAGGTGGTAACAGGCCCACTAGCGCTTTTCACAGTAGAGTGGTTGCCGTTGGCAATAAGAATTTCTCAAACATGTATGAAAGAATTAAAGCAACACTCTAAGTATGTTTTTGAAGTTGGAATAACATTACAACATGATAAAAAAAGCTAAAAAATAAAAGCCGACCTTACGTAATACAGCTCCTTAATTTGTTTTTATCATGTAAATGAAAATATTATCTTAGGCTAAATAATTCATTTTAAAGCTCTTTCATGAAACTATCCCTAAGACAACTGGAGTGATCAATCTAGCAAAATTACTCCAAGAGCAAGAGCTCAAATAAAAATTCGATTCAAAAATACTTTATTGATCCCAAAAGAAAATTAAATAGGAGCTACTCCAACATGCTGCAACCCTGAGAGACACAGTTCTAGAAAATGAAACAGCTCTCTTTTGAAAATAAATTAAGTATGCTTTAAATATGCAGTATTTTTCTAAAGTACATTTTTAAAAACATACTTCTAACACTCTTTTAAAAAATCTATTTTGGTACACTTTCTAAAAGTAATTTTTTTTCTAAAATTTACTTTAAATTCTAATCGAATAGATTACTAAAATTATACTTTGAATAATCCTTTTAAAAATACATTTTGCATGTATTTGTGAAAAAATATACATTTTAAATGTACATTTTAAAAATATATTATATATCAACAATACTTTTCTGAAGTTGTACTTCTGGTAATATTTTTGAATAGGTTCTGTGTTATGGAGGACCAAAACTGACATAATAAATAAAAGAATAAATATATAAATAAAACAATAAATATATAAATAAAAGAATAAATATACAAATAAAAGTAGAAATATATGTATAAATATAAATATATTATATTTATATTTATATTATAAATAAATATAAATATATACATAAGAATAAATATATATTTTTATAAGAAATAAAAGCATAAATATATATTTTATTTTTCATTTCCCCTTAAACGAGTTTCCGTCAAGAAAAATAGATATTTTGCTTAGATTTTTTTTGCTTCTCCCTTTTCTGCTCGCTGTTTTTCCGTTTGATGTATTATTTGCAGTTTCATTTGCTCGCTGCATTTCTGCTGCATCGTTATGTTAATGAGGTGGGCTGCCTTCTATGTCCAGCTCTTCTACTATTGGTCAATAAACAGGGAAGAGAACGATCCGTGTGCAGATCGATTGTGAATGCCTGCCTACTTGGCGTTTTCGGCCTCAGTTCAACAGTCCTTGCCTCAGGAAACCTGACTGAAAAATTCACGGATACTCATTATCTTAAGGATACAATAAAAAGTAAGGTTAATAATAACAGCATTTAAGTGTTAGATAGCTGTTATTACTCATCGTCAATTCACCATTCTCTAACTCTGTATAAAATAAACAGCCTCCGATCGGAGAATAAACTAGCTAGCAGCAGCTTTAGCCAGTTGGGAAAATACATACACCGCTGTCTGTCAGTGCTGTAACGTTAAAAGTTTCACTAAAATCACTTGCATTTTCCAACACTGTTTAGAAAAGCATTTTAAATATTGATTTAAGCACCATCTGCCAAATAATTTACATATTCTGATGTGATTCATAATTTCTCCTTTTGTTTTGTTGTCCATCTTTCTCAACAGTAGCTGAACTAACAACCCACCATATCTGGGATGGTCCTGTTCCTCTGTCCATGGCAGGTTCAGTCAATCAGCTGTGGGACATCTGCTGCCTAGTCAAAGTGGAGTTAAATACTTTAACTGAGTTTCGGGAGCAGGGCCACGCCCAAACCACACTTCTAACTCTCCAAGCGGCCTATTTATACTCCGCTCACCCACTCTACTCAGTCTGTCGTGTTTCGTCAAATGTCAGACCTGTGACTTCCGCTACGATTACAAGCCTGTAATTCAACTCACCACTGAAAGCGACGTGGCTACCCAGCTCTTCCCTTCAGATTCAGACGATGTTCTTCAATATTCCTTCCGCCGCGGACATTCTTTTCCTCTTCCAGCAATTAGTCAGCTCCAAGTAGCAAACGCTGCATGCTCTTTCATCTTCCGTCTCGCACCTCATCAGCGCCGTTCCTACATCAGTCCGAGGTTCGCCCTCCACCTCCAACATTCCAGTTCAGCGAACGCAGAAGGCCAAGAGACGCCAGACAGCAGGCTCGTTCTTCCGGGGCACCGCCCAGAGCCATTCAGCTGAACAACACCAGCACTTCCTCACCTCAGCACTGCATCGCAGGCACATCAACCCATCCAAGTCTCAATTCCTCGCCTCCAACGCTCTCTACAGGAGAAACTAATCCTTTTCAGCCGCCCAGCAAGTTCAAGTCCGTTTCCTCATCCACGATCTCCGGTGACGTCATTTCCGACGCCGGCTCAGACCTCCACCCGAGTGCCAGACTCTTCTCGGATCACCGCGAACTTCCAGAGCCTCTCAGCCAAGCGTATCCTCATTTCAGCGTTCCTCCTCCGAAACTCAACAGTCAACCGCACCACCACCACCGAAGTTCAAACATCCCAGGCTCCCGCTTTGTCCAACAGCATCCTCGATGACGTCACCTGACAGCTCCCCCTAGCGGAGCCAGGTTGTATCACACACTCTGCCTGCATCCTCTCAGTTCAAAGACCCTTTCTGCATTGTAATTTCATTACTATAATCCCAAGCTTCTCAAAGTTCAAATTCATATAAAAAAAAAAAAAAAAGTTTGTCCACTCCATAATACCTCAGCAGGTCAGTAGTACATCTTCACTTGTCTTTAAGTTTACTACCAGTCTGAGCAGTAACGATTTACATTAGGTTTCACTCCATTCCCAAACTGACTACCATCCGCCCTCCGTTCACTTCTTCTCTCTTCGTTCTTCATCCCTCTAACATGCATAATCAAAGCTCCGTCCCTTTCATGCAATAACATACCATAACATCCCTCTCCCGCTTCACCATCATTTTCACCATCAAATTCTAACGATGTTGTCGTACCTTGGCAGGAAAGATACTCCGCAGCGATCTGTACTACACAAATCTGAAGAAACCTCTAACCAAGATGCTCGGGTTTCTCAGGCCGGGGATCATGCGAACATTATTCAAATAACCATCTCAAAAGCAAATCTCTACGTATTTCGGCAAAAGCCATTCAAGGATCATAAACTATTAGCAGTATTCGTAGTTTACTCTCCGAGCTTCAGGGAGCCAGAGCAGAGACCTTAGAACCATAGCCATGTGCTCTATATTCTAGGCTTTAGCCAAACACAAGCACAGCATTTCAGCTTAGCCGGAGCCATCCAAATTACCTCTAGTCTTCTACAGAACTGAACCAATCTTCATCAGGCCGTCGAACTTCTAGGTCCCCGACTCCGATGCTGCCACCCCAACAGACGACGGCAGAAGAGACGACTCTCTCAACAACAGAATCGTAGAGGACGTCCACATCTCGCTGCAAACCTCAAAGGAACTTCACATCAAGTATCCAGGTCCCTGGTCTGAATTCCATAGCTATCTCTTCATCATTCTTCACACGATTCTTCAATCTAGAAGATCAGGCTCCCATCTACATCGCATGCTCTCCGCAGCCCAGATATCAGGCAGTTTTCTACCATTTCATCAAGGGCCATACCGGGCTCTTTCAACCTGAATCGTACGTCCGCATTCACCCCTGCATGTCTTTCTCGCAGTTTATGTGGCACTCCTCTCATCCAGCAACTACTCGTACCATTACTCTCCCTCTCCATCCTCGTTTCATCCATCAATCCATCCATCCCTACATCACCCATTCACATCCCTCCATCCATCCCTCCATCCACTCACTGACTTATTCATTCATCCCATCGATCTATTCATTCATTCATCCACCCATCCTCATATCCATCCATTCACATCCCTCCATCCACTCACTGACTCATTCATTCATTCATTCATCCCATCGATCTATTCATTCATTTATCCATTCATTCATCCACCCATCCTCACATCCATCCATTCACATACCTCGATCCACTCATCCACCCACTGATTTATTCATTCATTCATCCATCCATCCTCATCCACCCATTCACATCTCTCCGTCCTTCCCCCATCATCCCTCCATCCATTCATCCACCCACCAAATTATTCAATCATTGATCCATCCATCCCTCTACCTGCATCCATTCATCCATTTCAGATCCATCCGTCCATCCAACCATCCAGATCTGCTCATCCATTCACATCCATCCATCCATCCATCCATCCATCCATCCATCCATCCATCCTCATTCTATACCTATCCACATTCATCCATCCATCCCTTTCTCTATACGACGAGAAACGGCTATCCCCCACCGCCCCTCCCCTTCACATCAACCCAAAACTCAGACATCAATCTTTCTCGAAAGCCCATCAACTTCCGAGGGCACCGACAATTGGGCCACGCCGTCCCATACCCGGGGGCAAGATGATCTGCAATACCTCAACGATCCCGGAAGCTCAGGCTCCAGCCGCAACCCGCCGCCCACCAATCCACGTCAGCTTCCTTGCAGGATTCTCCGACTCCAGTCCCAGTCCTCTCCCAGCTTTCCAGAACAATTTCTTCACTTCAAACCAAGGTGAACGCACTCACTCCTACCTCAGACATTATCCTAATGGAGAGTTTAATTCTCTCTTACGGATTCATCCAAGGGTTTCTCTCCCGCATAGACGTTCCAAATTCAATATCCATCCATCCATCCATCCATCCATCCATTATCTACTATCGTTCTCATCTCAATCGTCTCCTAAGCCCTAACTCAGTCATCTCACTTGTAGCCACGGAAGCCAAAAGTAGGCTAGATAAGATCACCAAATTCATTCGCTCAGCAAGCCAAGGCAACGGGCTCTCTAAAGCAGATATCACCCGCACTTCAAAGTCCTTTTCATTCACCCTGATTCCGACATTATCAGCACGTCTCAGGAAGGAGCTTCCAATTCAGTTTTACCTCACCTCCGTTCATCACGTAACCGCGAAACCACTTATTCTTCTCAATCGTACCCACTGAACAGTTTCTAACAGTTCCATG
The DNA here is from genome assembly GCF_904066995.2 of Poecilia reticulata. Taxonomy (NCBI): domain Eukaryota; kingdom Metazoa; phylum Chordata; class Actinopteri; order Cyprinodontiformes; family Poeciliidae; genus Poecilia; species Poecilia reticulata. The sequence goes on along the minus strand of NC_088849.1, from coordinate 288,350 downwards.
AACCATGCCATTCATATCACTCCTCAGAGAAACCTTACATTCCAGTCAACACCCCTCTCATTCAAGACTCACTCATCCTCAATTTCTCTAGCAAGGGCAAGTTTTCTCTCCTACAACGACTTCTCTTCAACCCGAAGACATCCAACTCCCTCCGACGCTTGGCAGCCAATCCAGAAACAAACGGACGAAACAAACAGCCTAGAATCCATTTCACCTCTCATTCAAATTCATCATTACGGCAGCGAAACTTTGTGGACACGATCAGCGTAAGAAGCTTACTTTTTCTATTCAGACTCATTCAGGTCTCAGCGCAGCATCAGTTAAAGGTTCGAGCAGCTCACATTCCAGTAACTCAGAACATCCCCATCATTTCCTTCAAATTCCGACTCTCAGCTTCAGATTCAGAAATTCACTAATCTCCGATCCCTCAGTCTTCTATAATGTCCAACCGACTCCCCCGTTCCTTTCTTCAAGCATAATTCTTTATCCACCCATACTCGTCAGGTATTCATCGTCATAACATTTAGACATCAGTCTTCAGAGTAGTTAACTGATCAGTTCGCTTCTCTCACCTACTTCATCTCTTCCATCCTCAACCCATATGAGCCCATCTTCGCATTCAGATCAGAAATTCAGCAACCATTTCTTCTCAAGGTCCACGCCTCACATCAGCATCCCATAATGCAGTCACTTAAGTCCGGCCCAAGCTATTTTAGTCAAGTCCAGCATCTCTCTCAAACCTGATTCCGCCTATTCTTTCACGTAGGAGCCGCCTCTTCAACATCTACTCAGGCTATCTCCTACAAGACGGTTCAAGTTTTAATTCGCCGGTCATCACAGGTGTACCTTTCACGCATCCGTATAACCTCAGTGATTTTTCGCAACCCATTTCTTTCTCATCTCAATTCAAATCAGAGCCTATGTTGGCTCGGGAATAAATAAGAGGAACCGCCTCCTGAAGACATACTCCCACTCAGAGTGTCCACATCCCAAGCCCTCCGTCATTCTCCCAGACGACCGAATCAAGATCGTCCATCCCTTCATCCCCTCATCCCCTCACCCTTTAATCCCTCTCCCCTTCCTCCCTAATGCATTCATAAATAAATCTTTAAACGTACAGGTTTGTGGCGTGGTCCTTGTTAGTGAAGTATCATGGGCCTCTTGATTTAAAAGGACAAACCAGTACAGAGCCTCTCTGCTCCTGCAAGTCACACTTGTTGGATGAACACTCACTACTGCTAGCAGCTGTTAGAAATGAAATCTTTGTGTATCTATTCTGTAGTTAATATCTACAGTATATGTATCTATTAATAAATGAATTGATGTTGTGTAGAGTTTTGTAAAAACTATTGTTAATAGCTTCTCTTGACTAATCTACATATGTGCTACTTTTACATTTAAATTGCTTCTTTTTGTAAATTTTACACATCTGGCAACAAAGTATGTGGAGGAGAAGAAATGCTAAAATTAAAGCTGCCATTGTGGAACAAAGACATAAAGTTTGTGACTGTTTCTTTAAAACATTTAATAATTATATTAAACACTGTACATGGTTACTACATTACACAAACATAATTACTACAGTTAACAATTTAAGTCATTGATAGAGAAAATGTAGTTACAAAAGACATATCAATTGTATTTCAACTGTATGTACTCAGGGTTTACAACTTAAGAAGACGTCCATGTTGGGTCCTTGGCGGATGGCAGCCTGCAGTGAACTGGTGGATGATGGAGACGATGCTATACTGTAGTGAGCAGTTTGAAGCAGAAGTCCCACCATGTGATCCACAGGGTTTTCCCAGCTGAGCACAAACTTCATGAACTTTGTTTCCACAGCAGAATCAAGTGTAACCTGTTAAAAGGGATATAAAGTTATTATTCCTATGTTATCAATTTTCTGCTGCCAAGTCTACAACCGCAGGAAGACAAAGTATAAGAAACTTTACCTTCTAATCATAACATTTGATAAATATTCATTGAAGAAATGTGAAGTTAATGAGCTAATATATATATATAAATATATATATATGCAGTGCAGTTCTAGGCATGACGGTCAGAAAGCTAAACAAATAACCCGCAAAATTATTTAAGTCTTCAAATTGCATGTAAGACGCTGGTTCTGCTCTCGCTGTTGAACAGCTGCTACGCGCTACAGGTAGTAATATTTCACAGACGGAGCGCCGCTTCTGCTCCACCTGGTAGTGACTCTCACACCGAACCTCTGTTTAAAGCTGCAGCATCTAACCTAAAAAAATGAATTCTACATACGTATTAAAATTTTCGCTGTCCTAACATGAGACAGATAATCTTTGAAAAAATGATCAATCTCCTCCCTGTTCTGCATAATTACTCTGCTCAGTCAGAAACAGCCAATCAGAACTAGCAGTAATCAGCTAGCCGCCATGCTATCAGGAAGTTTTCATTCAGTAACTCAGGATTGTTTATTGTAATGGATCCTGTATTTGACTTTGAATGTTAAGTTTTATACTTGAATTTTTTGGCAATGTTGAGAGGTTTTATTTTGACTCTTTGCATTATTTAGCCTCTTCAGAGCCTCCATATGTTATCAGTCTGTTAAAGATAGTATTATTGATAGCAGTACAATTTGCACAATGCCTGTTTTGTTTAGTTTTCTTCTTGGAAAAAGTTATTAAAAACAAGTTTTTGTCTAAATTAAGATGAATTCATGGTTCCTTTTTCCACATAATGTAACCGGTAGTGTTTATTATAAAAATAATAATAATTATGTGATCGGTATCGGTGATCGGCCCTCATGGGTGATCGGAATCAGTATCGGCAGGAAAAAACCTAATCGGCACATCCCTAATATATATATATATATATATATCATCACATTTCTCCAATGAAACGTTAATATCTATCTTAAAAAGCGTCTTCCTCCTCATGTCTTGATCGTAGCAGGAGTTTAACTTCTCAGGACGTGGTGGAGCAGCGGGTGTTTGGCATAACTGTCAAGTTTTGGACTTGTGGCTTCAGGTAATGTCGCTACTTAGCGGGAGGTGAAACGAGCGTTAGTGAGGAGGGTTTAATACGATCATGCATTTTACATGACGTGTGGCAACACCAGTCTATACTATAAACATCTGATTAAGATTAGAGCCTAAATACGTTCTATTCCCAAAACAGAAAGGCTACGTAATGTCAGCCAGCTAACAAATTACTATTGCTATCCTAGCATGTCAACTAACAGTTAGAAAAAACAAAAACACGTACCTTCGTAGTCAAACTGGTATCATTCAGCGAGGAATTTGTCCAGTTTAGATTATGTTGATGAAGAAAAATTGTTTGCAAATAGTAATATATCTTTAAATCGTATTTGTGGCAGCTGCTTTAGAGAAACAGCGTTAACTACACCCACCGGAAATAAAGATACACAGCTTCGAGTCAAAACGGAAGTTGTCTGACGTCATGTGAAGGCAGCCCACCTCATTAACATAACGATTAACATAGCGAGCAAATAAAACAGCAAATGGAAAAACAGCAAGCAGAAATGGAGAAGCAAAAAAAAATCTAAGCAAAATATCTATTTTTCTTGACGGAAACTCGTGTAGGGGGAAATGAAAAAAAAAAAAGCTTTTATTTCTTATAAAAATATATATTTATTCATTTATATATTTGTTTTATTTATTATTATGTAGGATATATATTTATTCTTTTATTTATATATTTCTACTTTTATTTTTATTATTTCATTTATTATGTTGGATAGATATTTATTTTAGTGATATGTTTATTCTTTTATTTATTATTATGTCAGTTTTGGTCCTCCATACTGTATATCCCGGGTGAAAAAATAAATATGCTAAGCATGTTCAATTTCAGCATACTTGGATATTTGAGGATACCTGAAGCCAGACTAATCATCAGCATACTTGAAGTGTGTTATTTTGGAACAACTAATTTTGTATATTTTAATAGTAATTCAATTGTAGAAAAGCACAATTTAAAGTGTACTAAGTGTACTATCACATTTTTTTGGAACAACTAGTTATATACTTAGTATTCTTTAAGTACACGGCTTATATAAATGTGCTTGATTTGTACATCTTAACTATTTTTGTGATCAAATTACATTTAAAATATATTTAGAATGTCTTCTAATTTATTTATTATATATATATGTGTGTGTATAAGGAGGACATATTCTGTAATGTAATGTCACTTCTTTCTTGATTTTTTTAGATTGTTTATTTCCATTTAACTCTTCTTCCAGTTTCTTTTAAAGTTTGCTTGGCTGTGAACACAAGTTTGAACTCAGTCACATGAAATAAGTCTAGATTTTCCTATAATTGTTTTTTTCTTGGGATTTGTGTAGTGTGATCACAGTATGCTCCAGTTATACTTTTGGTTTACTATAATTGCTAATAAAGTACACTTTTAGTTACTTAATGTCTTTTATTATTATTCTTTGCCACTTTGTACATTACATGCTTCATACACACATCAGTACTGAAAACACATCAGGTACACAGAAAGATCCATTACAACACACTTTACAGGTGAAACTAATTACATTGTGCTTTCAATATATTACCATTTTTAAAGAGTACATTGCCAATATACTATCACAGGATTGTACAAATTAATATATTCAAAGTTTACAGACAACATGCTTATTAAAATTAGCACAATAAAACAATAGGTACACTTTGGAGGAAATGTGAAAACTGTTTCACCAAGGACAGAGAATTGTTTTAATCCAATGTCACAGTATTACTGCAGACAAACTGACATTTCTCCTTCCTAAGAACAGTAAGGATCAACGCCAGAACTTTCCCATTCACTGGACCACTGTACTTTATAGAAACCTACAAAAAAAGAACAATATAGGAATTAAACAGAGAAAGCATTTGTATTTTAAAGAGTACAGAAAAACAGCAAAGAAAAAAGTAAGAAAAATTTTAAGACGTTGTGGACTTTTGGTTAAAAGTGTATTTGCTATGTATGTGACATCATCAGAACTGATGATGATTGATACAGGATGCCTGGGGTGAAGAAAAACATTTCTGGATAACGGCACCCCAATTCACACTTTTGGATCGAGGTTGGTGACTATGTGTTTCAATGGACGTCAGTTTTATTGGTACTTTCTGATAGTTTCTGTGTCTTTACCTATTTTGGGTGCAGATTTTTTGTGTGCTTTTAGGTTATTTGTGCATGTTGCTAATAGCTGCTTAATAGATGGCGTGTCATTTGATACGGGCCTCGTTGGCGGTCCCGGTCATCGACCTCTCGCCAACATGTTTGCCACAGGTGATGAGTATCAGCGTCTGTTAGCAGAGTTCCCATCTTAAACAGTTCCCACATTTTCTTCTACCGTGGCTAAGCATGGGGTGGAACATTGTATAACTACGGTCAGTCAACCGGTTTTTGCGCGAGCGCGCTGCCTAGGTACCGCTAAGTTAGTGATAGCGAAAGAGGAGTTTGCAAACATAGAGTGTCTTGACATTGTACGGCGCTCTAAAAGTCCATGGGCGTAACCCTAACCCTAACTCTTGCACATGGTTCCCAAGGCAGACGGGGGTTGGCGACCCTGTGGGGATTTCCGGCACCTTAACAATGCAACCAGTATCGACAGGTACCCAATTCCTCACATTCAGGACTTTTCTGCCTGCCTGGTTAGATCAATTGTTTTCTCTAAGGTGAACTTGGGAGGAAGCTACCATGAGGTTCAAGTGCATCCCTTAAAACCTGGCTAACCTCGGCCTTGGTCCCTACTAGTTGGCATTGGCAGGTTTTTGATGCAGTTCATTCCCTTTCACACCCGGACATTAAAGCTTCTGTGAAAGCTGGTAGGGGCAAAGTTTGTGTGGCCAGGACTCCATAAAGTTGTATGGACACAGGCCAGTGTGCCAAGGTGCAACAAAAGTTTGAACATGTGCATGTGGAATTTGTGGGGCCGTTGCCACCTTCCAGAATTTATACCTATCTTCTGACAATGGTGGACAGAACTACTCAGTGGCAAGAGGCAGTTCCACTGTCATCAACCACTTCGGTTGATGTGTCTCTGGCATTTATTTCCTCCTGGATGTCCCGGTTTGGTGCCATTTGACTTGACCTCTGACAGAGGTCACCAGTTCACTTCAGAGTTGTGGACTACAGAGAGACTTGGGGTTAAACTCCACCGTACTGCTGCCTACCATGCGGAGGCCAATGGTCTTTGTGAGAGGTTCCACCGCACAATGAAGGCTGCATTGCGGGTCTCGTTGGTGGATAATGGCTGGATAGATCACATGCCTTGGGATTTGTTAGGCCTGCATTTGGCTCCAAAAGATGACCTGTGGTTTTATTCAGCTGAGTTGGTCCTGGCCCAGCCTTTGAGGATTCCAGGGGAATTTCCTACAGGTCCAGCGGGTACGAACGATTCCCAGGAAAGTAGAACAGTTCTAATTGGGGAATCTAGATCTTTTGCCCTGTTAGCAGCACATTAATCCCTTCCACAGGTGCTTGTGCCAAAGGACCTAATGTCTGCCGAGTATGTATATATCTGCTATGACTTCATTCCCCTTACGATGGTCCATTCCATATTTTGGAGAGGGGACCTAAGGAGTTTTTGGTGGCGTTGGGGTAATCTGGAGAGTATTTCGGTGGACTGTTTGAAGCCAGCTCATGTGTTACCAGGAGATCCAGTTGAGTTGGCTCAGCCACCTCGCCGTGGTCGTCCCCCAGTTTCTTTACTCACTCTTCCGAGGTTTTCCCTTACAGCTGGTTTGTCCCCCTCAGGTAGACAGTTTGGGAGCAGTTGATCCGGAGAGTTTCTTTCACCTTCAACCTGCTCTTGTGAAGAGAAGCCGTGGTGGCCACCTTATTAAACTCCCTTAACGCGGCATTTTTGACATCCTAGAGAGCCCCCCTGACTCTAGGCATCTTATTACAAGAATTATACATCTATTTGGTGACCGCACTGTGGCACACACCACAAAAATCAGGGAGGCATGGGGAAACGAGCTGGGAATAACAATCCCTGAACCTTTGTGGAACAGGTGCCTTTCCAAAATCTGTTCTTACTCAATAAACAGCAGACATCAATTAATTCAGTTTAAAATCACACATCGGTTACACTATTCAAAAGTCAGATTGTACAAGATTTACCCCTTTGTCTCCCCAATGTGTCACAGGTGTAACATGTCAGAAAGCACACTGTCTTGTGGTTTTTGGTCTTGCCCTTCACTAACTGGTCTATGGTTGAAAATATTTGATTGGTACCCCTCCTAAGGGTTATGTTACTCACATAAGGCCAGGGGTGAAAGTAAGGGGGTACGGTAGGGCACTGTGTACCCCTAAAAGATTTAGCGGGGGTACACAGTACCTGCAAGAGAGGGGAGCAGCTGTCTGCTGTAAAAACATCAATGTGTTCACCGTGCAGTTGATCCACTAATCCAACTAATCAGCAGTGACTGATTAGTTTTTCAAGAACAATCTAAAACACGACTTAATCAGTTAATAAATAACTTTTTTCTCATTTCATATCATTTCTGAACTATTCGTGCTTTACTAGAGCAGCGGTGCAATATGTCGATCGTGGAAGGTTTTGAGTCGATCTCGGCATTAGGTGACAAACTGAACACCGTCAGGAGGCTGAGACCAACACGTCCTCTGACTCCTTATCAAAACGTTCAGAACTTTATTAAAGAACAACAAAAAATCAATAAGACGTGTTCAAATTAATGACCCAATGACAATAATAACCTCAGTAATTACTGTTTCAACAAGGTGTTACACAATTCTGTGCGTTTCGGTTCCATTACCAAAATAACTAGCAGAGCAGGAGTTTAAAATTAACTAATCAACCACCGCTGTGTTCAGGGAGGCTTATTAATGATTGCAAAGTAAAGGACTGAATGTTATGTTTTTAACGTAATCTCTGGTCGGCTTGTGGAGCGCAGGAGGTTGCCATGGCAACCGGTGTGCTTAAACAACAGAGAGAGGCGGAGAGTAAAAGGGTGTGAGTGGTTTAGAGTTGATCACCTGTTCAGGTTGTTTTACCGTTGTCTTGGCTCATCACAGCCGCTGTAGTTTCTGAACATTAAGTAAACGACAAACTTGGACTAATTACCTCGTTCTTTGTGAATACAAGTCATTTACAACAAGCATCAAACACGGTAAATATTTTTCATTAAGTATTTAACAAACAAATGGCTTCTACCGCGATAATTATGTGAAATTAAATTGTCTAATATAAAAAATAGTTTGGTGCTGTCGGGCTCAGAGTCTGAGAGGCTTTTCCTCCAATATATTTTTTGTCTCTCTTATTTAGTGGAAATATTGATGTTGATTAGATTTTCTCCAAAATAATAACCCTTTTCAACCTTTATAGTTCCACTGTTGAAAATGAGGCTCTAACATTCACAAATGACAGTGAAATAAAATCCAGTCCAACATCTGGTTTGAGGTGATTCCTCTGGAACCTGTTGGAGGAAAAATATCCCAACTTCAGACGATGAGCTTTAACCTAACAGAGCTCTGTGGTTCCTCCTGTCAGTATGAGAGTCAGGGTGAGGAGGCGCCATGTTAGGAAGAGAAGTGGAAGCTGCAGGATCTTCAGAACAAACAGGTCATGATGCTGAAACAATTCCAGAACAATGATAAGACAAAGTTTTACACTGGACTCCCCAATGTTTTAGTTTTGATGCAGATTTTTGAGCTGTGTGAATCACCTTGCCTATCGATTTAATGTGTCAACAGCCACTGCGTCTTGAATTTGTCTTAGAATAATTCATGTTCTCCATGAATTCTTAATAGAGTGGCCTGAGTAAAAAGTAATCCAGTCAACTATGCCATGTCATTCAGAAAGGCCTTTGGACTAAAAGTTGAAGTGATTTTGGACTGTTGCAGGGGCGGATCTAGCGGGGTGCCAGGGGTGGCAGTTGCCACCCCAAACAAGAGCCTCGCCACCCCAGCTAGCGACAATGAATTCAATAAATAGTTATGGCAAATCGGACATTAAGCGCATGAAACTCTTTTTTCCCCGACAACATTGAATGCAACACAATGTAACCTGACACCCACTGCTGAGTAGCGGGAAGTGCGAGAGAAGGACAGAGCGTTAGCAGCATTGATAGATGTATATGTTACTGGACTGGACATTATGTGATTTATCGTAAGTCACACATGATGCGCCATTTCTGTCCATTGAGTCAGGAATATCGGTGGTCAGGAAAATACTACAATCACGCAAATAATCAGAACAACGGACGCAATGTTTAGTAGTTAATTCAACCATAGATAATGGTAATAAGGGCTTCAGATTTCACAGGTGAGGAAAACTTTTAATTTAAAGAAAAGATTGAACAAGTGAGCAGTGGGTCAGTTATACTAGCCTAACTGTTAACCTGCTACTGACTTTGATAACCTTAACATGTGCTGCGCAGTTCGGTGTGTTTTGGTTCCGTTAGCACTAAAACAGGTCAACCCGTCCACCACGTCATCAGTAGAGCAGCTGTTTAAATCAGCTAATCAACCGCCGCTGTGCTCAGGCGAAAACTTATTAATAATCACAATACAGACATTAAGCCTGAAAGCATAATGTAACAGACTGAATGTTCTGTTTTAGTGTTTCTGCTACTTTTTTATGTGGGAAATGTTTGTATTTTGGTGTTGATTCTCCTGATTGGTAATCTCTACTCTATGTGCTCGTTGAGCTGTTGTCTGTCAGTTGCCATGGCAACGGGTCATGTGTAATACCAACATACAGAGTGAGAAAAGGCAGAATAAAAGTTATTGGAGCCATTTTTTCTTTATTTCATTATATACTTGAATTTTGTTACTTTATTCTTACATTTCTATTTTTTGTACTATTTACAGAGTTTATTTGTAGGTTGATAATTGATTTTATTTATTTTTTTGTTTTATTATTTTCTTATTTATTTTCTAAATTCAGACAGGAAGTAATGTGGGTCAGTCCACATAGATAAGTGCAGGGGCCTGGAGAAGGACCAGCAGGCATTTGGGTTTGGGGCCGATGGTTTTTCAGAGTGGTAGCATGAGAACAAATGAAGGTTTGATGTCTGTAATTGTTTGGTGAAAGAGGAAAATAAATCACCAAGAACAATCAATAAGTTTGGACATTGAACCTTGTTTTGCCCGTGTCTAGAATCATGACCCCAGTGCCTCAGTAGTGGCTTGGTGGAACTTTTATTGGATGTTTGGCTTTGCGAACAGTCAGAAGTGGTTCTGTTTGGTTCTTCACCTGTTTATCAGCTTTATTGTACCTTTATTGTGGCGCCACTGCAGCTGCTGCAATTCCTAAAACAAGAGACAAAAACTGAGCTAATCCCCTGTGTTCTAAAAACATGGTGATATTTATAACAGTTGTCAAACTACGGCTCCTACAGCATATTTAAAATACAACGATTGACCAATATAAGTAGAAATTCGCCCCTTCTTGTATCTTGACAGAACTAACAGAAACTAAACTGTTTGATAAATTCTCCATGATATAAATCTATAAACATCAGTTTTCTAATCTTTATTTTAAGTCGAAAAACAAATGATGGCGCTACGAATAGTTTTGTGATAGATTTGTCCTTGTCCTGTATTGGGATAAAATGGTTTTCTGGACACAATGCATGTCAATTGATATGCATATCAGTATCAATTAGCAGGAGAATGAAAGATGTGAAAATAATTAACTATACTACATTAAGAAATTGTATTTAAGCCTCGGTGCTACATGAAGCTCATTTTGAAACAATGCAAGTTAAAAACAATATTCCGTATTGTTTTTAATACAAAATATTAAAAACTATATATATATATGTTGCCACCCCTGAAAAAGTCCCTGCCACCCTCTTGCCACCCCATAAATATTTTTCTAGATCCGCCCCTGGACTGTTGTGAAGTATTTCTTGAAAAGCCAACCAATTTATTAACAAGAGCACAAACCTGGTCCAATTATAAGCATCACAATACAGTAAAATTTCTTATTGGCATATGTTACTTACATTTCAAAAGCATGGGGAGAGAGGACCAGTGTGGTATCTTGAACAAGCTGGTACTTGGAAATATTGTGCTTGAAGATCGGGGCTTCACTGTTGAACAGTGTAGGATTTTTCTGTGCTTCAGTTAAACAAGGAAACTTGCAAGTGTTCGTATTCATGTAGAAAGGATAATAGGGCTAGTTCGAAGAAAATATCAGATTTTGCCGAGTAAGGCAAAATCCCATAATTTTGCCCTACGGTCAGTAGATTTGACAGCATGTTGTTGTCAAATCTACTGACTCACATTGGTTGACAAAATTGCTGTAATTTGCTGTGCACTGTCCAACATCTCAGAATCTATTGATCCTCTGGAGTAATTTAATGTTCCTTTTGGAAGAAATTAAAATGTTGAATGATTATACTGTTGTTAATCTTCTGAAATTAATTAAAAGAAATTAAATTACTAATATTGTTAATATTTGTACATATTTATTGTTCAGAAAGAAATTTGAAAATTCTACAATTACCTTGAATTTTGTTATTCAATGAACTCTGTAAACACCAACCCTTGTGAACATTTCAGATAAGATGACAAATATTATTTGCTATGTAATGAAATACATGCAAGAACATTTTTTGAAGTTGACTCATTTTGCAATATTTGTGAATTATGACATTTGTATGTGCCATTATTTAACACGTATCAGGACACAGTTGAAATACACAATCCAATTTCGTATTATCATTAGCAATATTCTCTTAAGGCTGATTCAGGTCAAGCATGGTTGTATGGTAAGCAACAAAACCTGAAACTGAAAGATATATTAACACAGAAAAGAATATGAGGAGACACGAGTAAGACACACAAGCAGAACAAAAAGCTGAAAAAAAGAACCTGAAATCAGCCATAACGGATAAAAACGCAAGAGAGAAAAATCACAACATAAACAGGAAAAGGCCCACAGCAGTGTTGTGGTCAAGACCACCTAACCCGAGACCAAGACGAGACCAAGACCAGAGCGTATCGAGGCCGAGACAAGACCAAGACTTTTAGGGTCCGAGACCGAGTCAAGACCAGCGGCCCGCGCTACATGATACGATAAAATGTGAAATATGATCAAAATTACTTCTCAAATTGATCTGAAAGATCCATATTCCCATAAAAACACCTAGATATTAAATACTTAATACATTTAACCAATGTTAAAAGCAGAACAAACTCTTTGATCTGCTTTGCTTCCATCTCTGTGCTACGATCTGAGGTGGTCTCGTGCCATCCCTAAAAAGATAACGCCCTGGGTGTTTGTCCATGTTGCTCATGTCAGAAACCACCACTGTGTCTGCGCCATTAAACATAGCAATTAAGGTAATGCCCTGACACTCAATTATGAACACTGACCAAGGAGCAACAAAGAAGTAACCAAGCACAAGACGCTCACCATGACTGTTCTCTCTCTCTCTCCCGCTACATGAAGCCAGGCAGTCTGACACCATGGCAGACATTACAGCTGCCACTTTGAATGAAAACAATCAAAGAGCAATGTGCATGCTCTGTGTGCTCTTTCGTTCTTGTGTTTTATTTATTTGTTAATTAAAAAATATCAATGTACATAATTAAATAAAATAATGATAGCTATTGCAGTGTACGCAGAGGATTACAAGAACAAAAAAGAGTATTCTGTCAGGTCAGCATACGCTATCAGATCGTCATACGCTTAGCACAAACTCACGGCTATATCTGTCAGACACGTCATTACCACATGATTTTATTTAATCAGCAACATAGAATTATGACGTAGATCATCATACACTTTATTCTCCTCATCCTGACTTCGCTGTTAAGTGATTAATGAGTTTTACACGGGCGTGTGTTGTAGTTGACTGCAGCTGTAGCCAGACCTTGCTTTAAATACACTTTGAAACCACGACAACGCATGTATATCCATATAGTTATCATGGAAAACAATTTAATGACTTATTTTTGTCATAACTTGTTGCGTATGGTGAACTGACAACTTCTCTGACGGTCGGACTTCTTAATGCGCATGCAGGCATGGTACTCACTGCATGTGTGCTCTGCATGTGTGCTATTCTGACAGCATATGGCAATCTGATAGAAGGACACTCCAGTCCTATATAATAAGTAAAGCAGTGGTTCTTAAACTTTTTTGAGGTACCGAACCCACCAGATTCATATGTGCATTCACTGAACCCTTCTGTAGTGATAAATAAAATATAATTTTTTTTTTCCAAATTCAAGACATTTGACCCAACTAGACAATAGTTGGGTCACTTTAAGAAGATCACTAAGTCTTCTTAAGAGGTAGCGTCTTTGAGAGCAGTTCTTCAAAATATAGTCAGTGTTTTCAGCACAGCTGAGCTGACTGTCCAGGAACGACCCAAGGTATTTAAAATTTGCCACAGTTTCAACAGGTTGGCCATCGAGAGAAACTGGAACCACTTTAAGGTCTTGTTTAGATAATTTAATTAGCTCTACATTCTTAACATAATGAAAAATGTATAATAAATAATAAAGACTTTGCAGTATTCTGATTTAGTAATGTAATTATATTAGTTGTGTTACCACCCCCACGCCACTAGAGGCAGTACCAACCCCGAAAAGATGCGACTAGGAGCAGATTTAGAAGTTCACCGAAAGCTACAGAATTTGGTCAAAACTGTGAGCTTTGCTGAAGTAATTAAAGACACAAGTTCAAATCCATGCTGAGAGTGGAACTCCTTCAATCAGGGCTCCTCCACAGCTCTGATTGGCTAAGCAATGTAACGTGATCCTCTGCAGCAAGTGATGGCAAAGCTGGGCGTCATCACGACTTTACACAAGTGTGTCTTTACCTCCGTGGCAGAGGCTCCGCCGCACCCCGGAAACTTACTCATTGAACCCCTGGGGTTCGATTGAACCCAGGTTAAGAACCACTGAAGTAAAGAGACAAGCAGAAGAATTGTACTGCTCCTGAATGTCGCATCACTATATTGCAGACTTTTGGACACAGGGTTGTCCCATATGTGCGACAAGTCAGTCAACATCTCCACACAATAGTTCAGGGCAGTGAGTGACAACTTTTTTTATCACAAATGCTTATGTGTCTCTGTACAGCTAGCTTTGCTAACATCACGTCAACGAAGCTTACCTTTCTTTGAGCTCTTTGAGACCGGTCTCAAGACCAAGACCGATCTCGAGTACTACAACACGGGCCCACAGTCATTTGCTTTGAGAGCAACAATTTCCACCACCTGTTCAGGGAAGTCAATGAAATTAAGAGGCAGACCCCAGGGATTATTAACAGAGTTGAGGGAGTATACACCTTTCCCCACACCTGGGATGTTGTCCTATGCAGGGTTTGTTCCACTGTTAAGAATGTTTTAATCTGAACTAGGTCTTAAAAGGTCATGGAACGTCAAAATCCTTTTTATAACGGGGGGGAAATCAATGTCCCACAAAAAACAACGCCATCCACAAAACTACAGCTACATCTTGTGAGTTATACTAGCAGCATAATGATTCGACGAAAAAAATGATAGTTGTAATATTCATATTTTGAGGTGCTCAAAATCTGCAATGCAGTGATTAGAATTTCTCGAGAAATAGTTTTTACCTTGATTTCACAAACACCTGCTACATGACAGTCACATGAAACGACTCCATCTGGTGAGGCTCCCATGTACGGCCACATTCAGTTTAACCAGCCCACTGACCATGCAGGAGAACCCCTCATGGTCCACACTTTGGAGTTGTTCATACTGTTGTCGGGCTGTTGCTTCAAATTTACTTGTCTCCTTCTCTACAGCTTGTACCTGAGGAACACCGAGTTCCTCATAACTGAAGTCCCTGCATGCTGCCTGCAGTTGTGCTGGAGATAGCTGCGAAGTCTCTGGTCTTGGGTATGCAGAGAGATTTTGATAACAAGGAGACACAACTGTACATACGTCTCAGAATCTTTCTCTACTTTTGGACAGAAATGGATTTGTGTTGTACAACTCTCAGGTACCTTGCCTGCAGAGGTGGCCAAAAAATGCATCAATGTAAAAGTGTATCTAATTGTTATAGAAAATAAAATGAATATAAATAATGCATCTATTTTACACATAATTTTTCTTTGAGGAATATAACTAATTGACAAACATGCTTACCTGTCCTCCCTGCAATAGCATCATCTAATTTATTCTTCTGTGATCTTGCGAACGCAAAATCAATATTGGCAACAGGTGCAGCTGGTATCTGAAGTTACAAAGCAGATACAGTTATCTTAATAATATTAACAAAACGAATAAAACCATAATATTTGCAACAAATCAATATACCTTTTTCATGTGTGATGGCATTAGCCATTTACACTTCTCTGTGGTACGCAAGGCCCTTTTGTTCATTTTCACCCCAAGCCTCTGTTGCAGCTCCCACGTGAGAGCAAGATTTGACAGTCTGAAAAAAGAATATGCAATAATATCAACATTACTAGTATTTAGCCGAGCTATTCCCACTGAGATGAGTCCTGGACAGAAAATAAGAAAATATAATGTTTACTTGTGGAACTTTCATGCTTAAAAAAAAGGAAAAGATAAATGAATTAAATATAACCTACCCAGCCATATAGTCACAGTGAGCTGTGACTGTTTTCCCACTGTCTGGCCACAAACCATGTTTTTAATGGGGTTTCTGTCGATCGCTGCGAATGGTTGACCTATATTGTAGAAATGCAGTATGACTCAACATTAACATACAACTCTAGCATGAATTTGGGTACACAGAAGCTTAATAAATTGTTTACAAGTAGATCCAAGCACATAGAAATAACAACAATGCTACTTGTTGTTTACGGTAGCATTGTTATCATAGACTAATTACTTAAAATGGCATAACTCACTACTCACCCAGGCAGAAACAAGTCGACAGCCATTTAATGCTTCTTTGGATCCTAAATGGTTGACCCAACCTGAAACTAAATAAGTGTATGCTTCTAGACTTTTGAAAGCTTTCATTTGGCTCGTGGTATAGCATGAGGTCTGCAGCACCAGATAGTTGGTTATGTCGATTGCCTCCATGCCAGGTAAATACTCCAGATTACATGGCAAGTCTTTGTTAGCTAGACAATATGGATCATATCCTAAATGTAACCGTATTTTTTCGATACCTCGCCTTGGCGAGCCCATTTAGGGCATTATGGAATGTTTTTTGAACTGGAGAAATCCACTTCCTGCCCTCCATTTGCATTTCACATGTCTGAAACCCAGCAATAGAGACAGGAGCTTCAAAAATGATCAAGGAGCTGCTGGTATTCGTAAAGAAAAAAGTAGCAGCTGAACAAACACTGCAGAGGACTGATCAGAGATCAAACAGAGGAATTACAGAAAAAACTGCTGAGACAACTAATGTTCAAAACAAAACATCTCACAGTCCCATTTCTTGTTTCAAATAAAACTTAGTTCAGATAATGCATTTCTACGGAAGTGCATTGCTATCACGCAGAAATTTTTTTTCGAATGCTATCACATTATAACGTGATACGTATTTTGTAAAAACGTGATACGTATCTTGAGAGATTTAAAAACCTTTTCCATCTGGAATACCGCCACTTCCTGGACTTAAAATGATCATGTTTTTACAATATGTATAGCAAGTCTTTACAAGATACTAAGACGTTTTTACAAAATATGTGTCACGTTTTTACAAGATACTATCACTTTTTTACAAGATACTATCACCTTTTTACAAGATACTATAAAGTTTTTACAAGATCGCTATCACGTTTTTACAAGATATGTATCACGTTTTACAAGATACTATCACATTTTTACAAGATACGCATCACGTTTTTAAAATGGCATAACTCACAAGATACTATCACGTTTTTACAAGATACTATCACGTTTTACAAGATACTATCACGTTTTTACAAGATACGATCACGTTTTACAAGATACTATCACGTTTTACAAGATATGTATCACGTATTACAAGATACCACCACATTTTTACAAGATACTATCACCTTTTTACAAGATCGCTATCACGTTTTTACAAGATATGTATCACGTTTTACAAGATACGCATCACGTTTTTAAAATGGCATAACTCACAAGATACTATCACGTTTTTACAAGATACTATCACGTTTTACAAGATACTATCACCTTTTTACAAGATACTATCACGTTTTTACAAGATATGTATCACGTTTTTACAAGATATGTATCACGTTTTACAAGATACTATCACGTTTTACAAGATACTATCACGTTTTTACAAGATACTATCACGTTTTACAAGATACTATCACGTTTTACAAGATACTATCACGTTTTACAAGATACTATCACGTTTTTACAAGATACTATAAAGTTTTTACAAGATCGCCATCACGTTTTTACAAGATACTATAAAGTTTTTACAAGATATGTATCACGTATTACAAGATACTATCACCTTTTTACAAGATACTATAAAGTTTTTACAAGATCGCTATCACGTTTTTACAAGATATGTATCACGTTTTTAAAATGGCATAACTCACTCACAAGATACTATCACGTTTGTACAAGATCGCTATCACGTTTTTACAAGATATGTATCACGTTTTTACAAGATACTATCACGTTTTACAAGATACTATCACGTTTTTACAAGATACTATCACGTTTTACAAGATACTATCACGTATTACAAGATACTACCACATTTTTACAAGGTAACCATCACGTTTTTACAAGATCGCTATCACGTTTTTACAAGATATGTATCACGTTTTACAAGATACTATCACGTTTTTACAAGATACTATCACGTTTTTACAAGATACTATCACGTTTTACAAGATACTATCACGTTTTACAAGATACTATCACGTATTTACAAGATATGTAGAACGTATTACAAGATACTACCACATTTTTACAAGGTAACTATCATGTTTTTACAAGATGCGTATCACGATTTTAAAATGGCATAACTCACTCACTAGATACTATCACGTTTTTACAAGATACTATCACGTTTTTGCAAGATACTATCACGTTTTTACAAGATATTATCACTGTTTTTACAAGATTTTATCACGTTTTCAAAATGGCATAACTCACTCACAAGATACTATCACATTTTTACAAGATAACTCACGTCTTTACAAGATACTATCACATTTTTACAAGATATGTATCACATTTTTACAAGATAACTCACGTTTTTACAAGATACGTATCACGTTTTTACAAGATACGTATCACGTTTTTACAAGATATGTATCACGTTTTTAAAATGGCATAACTCACTCACAAGATACTATCACGTTTTTACAAGATACTATCACGTTTTTACAAGATACGTATCACGTTTTTAAAATGGCATAACTCACTCACAAGATACTATCACGTTTTTACAAGATACTATCACGTTTTTACAAGATACGTATCACGTTTTTAAAATGGCATAACTCACTCACAAGATACTATCACGTTTTTATAAGATACAATCACGTTTGATAGGGGATTTGAGGCATAGCGCAAAAAAGTAAGATCGATATCTGACTGCTGCAGAAGGCCCAATATAGGCATTTGCCATGATCATAGTATTCTTAATTAAAGCAGAATAAACACGTGTTGTCAGTCTGGTACTCAAGGGCCAAGAGAGTGACAGCAGCAGTATGCAAGGTGTGATTCACCAGAAGTCTCTCTTGACTGTAAGGTACTGACAATGATATACACTTTTTAGATACCACATGCATGTACATTGGGTTGCTGGTAGGGTTATGAATACCTAAAGTCTGCAAATACCCTGCAAATACTTAGAACTGCCTGTTTTAATTTTTTTTACTGTAAATATATATGAATATGCATTAATACATAGTGAAAACTGTGTTAGCATTAACACAGAAGCTAATATCTATAATCGTCTTATCTCTGCTATTTGGTATTCAGCCAATCAGTGCCAAGGAAAATAAATGGAGCACCTGGATTGCCTAATTTGCAAATGCCAGTCGATACCGTGTCAACTGGCAATGTGCTTGTGTGCTTGGTATTTCATCTTCCCAAGCTGCATTTTCTTTACAATATCTTAGATATGTTCTATGAACAAAATCTGTGAATAAGAGATTTTCCACCAAAAATTTGGAGTTAGCGGTACTAAAGAAAAATCCATGAATAGGTGAATACAAGAATCCTGAACCATAAGCAGGTGGGATCCACTTAGGGTTGCCACCTTTCAGAAATCCAAATAAGGGATGCCCACCACAGATCATCACCCGACTCTCATGGAGTGGGATGTCTGCTGCAGTGATAGACAATATTTTATGGCAGTGTTTTTTGTCTTTAAAAAGTGGATCCATAGACCAATCGTTCATGCATAGAGGTCGGTTAGAGTACCCCAAAACTGTATTCCAATCAGAGAAGTATATTTTAAATACGTTTAATAAGGCAAGTGTAAAAAGTATTTGGTAAACCACTGAGTAACTGATCATAACACCTAATTTAATATTCATATCCTCAGACAACTAAAAGTATAAAAGTTATGTGAACATTTTGATATTTTACAGAGTATTACCAAAATATTTATATAAATAAACAGTTAGGTTTGGAGGCTGGTTCTAGACCAGATTAACCACAGGGACCAGGATGGTCAGTGTTTTTCCATGGCAACACTTGAAAAAGAACGAAACAAAAACAACAACAACAAAAAAAACATAAGTGAGCCAAAGAACCACTTGCATCTCCAGAGATTCAGTTTGCAGATGCCTGGAAGATGAAAAGTGTGATCATATCTCCATACAGCAGCTAAAAGTGCAGCACTATAATTTTTAATTCACTGTTAAAGTAAAATTGTGAAGGTTAAAAAAAATCCACCACTGTGTATCAACATAAGACATTTATAGTATAACTTCTTTGGTACCCTGTTGGCCCCCGTCTAGAACCGACCCTGGGCTGCTGGTCTGGGTCTAGTGCATTAATGACCACTGAACAATGAATTCATAAAATATATAAACATTTCAAAATAAAACATACAGAATGCCCTAACAAACCCTGTAAAGTAGAAAGTATTTATGTATTTACTGTTAATCTAATGTATGATTTGCTCTTTAAATGATCATTTGTATTATTTTGGCTGATATTATTATACATTAAATAAGCAAATAATCAAACCAATATTGTCAACTAAAAGCACAATAAGAAACTTAATCATAGCAAAATGTTACCATATCAGGATCTGCTGTGTTCCTCTCCTGATCTATTCTGTTTGGTATCACACTGAGCCACGATGGACACTTTTTTTTATTGCCTGTGTTCATCCTCACTAACATTATTCAGCCTGGGATTCGCGTCTTCCTTCTCACATCTGTATCTTTACGAGAAGTTTTGCTTCTAAGGATGGTGAGGAATCGGGTCAGGATGTTTTAAAAAGATGCAGGTTGATAGCACCTCACCGCGGCTGTGTAGTGTCCGTCTCTAGGCAACCGTGACAACAGCGTCGGTCCGTAGCGTTCAGGGGTCCTTTAGTTCCCGCAACGAGAATTTAATTTTTTACAAGAATATTTCCTGTGTTTTATTTTGGTCGTTGTTGCACTTAGTGTTGATAGGTGTGTGATAGGCGTGTCTATCGGACATTTATAGAAATACGGAACAAATCACGTCTGGTATCGGTTCAAAACACGACGCAACATTTAACAGCCAAATACGGGACGTTTCCGTATTTTACGGGGCGGATGGCAACCCTATTTCCACTGTACTTTGATTTCTACTTCTGCCAAGTAACATCTAATGGCGAGTTCACACTAAGCACGTTTTGAGCATCAGGCGCCTCTGATTTACATTCAAAATCTATGTGGAGGCGTGCAACACGTTTCACATGTCTAGCACGGCGCATTTTGAACTGTTTGACGTGTCGAGTGCATCCGACAAATAGGCCAGCAATGAAAAACAGCAACCAGAGCTATTTTGATGTGTCAGACGTGCCCTGGACGCGCCTCCACATAGACTTTGAATGTAAACCTGACGACCGAAACGCTAGATGTAGAGCAAAATATCAAGCGCCTGCATTCAAAGAGCACACGCATTGAACTTGAAGTGTCAGATGCTTTTTTGATGTGCGTATCACCATAAAAGATTTAGACAAAAATGTCATGTTCTCCAAAAGAAAGTTCACCTTACATAGCCATCTTTTCATTACTAACCTGCTGGTAGGCGGTGTTGAGTAGCAGGTACCTCTCAGACTTTCTCAGGGGCAGAGAGAGGCTGTAGAGAATGTGGACAGCAGCCAGGAAAAAGCTGATCAGACCCAGTTGTTTCCTGCTCTGTAGCCAGCTTTCCAACCAATGAGGGAACTGCTTGTACTTGGTTCCATAGTAAAGCTGGTGAGCTGCAGCCAGCTGGCCAGCCAGGTACACCAGGGCCAAGAGAGTGATGGCAACAGTGGGCAAGGTGTGATTCACTATCTCTATGGGAATCTTATAGAAGTCACTCTGCTTGTGCTTCACATATGGGTGAATTATATCACGTACAAAAGAATAACCAAAAAAGAAGATGGAGAGGGCAACAGCAGCAAGGACAGGGCCCTTCCAACCAGGGAATAACTGGACAGGGATGTTCTCGATGTAACGGGACAAAGACAGGGGGCCCATATCCACAGGCTGGAAGTTGAGCTGGCGTGCCAATTCCATGATCAGCTGGCGAGCCTCTATCGAGTCACTGCAGATGAAGACCTATCAGAGCCAGGGTCAGAGCAAGAAACGCAGGTTAAAAGTGAAGGAAAAAGTAAGTAAGAGGTAAGATGATAACGATCTGTGTCCCAAAGAGTCTTTGACAGTATTGTGTGTTTACCTAGACACAACACTCGTATTCCATGAGTTTAGGAGCTTTTTTGGATCGCCATCAAACATCATTAACAGGATCTCTACATGTTATGTTCCATTTCTTTTGTATGCAGGGAGACAAATTTCTCAGTCTTATGAAAATGGAGGATGACAGCAGAATTCATACTTCATGCACAGATAAGAGAAAAACCCAACAGAGTGTTAAGAGACCTTGAGAAACCAACTCTGTTTCTGAGGCAATAAAATCAGCATGGCTTTTTGTGAGAGCAGACAAGCAAGGGTGGAAAATGTAGGCTTTTTTCCTCAGACTGGACTCGTTTATTTACTTTAGCCTGTTTATCTTTGGAAGTACAGAGACACCAGTTAATCAATGGATGGATGACATTCAGTTGTACCTGGGTGCTGGCATCTTTTGGGTAGCTCTGCTGCATGGCCCAGGCAGAGATGATGTTGAACCCTTTAACCACGACAGAGTCTGGCAGCAGTGCAGCCAGATATTCAGCATTCGATTCTGGATACTGGTTCAGTCTCCGATTGTTACTCACATCAACAAGGACCTTTCCTAGAAAACAACCAACCAAACTATTTTCAGTTTCTTTCGCCAAGTCCGATATAAGCAGTTTTGGGCTTGTTAGCCCCCGCTATGAAGGCTAACCGAGTTTTTGTAAATTTTAAAAAGTTTTAATTATTCCCTAACATTGATTATGCGAAACAAGGTGGCAAAGACAGTGATTTATATGTAATTATATGTAATTCTTTCACTGAGAAGCCAGCTCAATGGCAAGAACAGGATCCGTGTGATAAACTGCTATGCCTTACCAGTGACCAGATACCCCACAAGAATAATTAGCTGGCCAACGGAGGAGATAAACACCACGGATGTTAAGATTCGGAAGCTACTAACCATGCATGGAGGGTGAGAGCCACTGTCCAGGATGACACATCCAAGATCCATAAATACATCAAGGACAAAGCCTCAACAGACGATGTGCTCAGCGAATGTCTCAAACAATGGAGAACAGAGGACGAGGTGCTGGAGGTACCATCATGGGAGGACAAGCCACCACATGGGATGTACCACCGACAAATAACTGAAGTGGCTGATGTCAGGAAAACCTACCAATGGCTGGAGAAAGCTGGACTCAAGGACAGCACAGAGGCTCTCATCCTGGCCGCCCAGGAACAGGCCCTAAACACCAGAGCAATAGAGGCTCAGATCTACCACACCAGGCAAGACCCAAGGTGTAGGTTGTGCAAGGAGGCCCCTGAGACAGTCCAGCACATATCAGCAGGGTGCCTGTGGTCATCGGGGCCCTCGGGGCAGTCACCCCCAAACTATAGCAGTATCTAAAACAGATCCCAGGAACAACATCAGAGAGAACACCCGGTGCAGTCAGGGGAGACAGGTGAGGCTCTGCATGGAAAAATAATAGCAATATAAATGATTTTATATTATATTTTCATGTACTATGAAGTATCCATTTTTTTTACTTAGCTTAACCAATTCTGATTAGTTTTTCTTCAAAATCGCTGGATTTTCGCATTTTCCCATTCAAATTCTTAGAAGCGAAACCGGTGAGCTGAGCCTCACCTGGGATTGATCAACCTCACTGCACTGGCTGCCATTATATGACAGCATGTTCGTCCTGTCTGTACGCCGGCAATAAAATGGCTAAGAAACATTTAATATATGGACTGATTCTCCGTAATTTAGCTTATGTATATAATGTACAGTGTTTTTTGTCACTAACTGTGTGTGTATCGTGTTTTGTGTGCAGAGGAGCGATAAGAAACAACAGAGAACAGACTCGAGGTGAGGCAGGCAGTTCTCTTGCCTCACCGCTGGGGGCGGTGAGACAAGAGAACTCACATTTGAGGCATATAGTCAATATGCAGAGTATATGCAATACTCTGCATATTGTGACTGCACAACTGCAGAGTAAGACATGGTGAGCTAGCCATGGAGCTAGCCACACAGTTAATAAGTAAAGTACAGCCATATATTTGTTTTCTTCTTTCTTCCGACGTCAACATGAAAGACTACATTTACAGTTTTCTAAATTGGATTTTCAATTGAAGCAGGAGATGATAACTAAAGGAAGACCAACACCGGAGCTGAAAGTTTTGCTTTGAGACAGTTTGATGATTCTCAAACGGAGTAGAAAAGACATGCCGAGGATAGACTTGGCTTTGGATGAACGGATAATTTGTGCAGAATTAGCGGTGCATGAATTTCATGGATAAGGTAAGACAGCAATAAGATGTTTTTTTTTATGAAATGTGCGTTTTGTGGGCTACAATGTTTAAATAATTCAGTAAAGTAGAAGCGGTAGCTAATCTACCACAGCAATTATTTATTAATAAAACATTAAGCCTAAAACGTACTACAACAACAAACTTAATGTTCCGTTCTGTGTGCAAAATTCTTGAACGTTTTTTGGTGTTAAATCCTAAAACATGAAGTGGCATTGTTCTCAGTTGCTATGGCAACAAATCTGCATAGCTTGGCGAATACAGATCACTTTGCTGTGGATCATAGCATGAAATTAATACCTACATTTATAAGTTTCACTGAGTTAACGCGGCTATGGATGAATGTAAAAGATTAGTCTTTTTGCCCCCCAGTGTTGTACGCATGCGCAAAATTTCTGTACGTCCAATAACGTGTCTTATGTCATAAGTCAGTGCCTCACCAGCAATAAACCTTTATTCTTGCATTTTGTTCATCGTTCATTTCCATTTAGTTTCCTTTGATTAGTATTATCCTCTCTTGGTTTATTGCTATGTCCACTTTAGTTTCTTTCCTGTTGCTAGATTTATTTTATAGTTCATTGACCATCAGTAATCTTCACTCATCACCTGCTGCGCCTCCTAATCATCATGTGTTCCACATCATGTGTTGATTTTTCACTGTTCAGCGTTGGATTCTCTGTTTTTATGCCATAATTAACATCTAGTTCGTCGCTCCGTTGTGCCCGCTTCTCATGTTTCAGAATGTGCGCAACGTTTTTTTTTTTTTTTTAACTAAGGTGCAGGGCAGTTGGGAAACATATCGATGGGGAAAAGGCAGACTGACATAAACCTTTTAAAACAACGGAAACAATTTCTGCATTCTGATTATTGAATTTTAAAAGTGCTGTGTTGTTCTATCACCCCCGTTTCATACCGGACCACTTACAGCACCGTGTTAACGCTATAAAATGAACGCTCTCTATCGTGGTATCACCCATGGAGGGATTTCTTTATTTTATTTTTTTTTATAAATTCCTTCATTTTTCAGAGGGATACAATGTGAGGGTATCGTGATTTTAGTAATTACATGTTTATAAGAGCGATTTTCTGTTGTCCTTCCATGGAAGCGGGCAGCTTTCAAACGGAAATAAAAAAACTTTTTAATATAAGTTGCTGCTTTGACATGATCACAGAACTGCCAAAACATATGTAGCCTACAAAAATACCAGACAAAGTGAATCACAGCAGCGTCATCAGCCGGTGTAACGCTGAACTGATGCGGAGCTGCGCCATGAAGCTACAAACACTGAATAGAAGAAGAGCTGCCATCGATACAGTTGCAGCCAAGCATGATTTAATGTTACACAATACAGTTTTACCAAGTTGCTCAAAGTCTAAACTGGTATTGTTGTGCATATAAGGTGTAAAGTTAACCTTCGACTAAACGGCCCCCAAAGGCATCCCAGCGCCCCCCTTTTGTAAAAATGTCCACCAGCGCCGCCTGCCGTCCTCTGAACGCCCCCTGGGGGGCGGTACCGCCCACGTTGAGAACCGCTAGACTAAAGAATTATTGCGATAAACGATAATATTGTTTCAAGACTTTTTGACACTGATTTAATGGAAATGACTAATAATGCATGCTATTTCCTGCTATAGATAGATGCACTTTATTTTCAAAAGAACACGTAACACTGGAACTGATAAACTAAATAAATAAAACGACCAAAAACAAAATAAAATGGATTCTCAGTCTCCATTAACAAAAAACGTACTTGAATAAAAACTAAACAACATAAAGCCAAAGTGGAAATAAATACTGCATTCAACCAAAAGAGTGCAGATTATGAAGTCTGTATACTATATAATCAATAATCAATACTTCAAAAACTTCAATAATCACTAGATTTAAATAGAGACGATGGGCACATCCGACTACCTAATGCAATAGTTCATACTACACCATTTTTTGCCCCTAATTTCCCCTTATATCCATCCATCCATCCATTTTCTTCCGCTTATCCGGGGTCGGGTCGCGGGGGCAGCAGCTTCAGAAGGGAGGTCCAGACTTCCCTCTCCCCAGCCACTTCTTCCAGCTCCTCCGGGGGAATCCCAAGGCGTTCCCAGGCCAGCCGAGAGACGTAATCCCTCCAGCGTGTCCTGGGTCTTCCCCGAGGCCTCCTCCCGGTGGGACATGAACACCTCACCAGGGAAGCGTCCAGGAGGCATCCTTACCAGATGCCCGAGCCTCAACTGGCTCCTCTCAACGTGGAGGAGCAGCGGCTCTACTCTGAGTCCCTCCCAGATGACCGAGCTTCTCACCCTATCTCTAAGGGAGAGCCCAGCCACCCTGCGGAGGAAATCCATTTTGGCCGCTTGTACCCGTGATCTCGTTCTTTCGGTCATGACCCAAAGCTCATGACCATAGATGAGGGTGGGAACGTAGATTGACCCGTAAATCGAGAGCTTCGCTTTTTGGCTCAGCTCTCTCTTCACCACGACGGACCGGTACAGCGCCCGCTTCACGGCAGACGCTGCCCCAATCCGCCTGTCGATCTCCCGTTCCCTTCTTCCCTCATTCGTGAACAAGATCCCCAGATACTTAAACTCCTCCACTTGAGGCAGGTCGACCCCCCTGACCCGGAGAAGGCACTCTACCCTTTTCCGGCTCAAGACCATGGCCTCGGACTTGGAGGCACTGAGCCTCATCCCGGTCTCTTCACACTCGGCTGCGAACCGCTCCAGTGAGAGCTGCAGATCACATTCCGATGAAGCCAACAGGACCACATCATCCGCAAAAAGCAGAGATGCGATCCTAAGGCCACCAAAACGGATCCCCTCAACACCTCGGCTGCAACTAGAAATTCTGTCCATAAAAGTAATGAACAGAATCGGTGACAAAGGGCAGCCTTGGCGGAGTCCAACTCTCACCGGAAACGAGCCCGACTTACTGCCGGCAATGCGGACCAGACTCTGACACCGGTCATTCAGGGATCTGACAGCCCGTATCAAAGGGCCCGGTACCCCATACTCCCGGAGTACCCCCCACAGAGCTCCCCGAGGGACACGGTCAAACGCCTTCTCCAAGTCCACAAAACACATGTAGACTGGTTGGGCGAACTCCCATGCACCCTCCAGGACCCTGCTGAGGGTGTAGAGCTGGTCCAGTGTTCCACGACCAGGACGAAAACCACACTGCTCTTCCTGAATCCGAGGTTCGACTATCCGACGGACCCTCCTCTCCAGGACCCCTGAATAGATCTTACCAGGGAGGCTTAAGAGTGTGATCCCCCTGTAATTGGAGCACACCCTCCGGTCCCCCTTTTTAAACAGGGGGACCACCACCCCAGTCTGCCAGTCCAGGGGAACTGCCCCTGATGTCAATGCGATATTGCAGAGTCGTGTAAGCCAACACAACCCTGCAACATCCAGAGCCTTAAGGAACTCCGGGCGGATCTCATCCACCCCCGGGGCCCTGCCACCGAGGAGCTTTTTGACCACCTCGGCGACCTCGTCCCCAGAGATTGGAGAGCCCAACCCAGAGTCCCCATGCTCAGCTTCCTCAACAGAAGGCATGTTGGTGGGATTGAGGAGGTCTTCGAAGTATTCTGCCCACCGGCCCACAACGTCCCGAGTTGAGGTCAGCAGCGCACCATCCCCACTATAAACAGTGTTGGTGCTGCACTGCTTCCCCCTCCTGAGACGCCGGATGGTGGACCAGAATCGCCTCGAAGCCGTACGGAAGTCTGTCTCCATGGCCTCTCCTAACTCCTCCCACGCCCGAGTTTTTGCCTCAGCGACAACCCGAGCCGCATGCCGTTTCGCCCGCCGGTAAACATCAGCTGCTTCTGGAGTCCCACAGGCCAAAAAGGCCCGGTAGGACTCCTTCTTCAGCTTGACAGCATCCCTCACCGAAGGTGTCCACCAACGGGTTCGAGGGTTGCCGCCGCGACAGGCACCAACAACCTTGTGGCCGCAGCTCCGATAGGCCGCCTCGGCAATGGAGGTACGGAACATGGTCCACTCAGACTCAATGTCCCCCACCTCCTCCGGAACGTGTTCGAAGTTCTGCCGGAGATGAGAGTTGAAGCTCCGTCTCACAGGGGACTCCGCCAGACGTTCCCAACAGACCCTCACTACACGTTTGGGCCTGCCAGGTCTGACCGGCTTCCTCCCCCACCACCGGAGCCAACTCGTCACCAGGTAGTGGTCAGTGGACAGCTCCGCACCTCTCTTCACCCGAGTGTCCAAGACATACGGCCGCAAATCCGATGAGACGATGACAAAGTCAATCATCGAACTGCGGCCTAGGGCGTCCTGGTGCCAAGTGCACATATGGACGCCCTTATGCCTGAACATGGTGTTCGTGATGGACAATCCGTGACTAGCACAGAAGTCCAACAACAGAACCAACAGAACATCGCTTGGGTTCAGATCGGGGGGGCTGTTCCTCCCAACCACGCCTCTCCAGGTCTCACTGTCATTGCCCACGTGAGTAGAACAAGGGAGTCCCCAGGAGGGGCACTCTCCAGTACCCCCTCTAAGGACTCCAAGAAGGGTGGGTAATCTGAACTGCCGTTCGGCCCGTAAGCACAAACAACAGTCTGAACCCGTCCCCCCACCCATAGGCGGAGGGAGGCTACCCTCTCGTTCACCGGGGTGAACTCCAACGTACAGGCGCCCAAATGGGGGGCAACAAGTATGCCCACTCCAGCCCGGCGCCTCTCACCGTGGGCAACTCCAGAGTGGAAGTACGTCCAGCCCCTCTCAAGGAGACTGGTTCCAGAACCAGAGCCATGCGTCGAGGTGAGGCCAACTATTTCTAGCTGGAACCTCTCAGCCTCGCACACTAGCTCCGGCTCCTTCCCCACCAGAGAGGTGACGTTCAGTCATTCTTTAGTATATATTATGCAATAAGGCACATGGCCCGTCCAAAACCTGTCATCTCCATAATGGATATATGTCAGATCTTCTAATTTCCTTTGCTGCATAATGTACATTGCATTTATTCTGGCGTTAGGTAAATGTATCTTGAAGGAGAACAACACTTAAATAAAAGTCCAACAAGGATATTCATTTAGAATTAAAAATAACTCACCCTGAATTACTATGATAGATATAATGAATGTAATTAAAGTGACATTAATGAAGGAGAAAAAACTCAACCAGACTTTAAGTTTAGTTTCTGGTTCACAGAGTATGAAGTTAAATATTTTTTTCCATTTATTAAATGGAAAAAAAACAACTAAATAAAATTGTAATCAAAACTTTTGGAATTGTAATGATTCCTTTTTTTAAAACAAAAAGTTTTGTTTAAAAAACTTTTTTCTAAATTAAATAACTCATTTTTGTCTCGTGAACATAAAAAGTTATTTGCCAAACATAAACTTTTATTTGCACACATCAGAAATCTTTTGTTGTGATTTTAGTTCCTGCTCATGACATCATGTGAGAATCACAAGCAAAACTTTGACTCACAAACAAAACCTTAGAATAGCAAGAAAAGATTTATGACAAGGGCAAATAAGTTTGTTTTGCATGACACAAAAATGTGTGATTTTAATGTTACAACAGGTTTTTTAAGCAAAACTCAGTAGGCTTTTCTCATGGTGACATGCATTAACAATTCTTTTTTCTTTTTTCTGCAGTTCCACCTTAAAGTTTGCTGCAGCTCTGCTTTCCTGAATGGACCGTCTTCATCTCCACTGCAGCAAACAGGCAGCTCTGTTTTATAGATTACAGTCACTAAAAGGTTGCATTGTGCCCTTGTTTATATTTTTAATAGTGTAATTCTGTAAAGACAAAATATGTCTGGTGGTCCAGCTCTGATTTTCATATCTTGCTAAATTGCAGGTTTGAATATTGCAAAACTTTCCTATAACAAAATAGACCTGCAGAAAGAAATTACTAATGAAATCTTACATATTTATAGTGTTATGCTCTATATAGAGATTCTCCTTAGCTTTGATTGGATATCTCACAATTTTGTTATGTATCATTGTTTACTCTGAAAGCTGAGAGGCTTTGTTAATATTCTGTCCTAGAATGTGGTTAGATGGGCCCTTTTTTTTTAGCATCTGCCCCTTTACTGGTCTCTGCACGGCCCTGTCGGTGATCGGCGATCATTGGCTCTTGTTGCCGATACAGATCACCTGCATCTCATTTCTCAGCCTGCCTGTGCAGCTGGTCTCCTCTTTCCTTCACTCTGCACAAACGCGCAGCAACAAATCCTAAGCGATGTGGAACTATAACGCACTGAGTCAATGGGGAAGTTTGCGTGTTGCGGCAGAAAATTGAAGCAGGTCAAAATGCATCAACACAACGAAGCTAATACGACATAAAAACAATGCCATACTTGACGGAGTTTGGCTACATCGAGGCTCACTGCAGTAAAAAAGACATATGGAGAATCAGATAGCAGGTAAAGCAGCACAGCTACAAACACTCACCCGGATTAGCATGACGGTCAGAAAGCTAAACAAATAACCCGCAAAATTATTGAAGTCTTTGAGCTGCGATGTAAGACGCTGGTTCTGCTCTCGCTGTTGAACCGTTGCTACGCTACAGGTAGTAATATTTCACAGACGGAGCGCCGCTTCTGCTCACCTGGTAGTGACTCTCACACCGAACCTCTGTTTAAAGCTGCAGCATCTAACCTAAAAAATACATTATACATACGTATTACTCCACTCAGTCAGAAACAGCCACTCAGAACTAGCAGTAATCAGCTAGCCGCCATGCTATCAGGAAGTTTTCATTCAGTAACTCAGGATTGTTTATTGTAATGGATCCTGTTTTTGCCTTTGAATGTTAAGTTTTTCACTTGAATATTTTGGCAATGTTGAGAGGTTTTATTTTGACTCTTTGCATTATTTAGCCTCTTCAGAGCCTCCATATGTTATCAGTCTGTTAAAGATAGTATTATTGATAGCAGTACAATTTGCACAATGCCTGTTTTGTTTAGTTTTCTTCTTGGAAAAAGTTATTAAAAACAAGTTTTTGTCTAAATTGAGATGAATTCATGGTTCCTTTTTCCACATAATGTAACCGGTAGTGTTTATGATAAAAAAATAAAAAAAATTATGTGATCGGTATTGGCAGGAAAAAACCTGATCGGCACATCTCTAGTTACTCCTTTGCTCTGTTGTTGCTGCTACACTCGGCATCAAATAACATCTTCATGAAGGGGTTGGAGCCAAAAACTACAACCCCTTCATATACTCTATATGTGATGAAGTGTTTCGAGAGGCTGGTGAAGGATCACATCATCTCAAAACGTCCCTCCTCTTTTAATCTGCTCCAGTTTGTCTACAGCTCCAACCGCTGCACAGAGGACGCCGTTTCCTCCACACTGCACTTGAGCCTAAAACACCTGGAGGAGAAGAATACTCATGTGCAAATGCTGTTTCTGGACTTCAGCTCAGCATTCAACACAATTACCACTAGCTCCCTTTGAGCCCCCTGCTGGATTTCCTGACAAACCCCAATCTGTTGTTAAAAATGCCTCAAGGGTCAGCTCCCTCACCACTGGCTGTGTACTGAGCCCACTGCTCTTCACCCTGATGACTCATGAATGCCATGCCACATTCAGTATGAATCACATCATTAAATATGTGGACGATACAACAGTGGAATGTCTCATGAGGGACAACAAACTGGCCTGCAGAGAGGAGGTGAAACATCTGGTGGGCTAATGTAATGCAAAAAATCTAATCTTGAACATCAACAAAACAAAATAAATTGTTGATTTCTTGTAAAATGAGCTACGGTCCTCATCAGTGGTGCCACAGTGGCACAGGTCAGGTGATACAGATCACTGACACTTTGTCCTGGTCCCTTCCAAGCCTCTAGTCTGGTGAAAAAAGCTCAGCAACATCTGCACTTTTCATGTCAGGTGAGAAGAGCAGACCTCTTCCCTTCCATCCTCACCACTTTCTACACAGGAACAATAGACCAGCAGCATCTCTGTCTGGTTTGGAGCATGTAACACAGTGGTCCCCAAACTTTTTTCTGTGAGGGCCACATAACATTTCCCTTCTCTGGTGGGGGGCCGGAGTCAGTTTTTAACAGAAAAAGTGTTACACGTTTATCGCCTGCGCTGGCGGAAATTGTTGACGGGGAAGGGGAGCGCGTTTCTCTATTGATTTTTACCCAGAAAGCACATGGGCAAAAACTGTTAGTGAAACGGTCACTGGGACTGACTAATATATATCCCATTGAGGGAAAGTAACTTTAACATATGAATTCCTCATATGTTAACATAATGGCTCGTTTTGAAGTATAAGTTGCTACTTGCAGGCATTGCTTTGAAGAACTCGACCTGGAATGTGACGTTCATAACAAGCACGTGTGTTTATCTGCTAGCAAACAACCGTACTGATTAAATAACATAAAAGTTAAGCAGTTCCCTAAAAGTCCAACACATGGCAACAATGCGCCATGCAAAACAAAACACCCACAGTTTACAGGACACAGTTCCTGCTAAAGAGCCCCCTGGTGGTTGAAGAAAAATCCACATATAAACCAGAAAATACAATATATGAAAAAAAAAATCTGAATGCTCTCTGGTATTGTTAAGGGGGCCGGACCAAATGTGGAGGCGGGCCGGATCCGGCCCGCGGGCCGTAGTTTGGGGACCACTGATGTAACACTTTCCCTCCACCAGACTGAGGACAGCTGGGAGAATCACTGGGACTGAGCTTCCTTTCATCCTTGACGCCGCTACAGTCGCTGCCTGTCCAGGGCTCCGGTGATAATAACAGATCCTTCCACCCTCAGCAGGGTTTCTTCTTTCTGTTGCTCTGGTAAAAGATTCAGCATCTTCAAATGCAGAACAACCAGATTCCACAACAGCTTCATCCCTCATGCCATAAGACTATTAACTTCCCATTATTTTTATTGGGAAAATAATGGGATAAGTATCAATATAAATGTATAAATTTATATTGATACTTTATTATTACTAATTTATTTTTATTATTATTATTTCAGCTTTGCAAAAAAATTTCGCTCCACATATACATTGTATATATATATATATATAAATGAATGACAAAGTCTGTCTATGTCTACACCTACATAGAAGTAGAATTGACTGCTACACTGCTTTCTACATCATTTATTCATTATTCCCTATGTACAGACTGAGTTTGACATCTGGATCAGTACTTTATCAAATAAAAAGTGGCCTGTGCTAATTTTCATGCCCCGGATAAAAATGAAGTCTGAGTGTAGGTGGATGACTACCTGCCATGAGATGCTTGAGGTCCCATAACACTGAGTAGTGTTCTCGATGGATAGCCAAGAACAGAATGTTAGATTTCTTGATGGCATCCTCATAGTGTGACACGTCAACCACATGTGGGAAGAAATGAGAGGCCAGTTTGGGACGGCGGCTGCCTATCACCACCTTGAAGCCACAACGAAGTAAGCGAATGGTGATGCTCTTGGAGAAGTCACCTGACCCAAGGACAGCCACTGTGGTACGGACGAGGCAGGACGGTCCAGAATCTGCTGGTTTGTTGCAGTGGAACATACAAGCTGGTGGGTGACCGAAGTGTGAGGAAGAAGCTGTGAGGAACACAGGGCTCCTTGTGCACCCTTTCATAGAGATGGAATCCATCTTTTCTTCCTTCCACTTTTTCGTTTCTATTTTTCTGTTTAGAAGCAGCCCAGTAGACCTATAAAAGAAAACAGAGAGGTGAAGAGTTTTCTGATTTTTGGACTTCGGACAGATTCAGATTGTTTTGGACTGAAGAATCAATTCCCAACCAACAAAGTAGCAACAGGATGCCACCCTATCCTCGACATCCTAGTGGTAATGAGAGGGTGATGTACAGAAAGCCGTGCAGTTTACCGAGAAGTCAGACAAAGAAGCTGAAGAAGAAACCATAAGTTTTAGTAAATTTAAAATAAGCCACATTTTACAAATTTTCATCTTTATCTCTTCTTACACATTTTGAATTCAATTTCCCAACAATTTCTTATTCCAAGACACTTTGATTTATCATTGTTTCAGTACATTTCTATTTATGTTTTTTTTAAATGATATTATTGGAAAAATTTATTTTACTATTTTTATATTCCACAAGAACATAAAAAATATCAGTGAGTTTGAAAATATGGTTAAATGCAGTTACTTTGAGCAATTTAGTAATAACACTTAAGTATGGTGTCCCGAGAAGCTCATTTCCAATTGGAATATTGGGATACTATGAATGCTGTTCCACGGATTCACAGTCATACAATTACCTAAAAAAGAAGTAATAGTTTGTTTTTTTTTAATCAGAATTTTACCACAGTATTTTGTGGTACTATTGTAATAACGATAAAAATAATGATAATATTGCTCAGTCTAACTTTGGTTGACTTGACTCTCAACTGATTGAAAACCCTCTTAGAAAACAGTAAGGTCAGTGTCCTGATGGTTACTCATCAAAATGACATAACCTTAGGTACTGCACATTTAAGTATCAAACATCATTGTAACATAATCAGCATGCCTCTTCACAAACTGTATTATTTCCATGTGTTCCACCTATCAAAACAGTATTCATAAATATACCATTTGATAAAGTATTCTAAACTGGTAGACAACACTATATATGCTATACCCGAGGTTCCCAAACTGTGGGGCGCGCCCCTAGAAACGGCGCCATGCCACTGCGGGGGGGGGGCGGTTGCGGGAAGCTGAATGGATGAATGAAAAAAAAACAAAAAAACAATATGAACGCTGGGGGGGGGGGGGGGGTTGTATCAGAGATTGAATTTGACACACATCGTATAACTGGAAGTTCCCCCTGCTCACACACATCGTTCAACTAGACAGCGCCTAGAAATTCTGTCCATGAAAGTAATAAACAGAATCGGTGACAAAGGGCAGCCTTGGCGGAGTCCAACTCTCACCGGAAACGAGCCCGACTTACTGCCGGCAATGCGGACCAGACTCTGACACCGGTCATACAGGAACCTGACAGCCCGTATCAAAGGGCCTGGTACCCCATACTCCCGGAGAACCCCCCACTGGGCCCCCCGAAGGACACGGTCGAACGCCTTCTCCAAGTCCACAAAACACATGTAGACTGGTTGGGTGAACTCCCATGCACCCTCCAGGACCCTGATGAGGGTGTAGAGCTGGTCCAGTGTTCCACGACCAGGACGAAAACCACACTGCTCTTCCTGAATCCAAATTCTGTCATCTACAGAAATACTCGGATGATTCTGCAGTTGTCAGGTGTATCAGAGATGGACAATGTGGCGATAGAGGTGTCTGCTATTAAAGTTTTAAATATTGCAACCAACAACGCCACCTGATATCTTGGAACCAGGACTAATCAGCTTCAAATATTTACAAAAAGGCCACGCCAGGTCGGGACAGCAAAGAGAGGTGGATCATAATGTTTTTTAAAAAATGATTTATTTTCTACCATAAGTTTAAAATAGATAAAATTATAATAAATAAAATTATAAATAAACGTACTGAAACATAATAGAGGGACTCACCAGAAACGGTTGAACCCTGGCCAAAATAAAGAATAAATCATCAATTGGGTAAATGACACCCAGCTGAAAAGACCAAACAAAAGCATGAACAAAACAACGGCGTTGGCGTGGCTGCGCTCCCCTTGCGCCACAGACAGTTAGGCCAGGTGCGCACCAGGAAGCAGCAGGAGGAGGAAGCGGGGAAACCACACAATCCACCGCCAAGTCCCGAACACCTCAGGATCTCGGTTAAGAGCTCCACGCCCACGACGCGGGTCTGACCACACGCACTCCCAGAGAGCAAAACGGGACCATCAACACAACCACATTCATCCTGGAGACCATTATTTGATGCTTGAGGAAGGACAGGATCACGGGGGCTCACACCACGCCGTCTCCACAGCCCAAAACAATTGTATGTGAGCGCGCACCCCACACACCTGGCTTTAAAGGCTACGGTGGTGTCGCCCACCACTCACCTTAAAGGTGAATCCGCACCAACATTCCACAATAAGAATCTGAATACAGAGATCTGGTGGACTGCAGAGTGGTATGGGAACAATCATTTCTCTCTTGAATGGAAACAAAGCAAAGGAGATGATAGTAGATTTCAAAAGAATCCGGTTTAGATCGTGATGATGTGGTAGGTTGACTGTGGACCCAAAGGCAGAACAGCAGCCATTTGGGTCCACATGCCCGCATCTCCTTTTTAAATGGTTTTTTTTTTGTAAAAAAAAAAGAAGACAATGATTATTTTTAATAAACATACCTCCAGCGAAGGTATGGAGTAGGTGTTGAAAATATTTAATGAAAAATCATGAACACAAAAACATGCACAAGACCACAGGAAGGTAGGGCAGAAAATAATGCAGCAAAATTCAAGGAAACATCATCCAGGAAACACAAAGAGTAACAGAAATAACTAGAGGAACCAGCGAGAAGTGAAAGGAGAAAAGCTGCAGAAGCTCTGAGAGGCTGGATACTGGAACAAAGGACCAGGCTGATTGGGTAACTGATACAGGTGTGAGGGGAGAGAGAGAGCAGGAGGCAGACTGAGGAAAGAAAGAAAGAAAGAAAGAAAGAAAGAAAGAAAGAAAGAAAGAAAGAAAGAAAGAAAGAAAGAAAGAAAGAAAGAAAGAAAGAAAGAAAGAAAGAAAGAAAGAAAGAAAGAAAGAAAGAAAGATTTTTGATTTTTAACAACACATTTATTTTTCAAAAACAATACATTTCAGCATTATTTACTTTAAACATTCACATAAACATTGAATTAAAAACTAGTTTTCCATCACTCACGGAGCACACAACATTATTAAAACACCACAATGACAAAAAGTCTGTTAAGTTATTCATCATTGTAAAAAACATAAATTCTGCTTTTACTCTGTTCTTTACCATCAAAATAAACATCTTGTCAACCTTTCCTCCCATGATTCCATTTAATTTATTTTTCCTGCTAATATAAATTGAAAATTTAGCCTGTCCAATAAGAAAATTTAACAACTTCCACTTATTGGCTTCCTTTTTTGTATAACCCGCACCAAATATAAAAGCTATTTCAGACCAATAGACACCACATTTTTTAAAAACATCTTTCAACAACAAAAACAATGGAGAGAGTCGTTTACAATCAAGAAACATGTGAAAAGTAGTTTCTATTTCTTCACAGAAGGGACAAAGTTCACTTGTGTCTTTTTTAAATTTTGACACAAAACTGTTAACACTCACAGCACCGTGCAGAATCCTCCACTGTAAATCACTTACCCTCTTACTCAAAGGGGGCTTATAAAAAACCCTCCATATAGGTTTCTGGTTATCTCCTACTTTGAACTTATCTCTCCAAACAGTATCAGTTCTTCCACTTAATTGTTTCTTATTTAATCCTTGAACAACCAATTTGTAAAAAGACTTCCCATTCAATATGCAAAAATATAAATTTTTTTGATTGAGCAGAAGAGGCCCTGTCAAATCTGAGAAATCAATATTTAGACCCATCTCTGGAAAAGGATCCGTAGAATCAGGGAGTTCTTCTCCATTAGACCAGTCCACCAGCATCTGTTTTTCATCCAAAGTCAATTCTCCGAGCCACCGGTCTAAAATAGTTTTCATGATTCGAATTGATTTTGTCCCAAGCAGGGAAACTGTCGCCTCTGCGTTTTGAAGTTCTGGTCCAGCCGTTTCCACAAGGTGTCTTAATTTCAGAACTTTATTCTGAAGCAGTTTTCTAGATAATCCAACTTCACCTTCTAAAGCCAAACGTGCTTCAAAAATTAAAGGTTCTTCTAAAAGCCAAAACAAAGACACCGTTGGTTCCAGTCTTTTCCATTCGAAAAGTGTCCAAGCTCTAAACACACTTTTGTAAAACGTTGACATTTCATACAAATGCAGCAGTTTACAGTTTAGTAAAAACAATGAACCATCTAAACCAAAACCTCCTACTCTTTTCAAAACCATACTTGTTATTGGTTTCCAAAAAACATCCTCCTCCCTCCCCATTAGATATTTTTGAATAAACTGTAACCTGAACGTGGCAGTTCTGCTCTCTAGGTGCACCAACCCCTGCCCACCTTCCTCTTTGGGTAAGAAGAGCACTGCCTGAGATACCCAATGTTTGTTATCCCAAAAGAAATTAAGCATACAAGATTGAATTCTATTAAGTAATCCAACAGGTGGTTCCATACATGCTAATTTATGCCACAATAACGAGCTAATTAAATTATTTATGATGAGCACTCTCCCTCTATAAGACATCTGTGGTAACAACCATCTCCATTTCTTTAACCTTCCCTCTACTTTCTCCATCACTCCCTCCCAGTTCTTTTTTTCTGTGTTCTCATCTCCCAAATATACACCAAGATATTTCAAACCCCCTCTTTTCCATTTCAATCTACCTGGAAGTTGAGGAAGCCCACAAAACCAACTTCCTATTGCCAGAGCTTCACTCTTAGCCCAGTTGACACGAGCGGCTGATAATTTTGAAAAAAGATCAACAATTCTACCTAAATTATTCACTTCATCTTGATTTTTGACAATAACAATGATATCGTCGGCATAAGCGGATAAAGAAAAAGATACATTGCACCCTGGTAAAACCAGTCCTTCATTATGTGACCTAATTTTCTTTAACAGTGGTTCAATAGACAGAGCATATAGCATTCCGGACAAAGAACAACCTTGTCGAACACCCCTTGTAACTCTAAAAGGTTTACACAGACAACCATTAATTTTCAGTACACTCTCAATGTTTTCATATAGAACCATAATCTTGGCAATAAATCCAGAGCCGAGACCAAACCTCTCAAGCACCTTCCACAGGTAACGGTGCTCGACTCTGTCAAAAGCCTTTTCCTGGTCCAAAGAAACTAAACCAGCATCACAACCCAATGATCTGGAGACGTCCAAAATGTCTCTAATTAAAGAAATATTATCAAACATTGATCTGCCAGGGACACAGTAAGTTTGTGTTCAGTGAATAACTTGATCCATCACCTCTTTCAGTCTGTTTGTCAGCACCTTCGACAACAGTTTATAGTCTGTACACAACAGAGAAACAGGTCGCTAGTTTTTAATCTCCTGAAGATCACCTTTCTTTGGCAGCAGAGTGAGAACTGCTCTCCTGCAGCTCTGTGGTAGAAATCCTTCAGCAAAACTTTCTTCAAAAACCTCCAACAGGTCAACGCAGAGGTCAGACCAGAAAGCTTTGTAAAATTCGCTGGGAAGTCCATCGATGCCAGGTGCTTTTCCTCCTTCCATGCTTTGCAGTGCAGCATGAATCTCCTCAAGAGTTATAGGTTCCTCCAACTCCTTGGCAAAATCCAAAGAAACTCTTGGAAGATCATCGCAAAAGTCGTTGAAACTGTCTTCATCTTCAATGTATTCAGAAGTGTACAGATCGGCATAGAAATCTGCTGCTCTCCGCCTGATGTCGCCGTCTGCAGTCAAAAGAACATCCGCAGTAGATTTCAAACCATGCATAAACTTGCACTGTCCTTGCTTTTTCTCCAATGAGAAGAAAAACTTGGTTGGAGCATCCATTAAAGCGACTTTCTGAAATCGACATCGAACTAGCGCTCCCTGTGTCTTTGAGCCCAGCAAATCAGCCAAAGCAGCTTTTTTTGACTTGAGGTTCTCAAAACAACCTCGATCTCCTGTGGATTGTGCAGAAGCCTGCAACTCCACTATTTCAATCTCCAGATCTCTAATAGACTTGGTTAAACCAGATGAAACATTGACAGTGTACTGTTGACATAGTTCCTTAATTTCAGTTTTCCCACTATCCCACCACTGTCTTAAAGATGCAAAATCCTCTTTTCTCGTTTTGTGCACTCTCCAAAAAGAAATAAAAGTCTCCTTAAAATTAGTATCCAATAACAAAGCAGTATTAAAATGCCAATAGGCAGATTTATGTTTATATTGGCAACAAAAACACTACAGGAAACCAACGCATGATCTGAAAAACTTACAGGATGGATGGTACAGTTTTTAAAAATTCCAAAATTGTGTCTAAAACTATAAATTCTATCCAATCTTGCTGCAGAAAAATAATTATCTGTATTTCTAGCCCATGTATATTGTATTTTTTGAGTGTGCATTTCTCTCCAAACATCAACCAAAGAAAATAAATCAATCAAATGTTTCAAGAAAGTTGTTGAGGTTGGATGAGGTTCGAAATGATTCCTATCCAACTGATCGTTTTCTGTACAGTTAAAATCTCCACCCAAAAAAAGAAAATCATCCGTATCACATTTACATAAAACATCTTCAAGTTTACGTAGAAAAAGAACCCTCTCTCGTCTTGTATTTGGAGCGTACACATTTATAAAGACAATATTAAAACACTCATATTTTGCTTTCGCTATTAATAATCTACCTTTGATCACCTCCTCAAACTGATAAGACACTGGTAGAAAATTTTTTGAAAACAAAATTGCAACTCCCCCACTGGCCTGGTTTAAATGACTCATAATAATTTCTCCTCCCCATTCTCTCCTCCAATCTATCTCATTTAAACAATCACTGTGTGTTTCCTGTACCATCAACACAGTTATATGTTTTAAATTCATTAATTCTAACATACTAACTCTTTTCTTCACATCTCTGGCTCCATTCAGATTTAAAGTAGAAACTCTAAAATCACTCATTACCAAAGATGGAAGAAAAGCCACTAAAAGAAAATACAGAAAATTAAACTTCAAAACCATCATCTTTGTTGAATTCTTGCTCAAGTTTCCCAATCAGTTTTTTTAACCGGAAAACTTCTTTCTCGTTGTATCCTCCTTTTCTCTTATTGTTCAACTGCGATCTCACATGCGTAAGAAAACATTTTTTGTCAGGAAAAAAATCTTCAACTCTCACATTTTTCATATTTTTTGTAACTCTCAAAAAATGTTTAACATTTTGCACACTATAACCTTTCCTGTGTATTAGACCAGGTGAAGAAGGATTGGCTAAACTATCCTCAGTCCAACTTTCTTCATCACCTTCCTCTTCCTCATCCATATTACTTTCTGACTCTAAAACTTTCCCTGAACATTCCAACTCTGTATCTCTTGCATCAATTTCGGTTTGAGAACCAACAAAACTTTCAGAAGCTTTTCTTTTGTTAGACATTTCAGAACCCCCTTCCTCTGGTGTTTGACTACATCCCTCCATCCCTGTTTCCTCAGCATTTGTCTTTCTCTGAAAAGGCGTTAATAAACTCTGACTTTGTTCTTCTACACTGTTATCTTCCTGTCTTTCTTGTGGATCATTCACCATTTTTTCCCCATCCTCTGGCACATCTTTTTTATGCACTTTTCCTTCACTTTGAGCATTATTCTCGGGAATCTGCCTTTCTGTATCTCTTTTCACTACTCTCTGAACTTGCAGCCTCAGTTTGATTCGGCAGATTTTCACCTTCTTTATTTTGACTTCGCGCCTTATTTTCTGGTGATTGTTTTTTCCCAGGACACGCCCGAACCAAGTGACCGACTTCCCCGCAACCAAAACACACCAAAGTGCCCGAGTTTACATAAATAGCATAATCAAAATCATCCACTCGCACATTAAGCACTAAGTTAAGATCTTCATTCTTTTTATTCAGAATCATTAGGACTTGTCTTCTGTGAGAAACAACGTGCTTTAACTCCGGAGATTTACAGCCCGACGGCATTTTCCTGATCGCGGAAACAATTTTCCCATGACGCGACAATTCTCTCACCAACAAATCATCACTAATGAACGGGGGTATATTTCCAATCGTAACTTTTTTAGCCGGCGTACTCAATGGGGAAACTGGCAAAAAAACATCATTCACAATAATGCCTAACTCAATCACTTTGTTTGCCTTTTCCACGCTGTCAACAAAAATGACCACAGCGCTGTTCATCCGAGCAGCAGATTTAATGCTGCTATAACCTACAACTTCTCCTACCGCCAAACTACAATCCTCTACCGTCATAGTGGGACTAATGGGTACGATCTTCAAACCATGTTGTCTCCTAAGTTTGGTCAAATCCATTTCCGGCATCTTGCCAAAAGGCAAAAATGCCGGTGTTACACTCAGAAATGTAACCAATTACACTCGACCTAACTTTACAACGATACTATTTTAAAGAACAAAACCCATAGAAAACCAAACAAAAGTAGAACAAACAAGCTAGAAATTCCCAATCTCTCAGCCCTCTCACCACACGCTCCTCCACCAACTCCCAGCATGCAGTGCGAAAGAAAGAGAGAGGGATGTGACACGGGAATAGAAAATGAATCTGACACAAAGAATAACTAGACCTATGAAACAAATAAACTGGAGTAACAAGGAATGACTAGAGACAAGAAATAAACATAATAAACTTGAATCACTAAGAAAGAACTGAACCAAAGTAAAACAGAAATATGGCTGATCTTAAATAAAAAAGGGAACTAAGGAAAACAGAAATGAAGAAAACCCAATTAAACAAGCCGAGATCCTAAAAGCCCTGTTTCCATCATGTGAGAAGAAGTGGAGGTGGTTGAGGAATATAAATACCTCGGTGTCATCTGGAGACGCCACAGTGAAACCGTCTAGAGGTGTGACAGCCAGTGTGATGCTTACATGTGACTCTACTTTGACCTGCTTCAGTCAAATAATGAGGTCATTATTGACAGCACTAAGGACGTGATTTAGCTTATTTGATTGAAGTGTGTTGGATCAGGGAGACCGGCCCTCCAGGACTGGGACTGCCCACTCCTGGTCTATAAGGGACAGAGCAGACTGTACTTATTGAGGAAGATAATATTCCTCAAGGTTTGTAGCAAGATGATGCAGATCTTCTAGAAGTATAAGTTGTTGAGAGCATCAACCCAGGTTCAAAATGTGTTTGTTGGAGACAGTGCTGTGAAATGTAAAACATTGTTTGGTGAACCTACAGACATGTGCCTGATGGTACAGTCGTTGTACAAATAGGATATTGTGGTCACACAGCCAAAAATTACAAAATCTTCTTATATACTAGAACAAATCAGAATCAATAAAAGGGGATTTTATAAAACTCTTCTTGACTCTGTCTTTTCAACAGAGCATAGTTTTCTCTAAATAACTGGCTTGACAACATAAAATCCATTCATGGGTTGCATGTTGTTTATAGACTATTTTAATTATTTTCTGGGACCACACAACTTTTCTAGAGACAGACTCACTCTTGTTAAGCTTAGAGAAAAACATTTTGTTTCAGATATGGAGACTGGGACCATGAGCATCGGTTCCTCCTCACCATGGACCCGGTGATGAACAACATGGAGGCAGAGGAACTGAGAATCCTCATTATTTTGTTGAATTATTATATTTAGCTAAATGTTAGTTATTGCTGAGGGGCACAAGCCTCCAGACACACAGATAAAAAATAAAATGAAAAAGGACACTTGGGCCATCAACGATAAAAGGGGCAGGTGTTCAAGTTCTTTACAACCAGCCGCCCCCCCCCCCCCCGCCCCCCCCCGCCCTCTGCACGTGCCTGGCTCTAGGTGTGTCTGCATCTTGCAGATCATTAATGCAGTGTACCAAACAACATTCTGTTCTG
Organism: Poecilia reticulata; assembly: GCF_904066995.2. NCBI lineage: Eukaryota > Metazoa > Chordata > Actinopteri > Cyprinodontiformes > Poeciliidae > Poecilia > Poecilia reticulata. The sequence goes on along the minus strand of NC_088849.1, from coordinate 244,853 downwards.
AAAGCCTTCTGGTCTTCTGGACGGAAGAGGACTAATAAAATGCTTTTCCACAACCAGCCTGCTCCATGACAGCAGTCACTCTACCGCAATCATACGGTTAAAAACTGACCTCCCCTCAGATTCTCCTCCTTCTGCCGCTGCAGCAGATTCTTTGCACTAAAGTGAAACGATGACAGCTGTTTTGCAGCTGCTGCTGTGATGCTACTCCACAAGCACATCCTCCTGCCTCCATGTTCTGAAGGACGCAGATGTATCTATGCACCTGTGGCGGAGCAAAACAGACACGGAGACAAACAGCCAGTCCACAGAGACCGAAGGAGCGATGATTAGCCACCCACCTGCCTCGGACACCGTCCACGTTTAGACGCTGTTTGCTGCTGCTGCTGCTGCTGCTGCTGCTGCTGCTGATGATGATGATGATGATGATGATGATGATGATGATGCAACCTCCGCGCACTGTGCCGTTATTTGAAGCGTTCACGTTCCCTGGGACATTTCAGACTTACAGCTTCCACGTCAGATCCTGCGCATATTGAAGTAGACATAGTTGTTACTTTAATACTGTAAAGTGCCTCGGGAAGATATTAAGATATTTGCTGGGTTTTCAGGAAGCAGTGCCATGTCTGGAGGGCGGACTGTCACCGCGACGCATCTGAATCCAGTCTGATTCACTGATTCATTGGACCTTAAACAGGTCAGAGTGAAAGAAAAATATTAACGTCATTTTTACGAGCATAATTACTCGACTTACTAGCTTCTAAACAACCGAGAAATATTTCCTATGTAACTAAATTGGCCCGAAGGAAGGAAACACTTATTGTTATTTTCTTAGCGGACCTAAAGTTTTTATACTGTTTTCTAATGAGAACTGATGGAAAAACTGCTGTTAGAGGAGAAGTTAATTAAAAACCAGAGGATTTAGTGAGTAAAGATCAGTCAGGATCAGAGCTGGAGCTGCTGGTCTTCAGTCTGTTTCCAGCTCAGCTTCACCATGTCGGTGTTTAGCTATAAAGATGCTACGAGTCAGAGCCCAAAGTGCTGAAAATGTCTTTTTATGAATGTGAAGAAATCAGAAATGTATTTTCTATTAACTTTAGGATAATTTCTCTTTTATTCTTGGCTTTAGCCTGTGAACCAGGACGTCTCAGTGTGGTGATCTGTGTTTTCTGTGCATTAATTTTGAGGTTTTCTGTATTTATTTAGTCCTGTGAGTCTCTGATGTTCTGTCCTCCCAGTTTGTTCCCAGCTGTGTCTGGTTCCCTGATTTCCCTCCACCTGTTTGTGGTCTTTGTTCCTTGTCGGGTCCTCTTATGTCACGTCTCTGCCAGATTCCTGAGTTTACATTAAATATCTTCTATATGTCAGCGTCTTACTCACAGCCAACAACAACCATATTCATGACACTCACAACTCACTGGACTTCTCCCAGTTTGACCAGCAGACTGAGCCTCTATGAGGGGCCGTTTAGGACAAAATCTATGTTTTGTCTCTCACACGCTAAAAATACTCAAATTGCGTAAACACACTACTAAAATGTCACACACACACATTTTATCTTTCTCGCACACACTGTACTAACATGTCGCACACACACACAAATATTTCTCTCTCACATACACAAGACTAAAGTTGCACACACACACACACACACACACACACACACACACACACACACACACACACACACACACACAGTACTAAGACTCGTTTTACGTATGTGTGAGAATTGTCACGGAAGAGGCGGGGCATAATTTTTTGATCAAACTGCGCATGCGTTGATCTCACTGTATGTTCTATTACTTAGCATATTTGTGCTTTTAAATGTATATAGAACTTTAAACTTTCTTGTAGCTTAAATGTGCTATAGAAATAAATAAATCTGATTGGTTGATTGATTAAAAATAGCAAAATTGCTGTAGTACAATCTGTCCACTGCTCCGGGGAGCAGCGGCGTTTAGCTCAAGGTTGATCCGATTTATGAACGCTAATGTCGGCCGGTGGTTCTCCACAACTCCCGGCCGCAGCGGCCGAAGGTTCACTTAGGGACTGTCAACAAATGACCGAATAAATTCCTTGAATTGTAACTAACTAATTGTAAGTGCTAATTCATGCTTTTACATGAGACACAATATCATCTATTAAATTTTAAAATCATATACAATATTTTCAATAATTTTAATACTAAACACTGTTTTCTTCAATGTGTGTGTGTGTGCAACTTTAGTCTTGTGTATGTGAGAGAGAAACATTTGTGTGTGTGTGCGACATGTTAGTAGTGTGTTTACGCAAATTGAGTATTTTTTGAGTGTGCGTGAGTTTTTTGTAGTGTGAGACAAAACATAGATTTTGTTCTAAACGGCCCCTCATATATAACTAGTGTTCCCACAAATAAATAAATTTGTGTTTTATTGCGTACTTTTATTCTTTCACTTTTTCTTTATTTGTAAGAGAAATATTTCAATCTGAAGTACCCATCCATTCTCTATCACCTTTGTCCCTAGTGGGGTTGGAAGGGTTGTTGGTGCCCCTCCAGCTCCAGGCAAGAGGCGGGGTCACCCTGGACAGGTCGCCAGTCTGTCGCAGGGCAACACAGAGACACACAGGACAAACAACCATGCACACACACATCTAAGGACATTATTCAGAAATGCCCCCAAAATAATTAATTACATCAAAAGTTAGAAACATTGTCTTTAGTGCTTTCTCTGATAACCAAATAGTGTGTGTGAGAAAATGTGTCAATAACAGGTATTAACTTAAAATGCTTTGTAGAACGGCACTTTGTGAAGTTCGGTCCATTTACTTGTATTAGCTACTGGCACATATTCCACATTCAATATGGCAGCCGCTGTGACGTATCACAGCAACGGGCCGACCCGCTCCATGAGGCGTCTACGTATTCATGTCTATGGTGGCGGGAGCTAAAGGACCCCCAGAACGCTGCTGTCTGGTACTGCTGTCTTGGTTGCCTAGAGACAGACTCTGTGCTGCTGCGGTGAGTTGCTGTCAACACGCATCTTTTGAAAATGTCTATCCGATACTCCACCATGTCCAGTGGCAGTTTCTGATATGGGCGACTTGGGCAGCCACCCAGGGCGCATTTTGTGGGGGGCGGCATGATCCCCCCCCCTTCCCACCTCTCCTTGGTTGTCAAATCAGGTTAGTGGTCAACCAACAACTCAGTAATGTTCCCTCAGAATGTAGTTAAACTGTATGGATGTTAGAGTCATATTGTGATGTATGAGATTACACTCTGGCAGCTGAAGGAGGAACAGCTCATCCTGCTCTCTCCCATCCTTACTGATAACTTTGCTTGTGAATTATTTTTAAAGTCACAATTTTTATGGTTTTATTCACATTATCACATCATAACTGGATTACTTCAAACCAAAAGACCGGGAGATTTTCTCACTTTTATTTTTACCTTACTTTTCTTCACCTCCAAGTTGAATTAGGGCAAAATGCCCCCGTCCGACCCCGACTTCAGTTTTGAGAAACAAAGATTCAACGGCTGGAGGTGAACTTTGAGATCGACACTACCAGTGGATATGAAACAACTCTTCCTCAAATCAGTGGCGAGGTCGTACACCCCGCACCAAGCAGCTCACCCTGGAACGCTCAGGGCACCAAGTCATAACAAAAGTTCCACACTGCAGATCCCATGAGACGACTAACAGGGAGAACCCCTCACCTGGATGAATCAGCGTGGCCGGCTCTGAGCTGAAACCCACCTTCAACCTCAACACCTGCTCCGCCAAAGAATAGCAAACAAGCAGCTGGAACCAAAATGACTACATCGACCCGGCTCCCAAGGACAAAGCGACCAGCCCGAGGCTCAAAACATCCTGACTCCGTGGGAATCCCACTGAAAAACAGATTTTCTGCACTTCAGCACGAGCCTCTGAGTGAAAACTCACCTTCAAACATCAGTAATGAGGCTAAACCAACGCATCCAAGCCCCAAAGCTCCGAAGGACAAAGTTTCACAGGAAAACGAAAGGTATGCCAAGAGTGCTTATTGTTGGAGATGAGACAGTAAATGGAATCAGTCATGTTTGCAATCCCAAGAAAACGAGAGTGGTTTCTTTTCTTGGTGACACTCTATCTGATTTGACTCACAAAGTGCTCTCTCTAACCACTGATCAGCCACACATGGAGACTTTAGTTGTGCATGTTGGAGCCAACGATCTGGCAAAGCAAAAATCCGAGATTCTGAAAAAGGACTTTAATATTCTTCTGGACACAATGGGAAAATTAAAAACGAAGTTATTTCTCAGTGGTCCAATTTCATCACCTCAATGGGGAGATGAAAAACATTCCAGGCTGGACATGATAAACAAATGGCTGATTAAAACCTGCTCTGCCAGCTCAGTGACCTTCATCAATAACCTCTGGATCTACTGGCAGCACTTTCACCTCTTTGGAAGAGGTGGACGCAATCTTAACAAACATGGAATAAGGCTGCTCACTGCAAACATTTTTCATTTTATCAACAAGAACAACAATGTGATCATCGCTTCAGAAGAACAGGATCAAGGATGTCTGACTAGGATGGAGCCCTCCGCATATCAAGAACAAACTATTCCAATACAAACTGATAAAACATCGGCTGTGAACAGAATGACTGGTTCCCCTCCTCCTTCCCCCATCCCACATCTTTCCCCCTCCCTCTCTGCTCCTACACTCACTCACAAGATCAGAGTTTCTCAGGAAGTAAATCACTAAAGAGAGTCGGGCTGCACCTGAGCCACCTGAAAATGCTGGTGGAGAATTCAGGTCAAAGAGAAAGACGGACTCTTTCTCCTCCCAGCTGGATAGTATGGATCAACAGGTTCGCCTCGGCACGACTCTCACTTCATCTAAGCCACCTGCCTCTGACCTCCCTGAGGATCCAGCACTCTGCGTTTCTGAGGTCTGAGACCGGGGTCCAGATATTATCTTTACACCTGTCTTCCTCCAGAATGTGTCTGGCCCCCTGACATTGCATAGCAGGACAATACCTGCCAGGATCACTACAAGAAAAGTTACAAAAAACAGAAATACAAAAAACAGTGGTCTTAATTCAAACCTCAGACTGATCCACTGTCTAAAGGAACCTCAGACAGAAGAGCTTTCATCCTCCAAGTCACTTAAACTGGCTCTTTTAAATACCAGTTCTCTCTGTGTTAACGCTCTATTAATTAATGATTTCATCACTGAGCATAATATTGATGTTTTATTTCTGACAGAAAATGGCTGAATGACAATAATGAAGCAATCGTACTAATTGAATCAACGCCTTCTAACTACAATTTTTTAAGTGAAAATAGAAAACACAAAAAAGGAGGAGGCGTGGCTTCAATATTTAAGAATACCATGAACTGTAGTAAAATCTCTCTGGGTAATTTTATGTCTTTTGAATATCTTAGAATCGAGGTAAAAGGCCACAAACGAACTTTGACACTAACTCTATACAAAACACCAACATATGTGGAAAATTTCTTTGCAGACTTGAATGAGCTTCTATCTCTCATATGTATTGATTATGATTGTTTAATAATTGTCGGTGATTTCAACATTCATGTTGACAACCCCCAAGACCGAGGGGCAAAAAAGCTCTTTAATATATTAGAGAGTTTTGGTTTAACACAACATGTCAAACAAGCAACACACATTCAGGGACACACACTGGACCTGGTTATCAGTAAGAGTGTGAATATTTCCAATGTTTGTAACTGATATTGCCCTGTCAGATCACTTTGCTGTTTTCTTTGACAGTTCTTTATCCGTTAATCCACATGGACAAAAAGCTTCTATCACAAAACGTACTTTCACAGAAAACACAGCAGAAACATTTAATCAAATCTACTCCTCTTCCTCACTCTTAAGTTATAGTGACGTAGATAAGTTGGTGGATGATTTTCAGTGCAAACTTTCAGATATCATTGATTACTTTGCCCCCATTAAAGTAAAGGTTGTGACTGGTAGGAAGAAATCTCCATGGAGAAATGCACAAACAGTTCAATCTGCAAGACAACTCTGCCGTAGGGCCGAACGGAAATGGCGTAAAGGTCAACTGCACGTTTATTATGACATCTACAAGAAAAGACTACGTAACTATCACACAACAGTAAAACATGCAAGACAGGCTTTCTTTGCAGATGTCATAAACAAAACCATTAACAATGCTCAAGCTTTATTTGCTACTGTTGACAGGCTGACAAACCCTCCTATGACGTTGCCACCTGAACTTCAATCTATTGCCACCTGCAACAAGTTTTCAAGTTTCTTTTTAGAGAAAATTCAAAAGATCAGAGGATTAATCTGCACATCCACTCCAAAGACAGTACCAATGCTGTGCCCAAACAAAACAAATGTAGGAAAAATGACCCAGTTTCAACTACTAAATTATAAAACCCTAGAAGAAATTATAAGTCAGTGAAGCTCCAGTTCCTGCTGTCTGGATGTCCTACCCACACATTTCTTTAAGAAAGTCCTGCCTGTCATGTCATTAATGATCTGATCCAAATAGTAACTCATCGCTCTCTTCAGGTGTTTTTTTCCCCCAGGCTTTGAAAACAGCAGTTATCAAACCACTGATAAAAAAGAACAATCTGGACAAATCACTACTGCAGAATTACAGGCTGATCTCCAACCTCCCATTCATCAGCAAAATGATTGAAAAATCAGTTTTTAAACAATTGAATAACTTCCTAACAATAATAAATCATTTTGACTCCTTCCAGTCTGGTTTCCGGTCTCACCACAGCACGGAGACTGGCCTAATCAAAGTGTTCAATGACATCCATATAAATACAGACTGTGGGAGAACCACAGTGCTGGTTCTGTTGGACCTCAGTGCAGCTTATGACACTGTTGACCACAACATTTTACTGAATCAACTGGAGAGTTGGGTCGGACTCTCCGGTCCAGTTTGAATCTTACATAAAGAACAGGGATGTCTTTGTTTCAATCGGAAACTTCTCATCAGAGAGGTCAAAGCTCACATGTGGGGTACCCCAAGGTTCAATCCTAGGATCACTTCTTTTCAATATGTATATGCTCTCACTGGCTCAGGTTATAACAGGACATAGGATTAGCTACCACAATTATGCGGATGATACACAGCTCTACATCACGATGTCACCAGGTGACTCTGAACCCATCCAATCACTGAATAGATGCTTAGAACAGATCAATGTGTGGATGTGCCAAAACTTTCTCCAGCTGAACAGAAACAAAACTGAAGTTATTATCTTTGGACCTAAAGAGGAGCGATATAGAGTTACAGAACTAGAATCAATGCACAGCTTCAGTTATTACAACTAAAAACCAGCGATCAGCCTGAAACCTGGGAGTAGTGATGGACTCTGACCTGAACCTTCAGAGCCACATTAAGACAGTCACAAAGTCGGCCTTCTATCACCTGAAGAACATCTCCAGGATTAGAGGTCTGATGTCTCAGCGCGATCTAGAGAAACTCATCCATGAGTTTATCTTTAGCTGCATTGATTACTGCAACAGCGTCTTCACAGGTCTGACTAATAAATCAATCCTCCAGCTGCAGCTGATCCAGAAGCTGCTGCTCGGGTTCTCACTAAAACCAGGAAGTCAGACCACATAACACCAGTTTTAAAGTCCCTACACTGGCTCCCTGTAGCTCAGAGAATAGACTTTAAAATACTGATGTTAGTTTATAAATCACTGAACGGTTTAGCACCACAATACATTAAAGATCTGTTATTGTTGTACCAACCGTCTAGACCCCTCAGATCTTCTGGTTCTGGTTCTGCTCTGCATCCCCAGAACCAGAACCAAACAAGGAGAAGCAGCATTCAGTTTCTATGCACCACGGATTTGGAACAAACTTCCAGAAACTGTAAAACAGCTGAAACACTGGGTGCCTTTAAATCTCAACTTAAAACCCACCTGTTTAGAGTAGCTTATGGCTAAATTAGGGTTAGAGTGCAGGTTTTGATGTCTTCCATGTTTTTATGTCTTTAATGTTTTTAATTTCTTTTTATTTCTTTTCTACGTTTTAATGATGTAAAGCCCCCCGGGAAATGTCCCAGTTAAACGACGTTTAACTAAAGTTCTACAGGGTTTAGAGTCCCAGTTGACGGAGTTTCAACTAAAAACCTAGAGGTTGGAGTCCTTGTCAAACGGTGTTTTTGACTAAAGTCCCTGAGGGTTAGAATCCCAGTTAAACGGCATTTAACTGAAGTCCTAAAAGGGGCGTGGGTTTTAATGATTTAATGGGTTTTTTGTTTGGTTGGTTTTTTTAAATTTTTTTTTTATCTCTTTCTCACTGTTTATTCAATGCCACATGCTGTTTTTATTTTAATTATGAAAAGCACTTTGAAATGCCTTGCTGCTGAAATGTGCTATACAAATAAAATTTGATTGATTGATTGATTGATATGAACAGTTTTTAACTTAAAAAGAATGTTTCACTCTCAGTAGTGCACGCTCGTGGGTTAATTTGTCCTTTTCAATGTTTGACAGGCTTGCCACTGGTAGAGGTGGTCAGGTTTGCCTTTGTGTAAAGTTTAAAAACTGTGGAACAGATTGGTTTCCCCACACTTGCAGAAATTTGTGAAGCTCTGTTATGTATTTTAGTCAGTGTGGTAACTAATTGCAAAGAAATAAGTGCTAATGAGAAGTATTTTACAAAGCATGTTCATGTGTTTAAGGTTAATTATTTATGTTAAGTTTTACTGATTATTTTGTTTATGCCCAGAGTGAAAATAAAACCAAGATTTAAGTGCTGAAGTCCTTAAACATTACAATAATGCAAAATGTTAATATTGAGTACAGTCTGAGTCTACTGTAGTTTACACTATGTCAGCATAGTCTCATTTCTTATATATTCAATGCTTGATATTAAAGCTCTGAAGAGAATGAGGTAAAACAAGTCCAGTCCTGAGCATCCCTGTGGTAAAAGATACTGGATGTTATGAATAGGTTTTTTTGAAGACATTGAAATTTTGCATATTTTAAATTACTCACGTTTCAGTTATTATAGACTGAAGTGTATGGATTGGAGCTCAGGGAGTGTTTGTCTAAAATACATTTTTGCAAAATAAAGAGTCGCAAACTGGATGACACAGACTCAGATCACCATCACACCAACACCCACAACACAACATCCGCCCAACCCCTCATCGGTGACCCACCCCTCACAAAACAGGCTAGGACCACTTCTGACCATGGTCTTAGAAGCAAAAACTTGCAAAAATGCAGATGTTGTGAGGATTTGGTTTTCTGCCTTCATTTAGTTTCTGTCTCTTGTCTGCCCTGATTGCTCCCAGCTGTGTCTCAGTTTCCCTGATTACCTCTTGTGTATTTAATCCCTCCTGTGTCTGTGCTTCCTTGTTGGGTCCTCGTCTATTTGTCATTGTTGTCAAGTCATGTTGCAGTGTCAGAGGTCCTGGTCTCATTTCTCACCTGTGCTGCCTGGACTTCTGTTTACCTGTGAGAGCTTTTGATTAAACCAACCATTTTCACCTCATCCTGGGTCCTACCTCACCACTACATACCACAAATCATGACAGACATGAGTGGGAAGATGCACATTCCATGCTAAACAATGTCAGTGAGAATGAATAGGCAATTAAAAAAAATGTTGGTGATATTCAGTGGTGCACAGTGTGCTGTATGACATCTGACAGAATGAATCAGGAGAGGAAACCTGCAGACATCAGAACCTAGAAGAACCTGACATCAGCATCTTTTCAACCCTCAAAAATCTCCTGAGGCTGGTATGGTACAGAACATTTTATGATTGATTCAGTTTTTTATTATGCTTTTAGTACACTATTATAGTTTGATTATTTGCTTAGGATTTAGAGTTTAGATTAAACATTTTTTCACAAAGCTGAAGTTGGTTCATAAATCATAAACTTGGTTTTAAATATTCTGCTATTAGTTGAGAATAATCCAGTCCAGGTTTGAAGAGGAAGTGTTGTAGCTCAACACAGACAATAAGACAGTGGTAGCAACATACACAGAATGAATTATTTATTACTTTATATCTATACAAACACACCATTCAGACATACACAATTATAAATAACTGGAATAGTCATGTAGATTATAGATAAGAATGTTTAGATCCATACGGACATACAGTCATGAATAAAGTGTCACTTCAGGTTTGTTCATTTTTATGTCTTGTACAATAGTTCATAACTGTTTAGAGAACTGATATCAAGCCATTTTAGAAGAATAGAATATCACAAATATAAAAAAAAAACGTTTTATTGTCTCAAAACAGGTGAAACTCCAGTGCAACAACAGCAAAATGACAAATCACCAAAGCATGTAGATCCACACAGAGATAAAACATAAACAACAAATGAAGGTTCACAAACTGTACAATATAGAGAATGTTTCAGCATAAAAGACCATGGAGTAATTATTAACAGCCCACTTCAATCCTAAGGAATGTGTAGGATAACTTCAGAAAAGATGCATGTTGTGTTTGAACAATAAAAGTACAATAGACCTTGTGTTTCAAATGTCTGCTGTGACTGTATGTAGGCAACCATAAGATATAGTAAAAACAGGACAGCTATACCCACACACTGCTCATCTGAACGTAGCGGTGCTGTCTGCATAGCAGCAGGGTTAGCATGCACCTGAGGCTGGTTCACCCAGAGCTGCTCCAAAGCAGCTAACTGACGCTTTCCATTCGCTGCTACATCAACAAAAACGACTCATTCCAATTTGGGTGTTCATTTCTCCTTGTCCCCTGTGTTTTATCTTCTAAATGTTACCCCTAACCATTGGATGCACATTCTAAATCTTTGTTCTTGCTGAGAAGTGTATTTTGCTGCAATGGACTTTACCATATGTCCCTACAGTGAATATATGATTACACAGATATCTGCCATCCTTCCTTTGGAAAAACTGACTCATAATCTTCACCACAAATCAGACATTTTTCAAGCTTTGGGGTTCACTTGAGTCTTTAATACTAAATCCTTAAGCTTTTAGTTTTTATATTATTTTACTGCTTTATTTATTCTTGCCTGTTTTTTGTCTTAGTGGTTGTGAGGTGATGTGTGTTAGAATTATTATGTTTTGTTATCACTCTTACAATAGTAGTTTTATGTTACTAGTTGTTTTTATTTAAAGGTTAGAGTTCTCACCCTGGAAAGAAATAACTTAAAACTATGTGTAAATTTAGTTTCTGTGTCCCCCTTCTTTGTTTCCAATTTAGCCCCCTACTGTGAAGATAGGATGTTGCTTTCACGCCCCCCCCCCCCACATTCCTTTTCACCCCCTTTTATAAGAGACCAGCAAACTGAAGGTTTTCAGAACACATGGTGAGCGGCTTGGAGAAGCAGCTCGCTGTGCTTCTCCTTCTCAGAAGTTTGGTTGAAAACATATACTGTACGTTGTCTGTGGTTCTTTTATGTAGGTTGAGAAAATACCTGTCATGTGGACTGGAGGAAGAAACTAATAACTCCTTATCTCTTATTCATGAGGGGTATTTTGTTCTAGTTGTTTTTTGTTTCTTTTGTGTGTATGTGGGAGGCAGCACGGGTTTCTCTTTTGTTCTCTGTGCTGTAACTGACCTACAATTAAGAATAATAAAAAAAACTCATTCCTCCTTCCTCCATCGATCTGCCGCTGGACATTCAAGTCTGATGCACAAAAAAGCCGGCATCTCATTGTTCACCGCCTGATTGTAGCTTTACTTCTATGTTGCAGCATTGACCACGGCTAATCAGTGAACAGGAGCTAAGCTTGTGTCACCCACACAAGTAGGGCCGACCTTGCTGACCCCTACTCCAAAGCAGGGACCAAAAAAGCAGGGAACAGCCTGGAAAATGCAAGTGGAAGCACTCGCAATGGAGGCCCAGTAGAATGGTCCGTTAGAGCTAGTGGAAAAGGGCCAATGCAGTTGCAACTAACGCATGACAGAAAGGAACAGTTACAGGTGCTACACTCTACTTCTCGTAGTAGATTATCACAAAACTTCTCCCTTGGCCAGAAGCACAAGGTTGAACAATGTAAACAAACCCCAAAGGAGTAGCATCATTGAGTGGAGCAAAATCATTCAGCTGTTGCCACGTTAATTTACAGTCAGAAATTAAATCCTGCACAAGATACTCCATGAGTGAGTGGATGCTTAAAGCACTGGATGACGATTACCAACAGAGTCCTGAGGAATCACACACAGAAAAAGATACAAATCAGAAAACATGCCCACCTCACTAGGACGATGAGTGCTGGGATAGGATCTCCTCCAAATCAAGCACTCAAGGCTCTCCTCTGCCAAGGGCTCAGACAGAGGAGATCACAGGGCAGAGAGGACGAGAGAGAGGTCCCACACAGGCACAACAGGGCAGGTGGGAGGGTGAAAATGTTGGGCACCTCTCAGAAAAAAGGAAACGTCCTTTTTACAGCCGATTGTCTCTCCACCCACCACCGTATGCCAGCAAGAGGTGGCAGCAACATAGACTTTCAAAGTGGTTGGAGACTGACTTTGAGAAAGTAGCACTTGAAGGAATGTTAAAATAACAGAATAGGACAGTGTATAGGGTCCTCATGTCTAGCACACCAGATGCTAAAAACTTCCACTAAACTACTTCCACTATGGTTGTACACAGGGGTGAAAGTAATTTTAAATTCTTGGGGGTACTATGACAAAAAAATAATAATTCCCTTCTCACCCTCCATGGGTGGTCTCTCTCTCTCTCTCTCTCTCCCTCGCTCTCTCTCACTCTCATCCTCTGAGCTCAGGTCCTCTACCAGAGGCCTGGGAGCTTGAGGGTTCCTCCAGTATCTTGGCTGTGCCTAGAACTGCACATTTCTGGACTGAGATGTCTGATGTTCCTGTTTGAGCCACTGCTCCAGTTTGGGGGTGACTGCCCCGAGGGCCCCGATGACCACAGGCACCACTGTGGTCTTCACCTTCCAGGTCTTTTCCAGTTCCTCTCTGAGGCCCTGGTATTTCTCCAGTTTCTCCTTTTTCCTGATGTTGTAGTCACTTGGTATTGCTACATCCACCACAACGGCTTTCCTCTGTTCTTTATCCACCACCACAATGTCCGGTTGGTTCTCCATCACCATCTTGTCTGTCTGGATCTGGAAGTCCCACAGGATCTTAGCTCGGTCATTCTCCACCACTTTTGGGGGTGTTCCCCACTTTGATCTCGGGGCTTCCAGTCCATATCCTGCACAGATGTTCCTGTACACTATGCCCGCCACTTGGTTATGTCGTTCCATGTACGCTTTCCCTGCCAGCATCTTGCACCCTGCTGTTATGTGCTGGACTGTCTCAGGGGCCTCCTTGCACAACCTACACCTTGGGTCTTGTCTGGTGTGGTAGATCTGAGCCTCTATTGCTCTGGTGTTTAGGGCCTGTTCCTGGGCGGCCAGGATGAGAGCCTCTGTGCTGTCCTTGAGTCCAGCTTTCTCCAGCCATTGGTAGGTTTTCCTGACATCAGCCACTTCAGTTATTTGTCGGTGGTACATCCCATGTAGGGGCTTGTCCTCCCATGATGGTACCTCCAGCACCTCGTCCTCTGTTCTCCATTGTCTGAGACATTCGCTGAGCACATCGTCCGTTGAGGCTTTGTCCTTGATGTATTTATGGATCTTGGATGTTTCATCCTGGACAGTGGCTCTCACACTCACTAGTCCTCTGCCTCCTTCCTTACAGCTCATGTACAGTCTCAGGGTGCTGGATTTGGGGTGGAACCCTCCATACATGGTTAGTAGCTTCTGAGTCTTAATATATAAGTCTATATATATATATATATATATATATATATATATATATATATATATATATATATATATATATATATAATATGCTTCTTTGTGTGCTTTGGAGTTTCTGTGCTGATAAAATTTTTTGCAAAGTGATAAAAGCTGGTTAGCTCTTGAATTCCTATAAAATAAAGCTGTATTTCCTTCAGCCCACTGGCTGCAATGTTGACACCTTGAGATGCCTTGAGACCTAAATTCTGAACATCATGGCAACATCTCTGTCATGGGCCCAAAGTTATGGAATGACTTGCCTTTGCAGGTCAGAGAGGCCCCTTCACTGTCCACTTTTAAAGTTTGTCTTTAAACCCATTTATTTTACTTGGCTTTCAACACCAGTGGGATCTAGTTTTAAATTGTATGTTTTCGTTTTTAAACTGTAAGAGTTTTTTTTATTTCTTTATTTCTTTTTATTTTTTATTGTTATGTTGTGTTTTACTGTGCAGCACTTTGTATCAGCTGTGGTTGTTTTAAAGTGCTTTATAAATAAAGTTGGATTGGATTGGATTGGAGTGCATCCCAGTTTTCCATGTCTGGCATATGACCATTAATTTTAGCTTTTAAACAGGTTATATTGATCCTGTCTGGACACAGACCTGATGCTTGGCACAGGTCTGTGCCTTACCTCTTATTTAGTGGAAATATTGATGTTGATGAGATTTTCTCCAAAATAATAACCCTTTTCAACCTTTATAGCTCCACTGTTGAAAAATGACATGAAATAATGTCATTTGTGACATTATTTCAATGTCACAAATGACATTGAAATAAAATCCAGTCCAACATCTGGTTTGAGGTGATTCCTCTGGAACCTATTGGAGAAAAAATATCCCAACTTCAGAAGATGAGCTTTAACCTAACAGAGCTCTGTGGTTCCTCCTGTCAGTATGAGAGTCAGGGTGAGGAGGCGCAATGTTAGGAAGGGAAGTGGAAGCTGCAGGATCTTCAGAACTAACAGGTCATGTGCCAGGTCTGTGCCTTCCCCACATGAAGAACTTTCTGTGACAGCTGGGGGGTCAGATCCTTCATCCCAATCCCAGTCGTCTCCAGCTCTGGATTTGGACACTACAGGGCCCGGCATTACCTTCTCAGAGTATGACGGATAAAACTGAAAGTTGACGTTTTAAGAAGGAAAGAGAGTAATACTGATGATTTGATGAACTACCCCTTTTCTACTGGAGAACTTAAAAGAGCTTTGGGTAGAACTAGGAATAGTGTTCCAGGCAAAGACACTTTGTCTTTGTAAGTCATCACTTACATTAAGACATGTAAGTGATGATGCGTTAGATCAATTATTAACATTATATAATAAGATTTGGGAAGAGTGGAGACAACCACGTAAATGGAAAGAAACCATTATTCCAATAAGGAAACCTGGGAAAGATCATAGTGATCCTGGAAACTACAGACCGATTGCTTTAACGTCTAATATGTGTTAATGGAAAGGATGGTGAAAGAAAGATTAATGCAATATTTGAAGTCAAGAAATGTAATTGCTCATTAGAGTGATTTTCATAGAGCAATATCCTATTTTATGTTTAAAGGATAATATTAGGAAACCTCAGATTAATTAAGGAAACTGTTGCTGGTGTGTTTTTTAATGTAGAAAAGGCATATGATATGTTGTAAAGAGAATTAAATCACATCAGATAGGTATAGGAGGAAACATATTTAATTGATTGTGGGAATTTTTATGCGATAGAACTATTCAAGTTAAAATAGAATCACATGTTTCACAGTCATGTAATATAGAAAATGGAACTCCTCAAGGAAGAGTGGTAAACCCAACATTATTTTCAGTTATGATTGATAACTGAAATCATCATCAACCTTTCTTTAAGTTTTGGCAAATCACTTTTTGCTGATGTTGGAACATTAGGGAAAAGTGGGATA
Organism: Poecilia reticulata; assembly: GCF_904066995.2. Lineage (NCBI taxonomy): Eukaryota > Metazoa > Chordata > Actinopteri > Cyprinodontiformes > Poeciliidae > Poecilia > Poecilia reticulata. The sequence continues at coordinate 229,200 of NC_088849.1, read as the reverse complement.
CATTTAGACCAGTGTTTCTCCATCCTGGTCCTCAGGCCCCCCTGTCCTGCATGTTTTAGGTGTTTCCCTTCCACACACACCTGAATTGTATCTCTGGGTGATTAACAATCTTCTGCAGCACTTGAAGGTCATGCAGTCATTTGAATCAGCTGTTCTGGAACAGAGGCTCTTCTAAAACATGCAGAGCAGGAGGCTGAGGACCAGGGAGGAGAAACACTGTTGGAGACCGTCTTATTTTAAAACTTCACAGCCATTGATAAATTGAGTAAGTGGGGAAAAGAATAGGGATTTAAATGTTCATTTCAGAAGTCAAAAGTAATATTTTTCACAAATAAAAAATTGGGGTTAATAAAAAATTGTATTTATAGGGGCGAGTTAAAAAGGGTTGACAACCTTCATTTTTTGGGAGTAGTTTTGATAAGACACTAATTTGGAAAATCAGATGGAGCATATTATGGAGAAAAGTAAAAAGGTCCTTAACTTTATGAGGTGTTTAGCAGAGTTCAGCCCATGTCGGCACAGGATGCGTTTCACTGTGGATAATGACAGCTTCAGCTAGCATCCACACAAAGTCTTTGGCTTTTGTTCCTGGGTTAATCTGCACAGTTTGGACCAGAACCTGCTCATCTCTGGCATACAGAACCCGTCTCTTCCCTGAGCATTATGATGATTAGACATTCCCACCAGGTCTATACTTGCATCTAATTGTTTGAACAAATGAACCTGGCCAGGACATAGGTAGACGAACCCTATTTACTGTGAATGTAAAATGTTATGCACTTTCCATTTCTTCTGACAAGCTGGAATATCAGCAATATTGTTGCAAATTTTTCACAAAAAATGCTTAAAACTACAACAGACTGAAGAAGTTGACAAATACATTTCTACAATTTTAAAAGGTTTTACTGTGAAAATGTACATCATCTCAGTTGATTATTTGCACTTTTTTTCTGTTAATTCCACAGACTGAGCAGTCTTGATTACATGCTGCTGATAGAGTTAATAAACTGAACTTGGAAATTGTTTTGATACTTAAAGCAATGAAATGAGCTACTGTGTCTCATTTCAGCTATTTTGATTATTTGGTCATTTAATGGTGGAGCTGGTGGGTAGTACAGATAAATGATTAAATATCATCAGAGTATCATAGTATTTCAATTTGACGGAGGACGGGGACTAGACGGCATGAAAAAAATGTATTATCTCTTGGAGGGGCATGTCAGAAAAGAATTGAGAAGCACTGGGCTAACCTAACACAACAATGGCTAAAAACATCCAGTGGGTCACTAGTAAAACAGAAGAAAATATAGCTCTACTGTCGATTACACACATTTGTCTCTTTGATTCTTTCTCAAAGAATCAAACTTCATGTTCCTCTGCTGGCTGTCTTAGGAAGGCGGAGCCTCCACAGTCAGGAGAATGGTGCCAGGGTTTGATTGGACCTGATCAATACCCGTGGTGCAATGAGGTATGTAATCTTTTCTGTTTGGGTTCAGTGAGTTCACACTAACAGTTCAACAGAGTTCAGTTTATTTATAGCAGGCAGAGGTGGGTAAAAAGGGCAGGTTTCTATTCTGTGGGCATAAGAGTGATATTTTTCAGAAGCCACTGAGACACAATTAGCATCTGCTTTGTGCAGCTTTTGAGAAAACACTAAACTCTTAGTTACCTAGCTTACAATCCTCCCTTCTATCATTTAAGAAAATATGATCCCATTCTGTCAGGTGACGGTGGAAGACAAGGAGACCCAGCACTTCCTGGATTATCTGTCTCAGTAAGCTCTTCTTTTGTTCTATTCATCAGAACCACGTCTCCGCCTTGCATCAGCTCTTTCAGCTGATGGGCTTGGATCTGTTACAACATGAATATGTAATAGTTGCTGACTTACACAGGAACGTCTGGTTGGTGAAAGTTTTACAAAAATAACCAAACAAATGCAGAAGTTGATTCTTTTCCTTGACTTTATTGAACTTTCATTACACTGAGTAAAAACATGAGAGTTGACAAATGCAGCTCTCCTCTTTCATAGCAGCATTGTATTTGAATGAAGTCTGGTTATTTTGCCAACCAATAAATAAACTTTCTTTGGATAATGACAATGTTTAAAAAGATAAAGAAGGAAAAAAACAGTTGATAAAAGCTGCAGCATTGATTTTTCACCATCTAAACACATATGTATTTGTACTTATATGTATGATTTATTTTGCCTATATGTATAAAATATGGCAGTAGTTTGGGAAAATGGAAAATGTATATCAACTTGTAGAGATTGTACTCTGACTTTGCTATTGACAATGTGGGTGAAAATGCTGAAACAGAACAAGCAGCAAACCCAACACGTCTGATGAAGTTTATCTCTCAACTCACTTTGAACAGCATGCAAAACGTTTGAGGATCAGCACATACTCTGCATATTCCCATCTTTCTTCTCTTTCTTTCAACGTCTTTACATATGGTGGTGGTGTATGCAGCAGTACACTGGGACCATGTAATTACAAGCATGTCTGAACGGATGAACAAAGACTCACAGTACAACAAAAATATGTATATAAGGTAGAAGCAGGCACACATGGCAGCTTTTCAGCTAAGCTGGATACATGTACAAACAATACATTTAAGAGAAAGAGGTCTGTAGCACCTTAAGGAGCTTTAGACATAGCAGCTTGTTCCAATACCATAACATTTTGCAGTATTGCAGTGTTTCTTACATACACATTCAATATAGATCACTGGTAATGCTGGAGCTTATAACTTCGTCTGACACCAAATGACCTACAGTCTGCCTTTTACTGGTGGCCTTGTCTCCACAACACCAGAGAAAGATTTTTTTTCAGAAGGAAAATTGAACATAGCTTGAGAGTTTTAACTGTTTGACAAAATCAGGAAGGTCTTTTGTTTGTTTTTATGTTTTCTTTAACCATCTCATTTAAAGTCCTTGGATTCTAGATAACATACAAGTTCTACTGTTAAATATTTGGGTTCATCTAAAATGTCTTAGACAAAATTAACATATTTATAAAACAAAACCAAACAAATCTGTTGTCACAATCTCAGAAATTGTGTCAGAAAAAGTAAGTACACCCTTCCTTAATTCAAAGGATGCTGATGGACCATACCTAAATCATCTGGTTCAAACCAAGTCTTAAAACGAATACAACCTCGAGTGACAAATAACAAATTCATCTGACACAATTGATTTATTTACCAAAAACCAAAGCAAAACGCAGAAGGCGAGTGTTAAAAATTAAGTTCACCCTCATTTACATCAGAAAAACAGTTGGCAGTTAGTTGCTCTGTAGCACACATTCTGTATTGGTGTCAATACAACAGCAATAACATGCAACATGGATCAGAATTTACCTGGAGGTCTCAACATTCAGCAGCTACATCTCACATGTTACATCCTTTTTAAATTTAGATTCCAAACAAACCAGCTTGAGAAATTTCTGTTGGATGCCACTACAGTTATTTGGCTAAAATGTTCTGCATTAACTCTTCATATATACTGTTGAGCATGGAAGTGATGGTTTATCCTGATTTTACATTGAGCTCATTTAAGTTCACCCTGAACAGCTCGGCACCATCCAGCCATCGTCTATTCCCAACAGATGTTCTACGTATCTTCAGTGACTGGGTGGGAGGCAGAGTACACTGTGGGAGGTAGGCCGTCACAGGGCAAACAACCATGCACACACACTCATCTCTAAGGGCAATTTTACAGAGACTAACAATGCAGTCATGTTTTTGAACTATGGAAGGGAAAAGTCAGGATCTTCTTGCTGCTACCAGCTGCTCCACCGTGCAGCCCTGCTCTGTGCCATTCACAATGTTCTCAAGACAGTTAAGGCCATCTGTCCTCCAGCTGAAACTTGGCCCAAGTAGCTCATCCCAAAAGACAATTCATATCTACAACAGAATAACAGAAAAAGGATCAAATGAGGCAATTAAAGTAACGAATCCCGTCCAGAACCCAGTCTGATGAAAGCTCTTATGAGCAACAATTCAACTGAAATAGTTCTGTGAAAATACTTCTCTAATAATAACACAGAACTCTGATAAGATCATACAGGAGATGATTGTTTGTAGTTATTGAATCAAAGACTGGGTTTAATGTCTACAATCTGCTTCTGCATTGTAGCTCAGTTTAATGTTGGATGAATGAGGACAATGCAAAATTGAATGTATTGTTTGTCTCAGGTTGTATAGACCTTATTTTAAGCATCATCAGTTTGAATTCAAACATGCTGGAGGCAGATATATTTGGGTGTTAAAATGTCCATTAAGTCCTGTTTGACGTGGCGTCGCCTGTAAGAGCGTATGGATAGTTAACTTCAACTAAAATGTATGCGTTTCAAACTGCATACAGACTGTGCAAGTAAAGCAAAAAGTACACTTTTATCGGAAAAACACTGTCAACACGTTAAACTGTAAAAATAAACATTTATAATGTATTTACATTTTACTGTAAATACTAAGAAAGGTAAATATATCATTTATACATTTGTATTAAGCATTTAAACCAAAAGCACTGGAAGATTAAAGGCATTTCATAAACACAAAGTGCTGCAATAATCAAAAACATTTTTCATAAAATTTTCACAAAATACAGGTAGCACACACTGATAAATGCTTTGACACAGTAACATTCAACTCTATATTTTACATGATCTACAAAAACCTTATTCAGGAAGGAATACAAGGGGACTTAATGTTAAACAGAAACTGGAGTTCATGATTTGAATACTGAAGCTGTGAGGTAAAGAACACCATGATGGACACTAATGAAATGTCAGTTCTGTGCATTTCAACAGAAATCACACGTCACCCAAACCAGGTGTTTTTCTAGATCAACCACACAACAATTTATTTAGGGAACCCTGATCCATCTGATCAGGGTTCAGATAGAGATCTGAACCCTGATCTCCATCTGAACCCTGATCTCCATTCCCTTTTCAGATGGTTTTATTTCCAACAGAATCTCAGCTACCCCAGATATTTGTCAGAAAAGATCATTCATGCATCAATACAAGAACAACTGCCTTTTTCACCACTCTCACACAAATCATGTCTGCTTATTTTTTAAACTTTTAAATGACTCCACAGCTAGTGGAAAAGAGAGAGTTCTTCACTTGTAACCTGACAGTGAAAGCAGCAGCTCCTGGCGACCAGCCTATATGCTGATGGATATCAACAACACATGATGACAAAACAATATGGGAAAGCAGAACAGATAGAAAACGTCAGAAAATGAAACAGTTATCAAGATCAGGATCCTTAGAAATCAGATCTTTGCCATGAGAAACTTTAAATTGACTGATTTTTTTATATTAACTGCTCTCAAACGCTGACGTTCATACACCAATACACAGATTGGTAGGGAACTTTTGGTTTAGTGCCTAGCTCAAGGATACATCAACATGAGACTGGAAGAGGTTGGAGTGTAACTTTCAACCTTCAAAATAAAAGACACATACTCTCCTGATTGATCCACAGTCACTCCATGGGTCCAAAAAAAATCTAACTGCTGCCTGGGTAAAGAACATGTGGTATTTTCTACTCCCTAATCTGTGACATTGGCAGTTTTGGCATGATAAATTTGAATGCAAGGCAATTATTAGTTCCACTTCAAGAAATGTAAGGATTGGAACTAGGACTGGTTCTGAAAGGCTCATCTTGGACCTGTGGTGGTGCTTTGACATATTACGTCTGTCCACATGCCTCGTCAGCAGTTGGAACCTATCCCTTCATTCCTGCATAAAAATCAAACTTTTTAGACTTCCGGGGACCACAGCAGATAAGTTCAAGAGAATGTGTAATGATTCATTAGGTAAAGACTTTCTGGAAGATCACAACATTCATATTACTAAGACCTGAACAAAGTCTAAACAGAGCAGATTTTACTTTAATAGAAGGAAAGAGATAGAACTCTTGTTTATTGTAGAGGAAACTTACAAGACTTGACTATAAATATTCTAATTATGTTTCAAACATCATTATATAATATACTAATGTTGTAATAATAGCATAAAAATCAGCTCTGATGGGAGTTTTAGTCAGATATTTCAATATTAGACGGGTGATCATAAAGTTATGCCTGATCTGTGTTGGTACAGGTACCATTCTGGGGTTTGTGTGATTCATGTCACACATGAGATGTTCATCTGCAGGGCAGCAGATGAACATCTCAGCTATAACCAAGTTTTCTTCTATTAAAGAAACTCTTGGAGGAGGATTAATTATAGAACTGAAGCCTCTGTATTAAATGGGAAGCACTCCAAACTTATGTCAACTTTATAACTTTAGTTTTAATTGGTACATAAAGTTCTTAATATACCAATACAGTACATGGAATTGCAATCTGATGTTGCAGTGGACCCCCAGCATACACCACAGTTAGGGATTGTAATCAACTGTGAATGGCTAAAATCCACAAATAATTAAGAACCCTCCTAAAACCCCCATATCTGCCTATTTTAATCATTGAGACAATAATTATACCTTAATATACATTAATACACACAGTGGAAACTGTCTTAGCAGCAGCTGCTGTCCGCAGTCTTCCCTACCTCTACTCTTGGGGTTACAGCCAATCATTGCCGAGGAAAATTGATGAAGCTCCTGGATTGGCTGTTTTGCAACCACCAGCCCACAGCATGTGATGTGAAGGAGAGCTGTACTTACAAATTTTTGCTTGTATATTTTCTTTAGAAATGTTGATATACTGTCCAAAATATTTGCAAATCATTTAGAGTTACATGGTTTACAGACAAATCTGTCTCCATAAACTGAACGTTGAATCAACAGGGGTCCTCCGTGAGCAATACTGCAAAAGACTGCTTATATCAAGTATCATATACTCACTCTTTGCATGTAGATATCATATTTGACCTGAAGGATAGACTCTGTCCTTAAAGTCCATGGAGGTTCTAGATTTTTAGTAGCTGATGCAAAGCTCACTGAGAACTGTTGGGAATATAAAATGGCAAAGAAAGAAACAAACAAACAAAAGCCAGAAAATTTGGACTTAGTCATAATCAATGTCATTATCACAGATTTTAGCAATGCAATCAAGTATACGGGCTTCAGATTGAAAATTCTCTTTGCTAATATGCTACAGTAAATAATACAGTACGCCCCTCCCTGCCTAGTTGCAGGATTCACCTATTCATGTATTTTTCTGTTACGTTACTCCAAATACAGTTTGAAAAATTTGCTTATTTGCAAATCTTTTCATAGAGCATATTTAAAAAAAGATTCTAAAGAAAATATAGCTTGTGAATCTGAAATGTGCAATACAACAAGACATACTGGCATTTGTAAAGGAGCCAATCAAGGGGCACCATTCATTTTCCTCGATGATGACAGATGCCAAAGAGCAGAAACAAGAAAGACGGAGGATGTTAGTTCTACTGTAGTGACAAGACAGTTTCCACTGTGTTTATTACTGTATATTAAGGTATATCCGGTATTTAAAAGTTATTTTTAAAAGTTGTAAGTCAGTTATAAGCATTTTTAGAGAGGGTTTCAAGTATTTGCAGATTTTAGCCACTTCCTGGGGGTTTTGGTCCCTAAAGGGTCATTTACATCAAAAGGGGCATTTTGTGTGGAGAAACCATTCGTTTTGTTGAGTTATTTAAATTGTTTCAATTAGTTTTATGAGAAACAGCTGTTAGTTTGGGTATTTGGTCAAAAAATCATTTTAAGTAAGTCAGTTTCCATTTACATATCCGTAGGCATATGAGGGAAGCAGAACCTTGTCCACAGATAGTTTGGTCCTCTTGTTGGGTGATTAACTGAGGTTGAAGAAAGATCCTATCACTGCTAATCACTGAGTGCTGGATCACTTTTAGCTCAATATTTTGGGAGTTTCAATTATATTGTTTTGTGGACTTTGCTTATTGTTGGGAAGTTAAGTAGATACTCAGTAGTTCTAGCTTGGTCATTTGCTTTCAGTGATTCAGATTGAGTAAAGTGTGTCCTTTTATTGCATTCTGTCATGTCTACAACCTATTTCATGAACAAAACAGTTTACATATTAGGAGATGTTTTCCCAGTTAAAATGATTAGAGTTTGAATTATCGCAAAACTACAGAGGTGTGCTTTAAAAATATGGCAACACTAAAATCTAAAGTAGCACTCTACTTTACGGCAACGTATAAAGCTAAAGCAGGGGTATACGTTTCCATAAAGAGTTAGGAATGATTATTAAGTTCTAAGTAAACTGTGGGTTATTCAACTGAACTACTGCAGTTAGAGAAAATGTCCCAGATAAAAACTCTTCAACAATGTGGCAGTGTAGGTTAAAGATGAGCTATCTATATCACTATATCCATATCACAATAAGTTGCTTATTACTGATTTATTGCAACAAGCATTAAATCAGCATGAAGCTGAGGGACACTTTCTATCATGTTATTAAAGAGGAACATTGAAGCTGATAGATATTTAAGTAATTTCTGTCTTTGGAGCAGCTTAGAAAATATGAAAGAAAAAGACTTTAGGAGAATATGTCCAGAAATAAAGAACAGGGTAATTCATCTGGAATAAAGGTTGAATAAGCCAGATATATATAAAGCTGTGTATGTTTGTAACTGCTGGCCCTGGTCATCATGCACCTACTGCTTTGTAATTGTCTCTTCACTTTTTAACAAATGACCTGACCATCTAGAATGACTGGAATCCTGTCTGGCTGTTTCAGCTGCATTAGGCAGGACAGACTCCATCACTGAAATGCTTGGTGAAACCGGGGTAGTGTTGTGGGTGTGCTCAGGCTACATATGAAGGAGGAGGGGAGTCCTTGGAGAGGGCTCTCTGCAGGTTCTTCACCCACAGGCATCTGGGGTAGAGGAACAGATTCTTCAGAGGAAGGAAAAGTGATGGCTGGTCCTATGCTGCCCCCTCCACTTCCTACGTGATTGTATGGAGGCCCATTGTGTGGCAAGAAGTTGAACAGTTGGGAGAAATCCATAAGTGAAGAAGATGAGGCCATAGAGTCTGCTGCAGGACCTGCTGCTGGCGTGGACATTTTGGAAAGGGATGCCTCCTCGCTTGCTTCCTCCAGCATACCTACATGAGGTAACAACTCGAGTTTGGAGGACGGGATTTGAGGCTCTACAGATGCAGAGGATGAGGATGGCATGGTGTTCTGCAGCTCCATTAGATAGGTCTCCAGTTCTCCCTTTAGATTCTGCTCCCTCTCATGTGAGGTGATGGTGTATGAGGTAAAGTTGGAGCTCAGTGGGTACTTTAAAGAAAAGGGATTACTAGGGGAAGAAAAGGGCTGTGTGTCCAGGTCGGAGCTTGTGAACATGTTAACCTGGTGTGATTTTGTTGTCAGTGTTGCTGGAAGCTCGTCCTTGATGCTTCCAGTAGCCAAATCATAAACATCTGTCTCCAGCGAATCAGCTGGTTCAGTTTTTACCCTCAGCAGCTCCCTGGTGTGGCTCTTCTTCATGTGGCGTGTCAGATGATCCTTCCTACCAAAGCGCTGAGCACAGAACTGACAGAGGAAATCCTTGCGTCCAGTGTGCACCACCATGTGGCGTCGCACATCTTTGCGGGTGTAAAACTGACGCTCACAATGTTCACAACAATGCTTCTTCTCTTTGGTTCCTCCAGATGGCTTGCCTGCGTGTGTTTTGAGGTGTTCCAGGAGAACCACAGTGCTGGGGAACAGCTGCAGGCACACTTGGCAGGTCAGGTCTCCGCTGTTTGCAGCATGGAGGGCCAGGTGGCGCTTAAAGCCCAGCTTGGTGTTGTAGCTCTTCCCGCACTCCTGACAGGTGAAGGCCTCCTTGTGTGGATCATGAGTGTGCAGGTGATTTTTTAAGTGATCCTTGCGGTGAAACATTTTTTCACAGTATGAACACTTGTGGCTTTTTTCTGGTGAGTGAGTTGCCATATGCCTTGGAACACAGACACAATCTATGAGCATTCAGAATGGCTGAAATTATATTCAAAGTTAGCATGCGTTACATAGAACTGTAAGTAAAGCTACTCATTAGTATATTATAATGCTAGATTTCAATAAGCCTAAAGAAAAAAAATCAACATGCTGCACCCTGCTGTACCGTAGCAGCTTGTATTTGGAGACGAAAGCCTTGGTGCAGTCCGGATGAGAGCAGCGATACGGCCTTTCCCCTGTGTGAGAGTATGAGTGCACCCTCAACTTCTCCAGGCTGTTGAATGCCTTCTGACACTCCTGACAAGGAAAATTCTTCTTGGGTTTCCCTTCTGCTCTCCTGCGTTTCCCTGATGTTGGTGAAAGCTTGGCTTTCTCCAGAACACGGTCATGGCGGTTCTCTGTTCCAGTGGCCATGGCACCCTAAAGCAGACCAGCTACATGAAGAGCAGGGTGCCCGAAAAATGCTGATGTAACTCCGACGTCCAGCTTTAGGTTGTCATCCCAGCCTGGACTAAGGCGCCTGGCACATAAAGAAAAGAAGAGAAAAGCATTATGTAAATAGTTAAATGTTACACTTAAGAGAATACTGGGTGTGTCTAATCTTAGGGGCTGCATTCTCTGAGAGTCATCAAAGAACCTGACCTACATTGACGTCTGGCAGTGAAAGGCTGTGAAATTGGATGAACTGACCTTCAGATTTATTCCCACCCTCACTCGGCATATGTTGTGTCATGTAGCAACTGCAATGGTGTTAAACACAAGCATTGATAAACACAAGCTGGTAAAAATGGAGCTCAAAGTTTTGCAGTTTTATTTGTTACATAATCAGGATTTCCCCCAGTGTGTAAGCAGCCTGGTGGGGCACCAGACTCAGCAAGAAGCAGCTGATCAGCTGCCACCAGAACTGCCTTTTTTTCCACCAACTAAATGCAAAATAGTACATATATATATATATATATATATATATATATATATATATATATATATATATATATATATATATATATCGGTGATCGGTGATCATCGCTGTCTCGCATTACCGAACATCAAAATCGATGGCCATGACACCTCACACCTTCGCAGTGAGGTCACTTCGCAGCTCATCTCCTCTTTTCTTCACACTACACACGGCAAAGAAATCCTAAGTGATGCCGTGTGGAACTATAACGCTCAGAGTGAACAGGGAAGTTTGTGTGTTGCGACAGACATCGGGGGTGAAGCAGGTCAAAATGTATCAACACAACGAATCTAATGTGACATTTAAAAAACAAGCACTTGACGGAGTTTGGCTACGTCGAGGCTCACTGCAGAAAAAAAGACATCTGGAGAGGCCAGATAGCAACTAAAGCAGCGCACAGCAACCAACACTAACCCATAAAACCATGGAAGATGGTCAGAAAGCTAAACAAACAGCCCAAGAAATAATAAGTCTTGGAGCTAGCACTGGAAGATGCTGGTAGTGCTCTCAATGTTGGACTGCCACTACTGGTAGTAATATCTCACAGACTCCAGCTCCACTTTACATCAGACGTCTTTCAACCTCCACCCAGCAGTGACCTGCTTAAAGCTGCAGCAGGGAACTGAAACAAACAAAAAAGATTTTTTATATGTATTACAACTTTTGCTATGTTCTAACATAAAACAGATAATCTGAAAAAAACATTAAATCAATCTCCTCTGTCTCCTCCCTGTTTTCTGCAGCATTACTGAGTTCGGTCAGAAACAGCCAATCAGAACCAGCACAAAACAATTAGCCATGCTCTCAGGAAGGTTTGATTTAGTAAGTCATTATTGCTCATTTTGATATATATGTGTGTGTGCGTGTGTGTAGGTGTGCGCGCGTGTGTGTCAGGAATTCCAGAAATTTGAATACTGTGAAGAAATCAAATTAAGAATGTTGTAATTTGAATGTGTCACACTAAACATCTACTAAACTCAAAGCACCACTAGGTGTCATTAAATTACTTCAGTTTGGTTCAATTGTATCAGTGCGTTTCAATATGGGGAAAACTGCAGACCCAACAACTGGTCAGAAGACCATCATTGTTACTCTCCATAGGGTGGGTAAAGCCACTAAAGGTTATCGCTGAGGAGGTTGGCTGTTCACAGAGTGCTGTGACAATGTCTGCTGTAGGCGTTGGTAAACTCTGCTTTCTTAAATCCAAGGTCATCACTACATGATTCCTTCTGCTGAGGATCTGTATGGAGCTTTAGATTTCATTTTCCAGCAGGACTTGGCCCTGCCCATGCTGCCAGAAGCATGGCCATCAAAGTCTGGTTTGATGTCCAGTGCTTTGACTGGCCAGCCAACTTGCTGGACCTACACACCATTGAGAATCTATGGCGTATTCTCAACAGGAAAATGAACGGCACCAAATCCAACAACAAGGAAGAGCTGACAGCAAACATCAAGAAAATCTCTGCTTTCATAATTCCCAGGCAGTGCCACAGGCTGACTGCATCGAGGAAGTGATTGAGGCAAAGGGATTTACAACAAATATTGTCATATTCCAGAGACATGGCCAAGGTAAGGAAGCCTGAAATTCCTTACCTTGACCAGCACTGAACAATACACATAAGTTGAAACGTCTAGACTGTGCCAACCAAGATATCTAAAGACAGATTTTTCAAAGCTTTATGGACTGATGAGATGAGAGGGACTCATCAGGGATAGACCAGATGGATGGACTGGATAATGGGCACAGAGCTCCACTTTACATCAGACGCCAGCAAGGTGGAGGTGGGGTACTGATATGGGCTGGTATTATTAAAGATGAGCCGGTTGGACCTTTTCAGGTTGAAGATGGATTCAAAATCAACTCCCAAACCTGCTGCCAGTTATTAGAAGACACTTTCTTCAATCAGTGGTCCGGGAAAAGGTCTGTGTCTTTTTCAAGAAGACTGTGATTTTTATGCTCCATCACATGCACCACAGTACTCCACTATGTGTCTGGCCAGTAAAGGCCTTAAAGGTGAAAGAACAATGAAGTGGCCCCCTTCCTCCCCAGCCCTAAGGCCTAAAAGCACGGCAACTTAGGGGTGGAGGGAATAAAAACATCTTATTTTAATAGGCCTTTATTTTGAAATTAAACATCAGATCAGATTGACATTTGCTGGTTTTGTTCTAGAGGTGTCCCTCTGCCACCCAGAAATGAGAGAAGTTGCTGAACGCAGAGAATTTTTCAGCATTGCTTAATGTCCCCAATTATTTCCGATACATTCTTTGTTTTTGCAACTGCATAAATACAAAGTCTAAACTTGAAGCTTCTGGAAATCTACATGCAGTAGATCAAACATGAACTGGATGTGAGCTTTTACTCTGACAGGAGCTGGTAAATTAGGGTGCCGTAACGTCCTGCGCTGTGGTGCACGTGAAAATTGAATGCGGGCTGGCTTTACTGTCATTTTTGACGACGCGGCTAGCTTTACCGCAACTGCACAGCCAGAGCTAACGCGGTGGGGTTTAAACTCCTACCTTGATCAAAAACTCTGGAAGGAAACATAATTCCTCACAGGGGGTTGATGTAAATATCCATACAGGTCAGCCTGTGTTCAGTTTGAATGAAAGGAGGTGCACACGATCCACGCTGAGATAAACTTAAGACATCCAGCTGATGCAGCGCGTGAGGCAACGCGCAGAGGCGCCAGTGTTGTGATTGGTCCGGCTTTAAATGCATAAACTATAAACCTACCTTCTATAAACATAACTTTTAGAATTTAGGAATAAATCTGAGCCACCAGTGAAATGTTCAGAGCAATAGAGGCCCTTGCAATCTGACTTTAAAAAAAAAAAAATTGTTTTTTAAATTTTTTTTAATTATTATTATTTTCCTAAAACATAACCAAGAAAGGCTTAGCCTGGCGGCGGGGCAAGTAAAGCATGGCGGGCCGCCAGGCCTATGGCCCACCAGCATCTCTACTTCCTCAGGAAACTGCAGACAGCTGGACTTGTGAACTCAGTCCTGAGGAGCTTCTATCGCTGTGTGGTGGAGAGCATCCTCTGCACCTGCATCACCGTGTGGCACAGCAGCTGAGAGGACAGTTCTGCAGAGCGTGGTAAAGGCTGCACAGAAGACTGTACGGAGTCATCTTCACATCAAGAAGGACTCCACCCATCCTGCACACACTCTGTTCCAGCCGCTCCCCTCAGGCAGGAGGCTGAGGAGGATCCAGATTCTTCCCTTCAGCCATCAGACTGCTGAACTCAAGCTGCACCTAATTCAACTTCATCTCATAAATGATTTACACACACGCACTTTTTAATATGCACATGTATATATCACATCAATTACTTTATGATTTATTTTTTGCTAGTGCATTAAATTTCTTTATGTAGAACCTGAGTTAGAATTTTGTACCATAAAAGAGCAAAGGTGATATGGCAATAAAACAATTCTTGCATCCTTGAATCAATAAACTGACAGACTCTATAAATGGAAGGTCTATATAACTGTTATTGAAAAGAAGGGTGACTATATTGGTCACTGATTTATTTTTTAAATGTCAGAAATGTTTATTATTCTCACTTTAACAGATGACAATAAACAAGTGAGATGGGAAAATGTTCCGTTTTAATTCAGTTGCATAGTAATGCTGCACACTGTGCACATAGATATTGTCCTAAGAAAGCCAAATCTCACTTTTACTTTCTTAAATATTGAGGTTTGGAGGGTTATTATAAATTTTGTATTGACGGAAAGCGCTGTAGATGTTCAACAATAAAATTAATCATCAAAAGTCCAACTTGCGTAATAATTGTACAGTATAACAGAATATATACAGGTTTTTTTTCTTTGGCCCAGTTGACAACTAATGTTCACCGTCATCATGAACACCAGCAAATAAGAGTCACAGCTTTCAGCGTGAGGCTGATGAGTCAGTCAGTCCAGCTCATCATCTCTTCAGTGACCCGTCAGCCTGTGAACCATCAACTGGCAGCCAAACCATCAACTGGCAGCCAAACCAAGCTTCCCTCTGCACCTGGTGACTGTAGCCCGGTTTGTTTTCCTCCAGGTTGCAGCGATGCCATCATGTCTGCACTGTGAATCTCTCCTCTCGCTGCATGTAGCCTGTCGCTACTGGTTGTCCTCATTTTTCCACAAAGAAACGCTAAAAGCAGCGTATTGACCTGCTGACGGTAACCAGCATGGATCAAACATAAAGCAGTGAATCTGAACACAGCAGACAGAATGGATGTTATTTCTGAGTTTAGGTTTCTTGCAAAGCCCAGCGCAGAGTCGCTGTCATTAAATAAGAAGAAAAAAGCAGTCAGCTCCAACTTTCTGTCACTTCTCTACCGTCGGTGGAGGCGCAGTGTGACACGCATTCCTGTCGGCACTGACTGAACTTCTTCACGGGTTTTCAGAAGGAAAATACTTCGCTGCTTGTTTCTCTGCTCCGCAGCGGAGGATTGATTAACAGAAACTTTTCCCCCAACTCACCCCCACCTCTCCTCATTTAAATAACCCCGATATTTGAAGGCATCAGCGGAGTGCCCGTTTGTTTCATTTACACCAAACTTACCCTGGGAGCTTCCACATCCTTTCTGTGGACTTTTTCTTGACTTTCAACTATTTTCCGAATTTTTTGTAATTTTTTTCTCATATTTTTTGCCAGACGCGGCGGGCCTGAAAATTGTTTGCTCTCTCCTCTTTCGGGCAGCCATTGTGTATGCGCTGCGATGCAACCGCACTATGCAGTGGCCACGCCCACCCCGGTGTCCTGCTTCATGTGATTTGCTGACGGCGCTGCCATTTTCACGTCCATCTCTTGTACAGGCCTTTCAATAAACGGCTTTTTTTTGGACTTGCTAGTTATCCTGTCAATCGTTATTAGTGCTTTGCTCTGTTTCCCAACGATAGGAGGAAGGACGGACCGCAGAAGGAATCCTATTGGACTGCCGGGCTGTCATGCGACGGGGTTAGCGCTTTCCGGCACTTTCATTGGTTGGATTTTACGTTCAGGTGACGACGACTTTGGCGGAGTTTCCTGATACGCTGTAGCAGGCGTCACAGTGCATTTGGAAGCACGAGTTTGCTAGTTGTTTGTAGCTTCTGGAGCAGGACGTCATATGATTTAATTAGTAGAGGATTTAGCAGACAGTACGGGCTACAGCAGCGTCCGTCACTCCGGTTTGTTTCATAACTGAGCCATGACCTCCAGCCGTGCGGGTCCACTGCGGTTCCTATAGTCTCCCCAGCGTCGTATTGTAGCTGTTCTTGGTGAAGGTAGGTGGATTTTCTCCATGACACCTGAACAGGTAGAAGAGCTGATGGCCAAATGAAGCCTCACGAACCAATGACACTTTCAAACCCGTTGCTTTTGTCGAAAGGTCCATTAATCAGTTCATTCATTCATTTCTCGCTCCTCCCCTCAGGTCCAAACACTCACACTTTCCGTTAAGTGGCTCATAATTATCAGCTCATAAACATATCATCCTCTCAATTTATTCATTTTTTGCCACCTTAAGCTTGCGCGCTTTTAAAGGTGAAGTACTATTCAGTTTCCAGGAACATGCCATAATATGGCACAATATTATAACTGATTCCTTCAGTTATAAAAATGCCATATATATATATGACCTAAAAGAATTTTGACTTAATAATTTAACTATTAAATAAACAAATATTGTAGTAATCGAGTATTCCAGGGGGCTCTTACAATTAATCGAGTAATCAGATAAAACATAAATATTGGTAAAGCTAACATAACAGCAGTATTACTAACGAATATCAATATCAGTCCAATTTTTCCATATTTGAGCATCCCTAACAATAACTTTTCTGTAGTTTAGATAATTAACGTGCATCAATAGCTCACTTTCACCAAAAACAGGTTATACAAAAATCTGAAATTATATTCAACTTGATAATAAAGAGCCAGGCTCTTATACATTCATAAAAAATGTCTATACTCCAGTTTTAGTTTATGCATTCAACTTCAGTCAATTTAATAGATAAACTCTCTCGTTTCCCAGCCATTATGGCTTCTGTGTTCATGTTAGCGATGGGATTTGACAACTTTGTGACACACAGAGGCACATCCACCAGCTATGCACCTCCACGACGCGCTCCTCCACAAATTTGTTGAGACCGGGATGATATAAAAAAATATATATTCTGGTTCATCTGTAAAGCTTCACTTGCGTTGAGCATCAACAACAGCGCAGCCACCTGTAGTGTTCAGTCTGTCCACTCACCTGTATAAATAACCTGCGTGAAGCTGACACCCCACCCACGTCAAAAAATCCAGCAAATAGTCTGAATGGTTAGTGCTCCGTTTGTGCAGGTTTGTGCCGTTAAAATTTTCGTTTGTGCAGTTTTGGTTTCTGAGATATTAAACATTATTTTTTAGGTCATCTAGAGTTCACCATCCCCCCATATGCTCCAAAACAAACCAAAGTGGGCTAGTTCGTTAGTGCTCCGTTTGTGCAGGTTTGTGCCGTTAAAATTTTCGTTTGTGCAGCTTTTGTCTTTAAGATATTAAAAGTTATAATTTTGGCAGATGTCGTCACCATCCCCCATATGCTCCAAAACAAACCAAAGTGGGCTAGTTCGTTAGTGCTCCGTTTGTGCAGGTTTGTGCAGTTAAAATTTTCGTTTGTGCAGTTTTTGTCTTTAAGATATTAAAAGTTATAATTTTGGCCGATGACGTCACCATCCCCCCATATCGCTCCAAAACAAACCAAAGTGTGGGCTACTTCTTGTAATTCTTCAGATTCTCAGCTGTTGTACAATGTGTACATTTTGTTTTGAACTTCAATAAAGACTTAGAACAAGAAAAAATGTGTCTCATTTCAAGAAATGTTTTAAGATAGCAATGTTTTTTCACGAACGTAGCGCACAATAATTGAATCCTGCTAATAAAGGACATGCAGCCTGACCCTAACGTAATGTGTATAACCTGTTCAACTGTGCTTTGATTTCGGAGGTGGTCTGAAGAATTATATTCACATTGTTGATGTACTGTCTGCTGATTATGCAGCAAACGTGTAAAAAAATTACATGAGCCTATAAAGGCCAATTTGCTAGTTGCTTGAGCAAAGATTTTGCCGAGTAAAACGGAAATGTGTCATTATTTCAAAGTTCATCCAAGTAATGTACTTAATATTTAGTAAATATAGTTTCAATGCAACGACTTTCATTTCATCCAATTTCTTAAATTAAATGTGTATGGGCTTCAAGGAGACATGTTTTGCGAACTTTGACATAGTTCTCACACAACTGGGATTGGCTCCACCCACACTGTAGTGAGCCTCCTGCCCACCCCCCCCCCCTCCCATCTTGTTTTGCAGAGCAAGTGTAATTTCAACCTCTCGTTAATATTCTAGCGGTCTCAAATCGTTTTGAATAAGTCATTTTTGGAATTTTTTCAACCCCGATTTTGATTTTTTAACAAGGTAAAATCAAATTAATGCTCAACTAGCAAATTGGCCTTTATAGGCTCATGTAATTTTTTACACGTTTGCTGCATAATCAGCAGACAGTACATCAACAATGTGAATATAATTCTTCAGACCACCTCCGAAATCAAAGCACAGTTGAACAGGTTATACACATTACGTTAGGGTCAGGCTGCATGTCCTTTATTAGCAGGATTCAATTATTGTGCGCTACGTTCGTGAAAAAACATTGCTATCTTAAAACATTTCTTGAAATGAGACACATTTTTTCTTGTTCTAAGTCTTTATTGAAGTTCAAAACAAAATGTACACATTGTACAACAGCTGAGAATCTGAAGAATTACAAGAAGTAGCCCACACTTAGGTTTGTTTTGGAGCGATATGGGGGATGGTGACGTCATCGGCCAAAATTATAACTTTTAATATCTCAAAGACGAAAGCTGCACAAACGAAAATTTTAACGGCACAAACCTGCACAAACAGAGCACTAACGAACTAGCCCACTTTGGTTTGTTTTGGAGCATATGGGGGGATGGTGACGTCATCTGCCAAAATTATAACTTTTAATATCTTAAAGACAAAAACTGCACAAACGAAAATATTAACGGCACAAACCTGCACAAACGGAGCACTAACGAACTAGCCCACTTTGGTTTGTTTTGGAGCATATGGGGGATGGTGAACTCTAGATGACCTAAAAAATAATGTTTAATATCTCAGAAACCAAAACTGCACAAACGAAAATTTTAACGGCACAAACCTGCACAAACAGAGCACTAACGAACTAGCCCACTTTGGTTTGTTTTGGAGCATATGGGGGGATGGTGACGTCATCGGCCAAAATTATAACTTTTAATATCTCAGAAACCAAAACTGCACAAACGAAAATTTTAACTGCACAAACCTGCACAAACGGAGCACTAACGAACTAGCCCACTTTGGTTTGTTTTGGAGCGATATGGGGGGATGGTGAACTCTAGATGACCTAAAAAATAATGTTTAATATCTCAGAAACCAAAACTGCACAAACGAAAATTTTAACGGCACAAACCTGCACAAACGGAGCACTAACCATTCAGACTATTTGCTGGATTTTTTGACGTGGGTGGGGTGTCAGCTTCACGCAGGTGTCTAATACACCTGCGACGTTCTTCACCGCCGTCAGGCAGCAGCTCCGGTAAGAGAGAGGCTGTCATACTCAAAGCATCGCGCCACTCAACTTAAGGTTGCTTATTGGTCCCCGAAAACAATCAAAATCCAGACATTATTATCAATAAAAAAAATTCTCCCAGACTGAACTTGAAAATGTGATTTTATGCTGCTAACAATTAGCACTTACCTATAACTTATAGGCGGAAGTGAGAGCGCAGCCCAACACAAATAATCACCCGGGGGACACAGTGGGCTAAATAATAAAACCTAATTTAACGAAGCTTTGAAGCGGATACATTTTTCTAGAGGCATTTTAATAATTGAGGTACTTGAATTATTCGAGGAATTGTTACACTTCTAAATTTAACGTGAAATTAGGCCTCTGTCTTTTAAAGAAACTGAAAAGACTACTTCTTAGGCCTTCCCCACATATTGCTGGATTGCAGATGACTTGGGACCAAAATCACACAATGTCAATTGGGGTCAGGAAGTAAATGCAGCCTGTTTACTTCTGAAAGTTTGTGTTGTGTATGGTTGTTGGAATAGAGAGAAAGATAAATGTTATTTTCGTATAATGAAGGTAGTTGGACACAAGGGAGCTAATGTTAAAACACTTACACCAAAAAAAGAGGAGAAAAGTGGATCCACAATCTACAGCTGAAAACAGGATCACATCATTAAAATATATTTTCAGATATTTAATTGGACATCTACTTAAATACAAGCATTCATATGTAAGGTAATATAAAATAGGGGATATGGGGAACATTATTTCTTCTGCATTCCCTTGCAATATGCTTACTGCAATATTTGATGGTCTATTTTATATACAGTCACAAATGTCAGTTTAAAATTTCAAATATATACACATTTAAAGAGCCTCAGTCAGTGTTTATTCTTAACTCTGGTGCAAAAAACTGATTAAAAATCGATTTATTTACTGCCTCTCTTTATGTAAGGGTGTGACAGAACTGCACATTAAACCATTAAACAGTCCAAATAGTTTGGATGCATTTTTATTTCTTTCCTACTTATGGAAAGTTTCTGTCTATATCAAAGGTTTGTGGTGCATTTCTGTACTAAAGAAAAAGATATAAAACTTGAGATATTTCACAAGATGTGAAAAACCTCATGAAAGCTTTATATTATAGCAGAAAGTAAGAAAAGGCTTACTACTTACGTTATTCAGTTATGCCACATGAACTGATTAGTACATTATTGCAAGAGAACACAATTTTGGGAGGTAAAACAAAAGAAAAAAATCCCCATATCCCCTAGGGGGCTCTATAGAATTTGGATTTGCAGAAGCTAAAAAAATTAGCTTATTTATGTCCAAGCTCATAGAAATAATACGGGTTAGCTTGTTGTTTGCGTTAATGATAGTATTGTTAGCAGACTAATTACTTAAAATAGCACAACTCACTACTCACCAGGGCAGAAACAAGTCTTAATGCTTCTACTGCTGGGTCGCAGACACGTGAGCCGGATGACGCTCAAAATTCAGATGTGGCTCAGGGTTTCTCCTGTTCAAAACGGAGCAACGTGGATCACAGCATGTACCCTAAATGTGCTGCCACAGATGAGGTATCTCGAAAAAGTATGTGTATATTTAGGAAATGACCCATATTGTCTTTGTAAAAAAGACTTGTCATATAATCTTGAGAATTTACCCAGCGTCAAGGCGACGACATAATTAACTTCCTGGTGCTGCAAACCTCCTATTATACAATGAGCCAGTTGGAAGATTTCAAAAGCTTGGAAGGATACAATTATTTAGTTTCAGGTTGGATCAACCATTTAGGATCAATAGGAGTAGTAAATGGCTGTCGATTGTTTCTGTCTGCGTGAGTAGCGAGTTGTGCTATTTTAAGTAATTGGTCTATGATAATGCTAATGCAAACAACAAGCTAACCCTTGTTATTTCTATGTGCTTGGATCCATTTGTAAATATCAATCAAATTTTATTTGTATAGCACATTTCAGCAGCAAGGCATTTCAAACTGCTTAACATCATAAAAACACAAAGTCATGCAACATAGAATCAACAATCAAAACATAACAGTAAGTCAAGTGTCATCATTAAATTCTTAATTGATTACATTTCAAATACAACTCTAAACAGGTGGGTTTTTAGTTGAGATTTAAAGGAAGTCAGTGTTTCAGCTGTTTTACAGTTTTCTGGAAGTTTGTTCCAGATTTGTGGTGCATAGAAGCTGAATGCTGCTTCTCCTCGTTTGGTTCTGGTTCTGGGGATGCAGAGCAGAACCAGAACCAGAACCTGAGGGGTCTGGAAGGTTGATACAACAATAACAGATCTTTAATGTATTGTGGTGCTAAACCGTTCAGTGATTTATAAACTAACATCAGTATTTTAAAGTCTATTCTCTGAGCTACAGGGAGCCAGTGTAGGGACTTTAAAACTGGTGTTATATGCTATAATATATTTAGCTTTTGCAAACCCAAATTCATTTTACAATGTATGTCAACCATTCACAGAAATCTACAGAAACCCCATTAAAAACATGGTTCGTGGCCAGAGAGAGTGGGGAAATAGTCACAGCTCATACATACAAATATATCTTACCTTACATATGAATGCTTGTATTTCAAAGAATCTGTCTAACAAAATATCTAAAAGTACAATTTAAATGATCATTACCAGTTAGCAAGTGGTCACTGCAAACTCTGACATTGTTTTTTTCTGCACCTCCTGTTTTTAGCTGTAGAATGTGGATCCACTTTTCTCCTCTTTTTTTCAGTAAGTTTTTTTAAATTAAATACCTCGTGACCAACTACCTTCAGAATACGAAATTTATCATTGTCCGGCCCAGTCGCGGAAGACTCTCCTCGCCGACCGGTGTCGGACTGTTTTGTTGACATTCCCTTTAGTGCAGCTCCATCTAGTGGATGCATACCGTAACTCCAGCCTCTACTGCGGCGTCTATTCTTTGCGGTTTATAATCCGGTGCGGAAAATACGGTAAATTCAAGTGAACTACATTTTTTCTTAATAAAAAGTTTTTATTGTGTTTAAAAGGGAAATACTATCTACTTAAATTTGGCTCTGTAATTTAATGCATTTAAATTGTGCCTGTTTTATGGAAGTAAATATGTGCCATCAGAATTTGAATAAAAAATGCATCTGAAACTTGAATGTTGTATATTTGCGCTTACTTTTTCAATTTCAAAATTAATTCAGAATACAATTTTGACCTAAAAAAAATTCAGTGTCATTATTTGTACACGTTTGCAATTTTCATTTGTTAAAAAAATTCACATTCCTATTTCAAAGTGATGAAATTTTCAATATATATATTTTTCAGTGTTAAAAAAATTCAGCATATAAAAAAATTCAACTTTTAAAAATTCAAATGCAATATTTTCACTGTCCTAAAAATTCAACTTGCTCAAATTCGCTGTCTCAAATTCAACATCTAAAAATTCGCTGTACAAAAATGGCGAGGTTACTTCAGGTCACAGACATTAGCAATCGATGTCAGATTTCAACACCCAGCCAATCACATGACCTAAGTGTCATATTGAAGAAATACCAGCATCACCGAGGCCAGCGACCATGGAGGCGAACCCAAACCCAACGGTGAGTCTATGCTTTCATATTTCTGTAGTACATTTTATTTTGCGCATGAACTTTGATACATGATATTAAAGCTTGATTTAAAACACGGGTTTGGGCCGTTGTTAATCTTACGCCATGTAATGCTGGCATATTAGTTCTCGCTACCTGCTAGACCTCCACCCCCTTCTCTTGGCTGTCCTACACACAATTTTCCCCTGTTTTATTTAAAAAAGGAATATCACTTGCGCCAAGTCTAGAATCTTTAAAGATAACTGATGGGTGGCGACTTTCCGGGTTGTTTGTATGTGTCTTAGGTGAGACTGAGACAGGCAGTCTTGGTAAAAGTCGTAATTTTCCAGGAGATGCTACCGCTAATGTAGAAGCTAATATGGCTGCCTTGTATGCTTGCAAGTACAGCTGTTAACTTATTAAAATCATTTTAATCCCCACTACTTTGTATCTCCAAAATATATCTTTGGTTACAAAGAATGTTTGAGCTAAGCTAAAATTTGTGATTAATGTTGTAATTATAAGCAAATTCTGATTAAGTTACACACCATTCAATTCCTGAACCCCACACTGCCTTGACAGAGGTACATTTTAATTGGATAATTTAATGTGTAGCATGTATACTATCATTCATTTAATTTGTAACATAGCAATCTGCAGTCAAGTACATTTTGAGTTCTCTTGATCCCTTTGTGTTTTCCAGGGTGTACAGAGAGCGGGCTTCCTCTTCAGGAAGAGTCAAACGTCACAGTACCAAATTCAAGTTGTCCAACCGACTGACGAACAAATGGCCTTAAGAGACGCAGTAAACCCAAAAGGCACATCACTGTCTTTTGGTTGTGACATTTATAATGCTGCAGTTCTGTTTTGTGAACAGTTCTTCACTCTGTGAAACTTGTCCAGTTTCAAAATTCAGCATTTATGAAATGTAAAGCTAAGTGCTGATCATATTACCACAAAGGTCAAATTTGTGCTTTGGAAAAGTGAATCATAGTGTTTTTATGGTAGACATGTTAAAGAACTAAAATGTTCTACATTTGTGAGTTGATTGTTCTTTTCTCAAAAGGAACCTAGTAGGTACAGTTGTGTAGGACCTTCATTTTCTTGCATTATAAGAATGGGAAAGTTAAGTTTGTCTAATTTCATTTATTTTCTAATACTTCAAGCATAGATGAACATTCAATAAAATATTGCATAAAAACAGTTTCCGTTTCATATTTCCTGTACAAACAGTGCTGACTCAGAAACTCTGAACATAGTAACATTTAAGATTTACAGGGATGCTTGACAAACATTTCAGCTACTTAGTCGTCACTTTAAAGAACAACTTAATGTCAAGACTGCGGTGAATGATGAACAGTATTTCTAAAAAAGAAGAAAAAAAAAGCTAATAATAAAATGACTTTGTATTTTTACTTAATTGCCACATTGAAATGCAATTATTGAACAAATGAAACACCAATGCACTGAGTTCTCAAAGAAGACCAAAGCCAGTCCCAACCGATTTAAGACACCATCATGTCAGCATACAGAGCCTGGTAGGTAGAATAATGGCTTGGAAGGCGTAAACGTTCACTGCAGGTGGATGAAGTGGCCCTGATGTGGTTTGGTCCAGTTGACTGCACTACTTCAGGCTTCACTTCCTGCCATGGAGCCTCCCAGCCAACCCAAAATCTCATGAGCTGGTGCAGATTGTCTGAAGATGCTAGGAAAAGTATAAATTTTTTTAAGATACATGGTGATTTAGTTTCCTGTAGATGGAATCATTCATAAAGCTGACGTTGAGATAAGACTTTATGCGAATGTCTTTTCCATCTAAGAAACTAATGAATATGAATGTGATATCCTTCAAAAATCATTTGAAAACCTTTTGCCATGTTCACTAATCAACCTGAAAAGCTTTATCAGCTTTATCTGTGCAGTGTTGTAAGACATGATTATAAGAAAATAAATGTACTGTATTATGCTGGTATGTAATGCACGTCTTATCATTCTCAAAATAACAAACATTGGCCAAATGTTTATACAGACATTTTACCTTCTTTGAGAAACTGATGGAGAAACCCTGTCACCTGCAGTTTCTGCTTCTAAGACATCATCGCTGTCGTCACCGTCATCACTTTGCTTCTTCACCTGTGGCTAACTGATTGACTGCAGGACCATCTGTAATTGTAGAAATAGAAATGGCTCCAAACAATCACAGAGTCTATCAAAAATATGATCCAGCAGAAGTTCCTTGAAAAGAAAAAAGAAGAAAAATATGTCAAAAACATTGTCAGTAAAATAAAAAAGTATTTTGAAATCAGTAGGTCAGTATTGAGAAATCAAATTAAATAATATTTAATCTAAAATAAGTTAACAGCTGTACTTCCAAGCATATATTTTCTTCAAAATGAGTTAAAATCAAATGAAAAAAACAAAGGAGGTAGTTTCTAATGTTGCTAGGTAACAGAACGACGTTTTGTACCGCAAAGTAAAAGAATGTAAATTAATATACATCAACACTTGTCAGATAAGAGAAGCAGTCGTTTGGATGACGCTATAATGACCATAAATGTATTAATTTATTCATAAATGAAGTCACATGAACAACACAGTAGATGAACAGAATGGGGTTGTGGTTATAATTAATGTCGGTAGAGTTCACAGCCCCTCCTTGAAGCACACAAGGCAGCCATGTTAGCTTCTACATTAGCGGTAGCATCTCCTGGAAAATTACGACTTTTACTAAGACTGCCTGTCTCAGTCTCACCTAAGACAACATACAAACAACCCGGAAAGTCGCCACCCATCAGTTATCTTTAAAGATTCTAGACTTGGCGCAAGTGATATTCCTTTTTTAAATAAAACAGGGGAAAATTGGGTGTGGGACAGCCAAGAGAAGGGGGTGGAGGTCTAGCAGGTAGCGAGAACTAATATGCCAGCATTACATGGCGTAAGATTAACAACGGCCCAAACCCGTGTTTTAAATCAAGCTTTAATATCATGTATCAAAGTTCA
The DNA here is from genome assembly GCF_904066995.2 of Poecilia reticulata. Classification (NCBI taxonomy): domain Eukaryota; kingdom Metazoa; phylum Chordata; class Actinopteri; order Cyprinodontiformes; family Poeciliidae; genus Poecilia; species Poecilia reticulata. The sequence goes on along the minus strand of NC_088849.1, from coordinate 203,158 downwards.
TGCGCAAAATAAAATGTACTACAGAAATATGAAAGCATAGACTCACCGTTGGGTTTGGGTTCGCCTCCATGGTCGCTGACCTCAGTGATGCTGGTATTTCTTCAATATGACGCTTAGGTCATGTGATTGGCTGGGTGTTGAAATCTGACATCGATTGCTAATGTCTGTGACCTGAAGTAACCTCGCCATTTTTGTACAGCGAATTTTTAGATGTTGAATTTGAGACAGCGAATTTGAGCAAGTTGAATTTTTAGGACAGTGAAAATATTGCATTTGAATGTTTAAAAGTTGAATTTTTTTATATGCTAAATTTTTTTAACACTGAAAAATATATATATTGAAAATTTCGTCACTTTGAAATAGGAATGTGAATTTTTTTAACAAATGAAAATTGCAAACGTGTACAAATAATGATACTGAATTTTTTTTTAGGTCAAAATTGTATTCTGAACTAATTTTGAAATTGAAAAAGTAAGCGCAAATATACAACATTCAAGTTTCAGATGCATTTTTTATTCAAATTCTGATGGCACATATTTACTTCCATACTGTTTCTCTGCCTTCAGGAAGTCATCATAACATCAGTCCTCTATTAACCCTTTAACAATGACATTGAATAGGCCATTCATGCAACTTATTCAGTGTCATGTCTCTTCATCATAATAATTTTCATATTTCTTTTAAATGTATAGATTTAGATTTTTATCTCAATGTTAATATTGTTTTATAAATATTAACTTGAAATGCATCTTTCTATCATTGTCATTTTGAATCAAATCTTTTTGAAGTTGCATTGATGTTGTATATGATTTGCATGTGTGACGTGTTTCAGCTACAGTAAGTTCTCTATTAAGAGATAACTTTAGAGGTGTGCCGATCGATTGGCCACCGATCATAATTGGTCGATTTCCGTGAAAAAGTATGATTGGCGATCGCCGATCTCCAAAACCGATCACCTGTATCTCACTTTGCAGCCTGCATGTGCAGCTGATCTCCTCTTTCCTTCTCACTGCTAAGCAACGTGGTGATGAACTTTAACACAACAGTGAATGGGGAAGTTTGCGTGTTGCAACGGAAAATTACCTGAGGGGTGAAGTCAAGATGCAGCAACACAACGAGTCTGATATGACATTTAAAAAACAAACACTTGACGGAATTTGGCTCCATCAAGACTCAATACAGGTAAAAAAACAAACAAAAAAAACATCCGGAGCGGCCAGATAGCAGGTAAAGCAGCGCACAGCTACCAACACTCACCCGGAAGAGCATGATGGTCAAAAAGCTAAACAAATAATAATATAAGTCAACGAGGTAGTGATGTAAGATGCTGGTTGTGATATTGCTGTTGGACCGCCGCTCCGGGCTGCTGGTGGTAATAGAGCGCCGCTCAACTCAGCAGTGACCTCACACCAAATGTCTGCTTAAAGCTGCAGCATGTAACTACTACAACAAACAACAACAAAAAGATTTTATATATATAATAAAACTTTCGCTATGTTCTAACAATCTGATTAAAAAACAAATCCATCTCTGCCTCCTCTTGTGTTCTGCAGAATTATTCAGCTCAGTCAGAACCAGCCAATCAGAGCCAGTGTTACTCAGCTAGCCGTGCTCTCAGGAAGTTTGGATTTAGTAACTCAGGATTGCTTATTTTGATACAACCTGCATTTGACTCTGAATGAATGTTTCATTTTTTCTTGCCTATATCAAATGTGCCTTATTTGATATAGGCAGATTTATTTGACTCTTGTGCAATTTATGGTACTGAGAGCTTTACTGTTAAGTATTCCTTTACTAACTGCAGGTTTTTCAGTTGTCCTTTTCACACAATAGCTGTACTATTGTGCCTGCAAGGATTTTGCATGTTTTATGCCTAAATTAGGTGAATTTATTACCAGATCATTTCTTAATTTTGCCACATCACATAGTAGCATTTAACACACGCATGAAATAACATGTACGCAGCCTGTTGCACTTATTCCTCTCATCGTTTTACCTTTTAAATATTTTTTCAATTATTTTATTTTACCACTTTAATTATTTTTACTTTGCCAGAAGAGTATCTTCAACAATGTTGACTAAGAAAGTCATAATCTTTTTCTTCGTTGTTGGGATACTTTTTATACTCTGCCGAGTGCAACAACATGGCCTAATTGTTTACACCGGGGATCAGCTGATTGCACTGAAACCAGCTGGCATGGAGTCCAGATCCACTGAAATCCCCGAGGAGTTCTTAAGGACACATTGGGGTTACAGAGGAGGAAACAAACAGAGCAGGAGAGCAAACGGGAAGTTTATGGAGAAGAGAAGTGGTAAGCCGTTTCTCCCCTCTGTTACCATGGGCAACATGAGACCGATGGCTATCAAGATGGATGAACTAACATCACTGTCCAGGAGCCAGAAGGAATACCCGGAATGTAGTTTAATGTGTTTTACGGAGACATGGCTGCACTCGGACATTAGTGATCAGCTTCTCCAGAATGACAAATTAAAAATTATATATGAACATAGTCTGTATGGTCAGATGTTTGAACTCTGCAACTTGCTTTAAAATGTAAAAGTTTTATATTTAAACTAGGGATGGTCTGATCAGACTTTTTGCTGACAATTCCGATACCAATCATCCATGAGGTCAATCTCTGCCGATCACTGCCAATCGCCTGGAATGGCTGTTAATTTTTTGCTTTCGGTATAAATGATACTATGTTATCTGGCAAAATGGAAATATTATCTGGCAAAAAAGTCACCTAATTTAGACATATTCTAATATACATCTAAAATCTTTTTATTTATTTTTTTTAAGTTGCATGCTGCAGCTTTAAGCAGAAGTTCGGTGTGACAGTTCACTGTCCGGTGGAGGTTGAGCGGCGCTACGTTTGTGAAATATTACTACCTGTAGCGGTGGTCCAAGAGCGAGAGCAAAACCAGAGTCTTACACCGCTAGCTTGAAGACTTACATTATTTTTCTGGTTATTTGTTGAGCTTTTTGACCAGGATGCTAATCCGGGTGAGTGTTGGCCAGCCTGTTGTCTGGCTGCTCTGGATGTCCTTTTTTCCTTCAGTGGGCCTTGATGTGCCCAAACTCCATCAACTGCTTGTTTTTACATGTCATATTAGATTCGGTTTGTCGATATATTTTGTCGCACTTCATCCCCGAGGTAATTTTCTGCATCAACATGCAAACGTTCCCACTCACTCTCAGAGAATTAAAGTTCCACACAACAGGATTTTTTGCCGCGCGCTTTTGCAGTGTGAAGGAACGAGGAGATGAGCTGCACACGCAGGCTGCGAAGTGAGATCAATGTGATAGGTTTTGATGATCGGCCACAAGAGACGGTGATCGGCGATCACTGATCATACACTTTTTCACGGAAATCAGTCGATTATTGGTTGCTGATCGATTGGCACACCTCTAATTTAAGCCAATCTACACTATTTCTCTGTCATAATCACAATCAGGTTCCAATGTAATCCCTTTAAAACACAACTCAGACCATGTTATTTAAATTAAATTTCAATTGACTTATTGATTTTACAAAATGATATGTCAGTTTACAACAAATGTCATCTCAAGGTACTTTGCAGAACAACTAAACCAGTTTATGTACAGAAATATCTAATCAATTCAATTCAATTGTACAGATATATCTCTAAGTCAGCTACATCTGTTCCAGTTGATCCTTGTTAACAATACAGTCAGGGTCAGTTTTTTTCAATTTGGTTAAAATGTTTTATATATAAGGAATTCCGGCCGATTGTAAAGTGCACATTTCTTTTTTTAAATTCACAGAAAAAGTAGAGCGGTAAAGGCAGTAGCAGCTCAGCCCCTCCAGGAAGTTGTCCTAGTTAAACTGAAACGATGATTCCTGACTTGCTAAAAGTTTTTCTAAGAACAAATAATTTCAAAACTATAACTTTTCTTGTTTTTCTCTTCACAGATCTAAATGGATAAAACGTCCCGAAGGATTTCGAACCAGGACATAAACCCCTGCTTAGAAGTAAGTTACTGATCCTCCCCATGCTGGACGATACTGAGTGCTGCTCTATGATTGGAACTGATCCTATATAAGTTCAGTACATTTACATTTACTCTTTCAGGAAAGTGATGCCTCTCACAAGTGTTTGGACTCCTGCAACTATGATAGGAGCAAGTGCTCAGCTTACTTCCAGAGATACAAGAACTGCAGAAAATATTGGGTGAGTTTATTTAATTTATCATCAGGATGAAAGTAAAGGAACATATGCATAAACAACACACAACAAACCACTTCGAAGTCTGAATTCACACCAGGCTTCTGTAGTGCTGTATGCCAGAGTGGAGTTGTTACATGGTCAGGCAGGTCCTGGAACAGAATTGATTCTGGGGCTACAACAGGAAAATGGGCTACATGATGGTGCATTTGGCAGATCAGATATTTCATGTAGATCACATGCTCGGACCGGTTACCTGTGTCAGCTATATGTAGAAGATACAAGCTCCTTTCCTGTTCAGGGCTGTTTCACAAATGGTAGTATGAACATGTAGCAGATTAAGTCAGGATTTTCCAGATATCCTGGCTAAAATAAGCCAGGCTTTCTGGCTAAACTGACATAACACAAAATGGTACTTTGTGTCATTTTCTTGTGGAAATCAAATATCCTTTTCGGGAACCGTTTGACAAGGTGTGCATAAGACTGACATGACACCGTCATAAACATGAAGGAGTCTTTGTGAATGTCTATGACTGTTGTCATGAAGTGTCATTCAGTAAATGACACTTTTAATGTAAAGTTGCTTTAAAAGTTTTATTGAAAGTCCATTAAAAGTGCCAACTTTCCACTAAAGTGTCATTATTTACAAAATAATGCAAAGTTGGAACTTTTAATGGCCTTTCAATGCAACTTTTTGCGGACTTCCAGTTATACGATGTGTGTCAAAGTCAAACACCCCACTCCCTCTCCCCCCCAGCGCACACAGAGTTCATTGTGCCTGTGTATCATCCGCATAGTTATGGTAGCTGATCTTATTTCCTGCTATAACATGATCTAGTGGGAGCATATAGATATTGAATAAGAGAGGTCCTAGGATTGAACCTTGGGGTACCCCACATGTGACCTTTGACCTCTTTGATGAGAAGTTTCCTATTGAAACAAAGACATCCCTGTTCTTTATGTAAGATTCAAACCAGTTGAGCACTGGACCGGAGAGTCCGACCCAACTCTCCAGTCGATTCAGTAAAATGTCCTGATCAACACTGAGGTCCAACAGAACCAGCACTGTGGTTCTCCCACAGTCTGTATTTATATGGATATCATTGAACACTTTGACTAGGCCAGTCTCCGTGCTGTGGAGAGATCAGAAACCAGACTGGAAGGAGTCAAAGCGGTTGGTTATTGTTAGGAAGCTATTTAATTCTTTAAACAGCTTTTTCAATCATTTTGCTGATGAATGGGAGGTTGGAGATCAGCCTGTAATTCTGCAGTAGTGATTTGTCCAGATTGTTCTTTTTTATCAGTGGTTTGATAACTGCTGTTTTCAAAGCCTGGGGGAAAAAAAACACCTGAAGAGAGCGATGAGTTACTATTTGGATCAGATCATTAATGACAGGCAGGTTGTGTCAGATGTCCAGAGAAGGAGAAAGTTAAGTTTGCTTAATTTCTACTCTTTTTGCAAACATTTTGACTAGATTTAACTGTTTAAAACTCCCGAAGTGTTAGAGCAACGCTCATGAAGAAACTGCCAGATGTCATTGTCGTCCTATCTGGTGACCCGTCAACTCTTCAGTTCGTGAAACCACAAACTAGTTTCTGGCAATCCCGCCAGAACTGCACACATGGTAAAAAGCTCAGGCAGGGTTCACTAGACTGCTCTTAGAACTACAGAAGGGTTGAAACTCAGCTAATTCATTTTTAACTGGCAGAAGGAGTGTCTAAATAAATGTTTAAATATATCAATAAATATAAATTAGGCAATTATTGCAAAGGTGATTAAACAAAGAAGCCAAATAATCATATACTTACTAATTTCTTGATTTATTTAATTTTGGCTGAAATAGCTCTCCATATGCTTAGGTTCATCTTTTGACAATATGGCTATGATTTCTGAACTGTTGAAGAAAAGGGGCATTGTTATGCTGAAACATCTGCTCCAACATGTTGTAACTAACATGTATGATGCTGTTTCGTTGGCTCAAAGATTTTAGATTCACTCTGTCCAGACTGTAGACATGAAGGTGGCAAAATGTAAGCATATGTTATCCGAAGACCAAAGGACTCATAAAAGGATTGTCTAATAGATTTTTAACACCTGATAAAACAAATATTTTCTTTAAATTGTGTTTTAAGCCACACTTGATGTCATTGAATGCCCTATTTTTTCTTTTAGAGATGGAGAAAAATGAATGGAAAACATTGGATTCTGTGATTAGAAAGATAGCATACCTAACTAACCCTTGTGAAAGTATTCAGCCCCCTTTAAGTTTTCAACCTTTGGCCGCTTTTCAGGCTTCAAACATAAAGATCTAAAATTTGTATTATTTGGTGAAGAATCAACAAGTGGGACACAATCATGAGGTGGAACGAAATTTATTGGATATTTTAAACTTTTTTAACAAATAAACTGCAAAGTGGGGCGTGCAATATTATTATATTAATACTTTGTGGCGCCATCTTTTGCTGCAAGTCACTTGGTTTTGTCCATCAGTTTTTCACATCGAGAGACTGATTTTCTTGCCCATTCTTCCTTGAAAAACAGCTGGAGCTCAGTGAGGTTGGATGGAGAGCGCTTATGAACAGCAGTTTTCAGCTCTTTCCACAGATTCTCAATTGGATTCAGGTCTGGACTTGTGAACCATTCCACTGTAGATTTTGCTTTATGTTTGGGATCTTTGTCTTGTTGGAAGATAAATGTCCGTCCCAGTCTCAGGTCCTTTGCAGACTGTAACAGATTTTCTTCCAGAATGGTCCTGAATTTGGCTCCATCCATCTTCCCATCAATTTTAACCATCTTCCCTGTTCCTGCTGAAGAAAAACAGGCCCAAACCACGATGCTGTTTGACAGTGGGGATGGTATGTTCAGGGTGATGAGGTGTGTTGCTTTTACACCAAACATATTGTTTTGCATTCAATCAATCAATCAATCAAATTTTTTTTGTATAGCACATTTCAGCAGCAAGGCATTTCAAAGTGCTTTACATCACAACAAACACAAAAACACAAAGTCATGCAACATAGAATCAAAACATTACATTAAGTCAAGTGTCATCATTAAATTCTTAATTGATTACATTTCAAATACAACTCTAAACAGGTGGGTTTTTAGTTGAGATTTAAAGGAAGTCAGTGTTTCAGCTGTTTTACAGTTTTCTGGAAGTTTGTTCCAGATTTGTGGTGCATAGAAGCTGAATGCTGCTTCTCCTTGTTTGGTTCTGGTTCTGGGGATGCAGAGCAGAACCAGAACCAGAACCTGAGGGGTCTGGAAGGTTGATACAACCAAAACGTTGGATTTTTGTTTCATCTGATCAGAGCTCCTTCTTCCACGTTTGCCGTGTCTCCCAGGTGGCTTGTGGCAAACTTTAAATGAGACTTTTTATGGATATCTTTGAGAAAAGGCTTTCTTCTTGCCACTCTTCCATAAAAGCCAGATTTGTGCAGTGCATCACTGATTATTGTCCTATGGACAGACTCTCCCACCTCAGCTGTAGATCTCTGCAGTTCATCCAGAGTGATCATGGGCCTCTTGGCTGCATATCTGATCAGTCTTCTCCTTATTTCAGATCAAAGTTTAGAGGGACATCTAGGTCTTGGTAGATTTGCAGTGATCTGATACTCCTTCCATTTTAATATGATTGCTTGCTCAGTGCTCCTTGAGATGTTTAAAGCTTGGGAAACATTTTTTTTTATCCAAATCCAGCTTTAAACTTCTCCACAACAGTATCTTGGACCTGCCTGGTGTGTTCCTTGGTCTTCATGATGCTCTGTGCGCTTTAAACACAACTCTGAGACCATGACAGAGCAGGTGCATTTATACAGGGACTTGATTACACACAGGTGGATTCTACTTATCATCCGTCATTTGGGACAACATTGGGTCATTCAGAGATCCAAACTGAACTTCTGGAGTGAGTTTGCTGCACTGAAAGTAAAGGGGTCCAATAATATTGCACGCCCCACTTTGCAGTTTATTTGTTAAAGTTTGAAATATCCAATACATTTCGTTCCACTTCACGATTGTGTCCCACTTGTTGATTCTTCACAAAATAATAAAAATTTTAGATCTTTGATTGAAGCCTGAAAAGTGGCAAAAGATTGAAAAGTACAAGGGGGCCGAATACTTTCGCAAGGCACTGTACAATTGTGTTCAAAATAATAGCAGTCCCACATCACTAGCAAGATAAATCTCTGTTTTTGTTAGAATTCCTTCTTCTACACTACAAGCACGTTTCAAGAAGGTTTAGTAAAGGCATAGAAAACCAACAGAAACAACAGGCTTGATGTGCATGCTGCTGATTCTGTGAAACTGAATCATATTCTAAGAGGGGCTTTTTTTTAAAAGTAGCAGTGCCAAGTTCAGTTAGTGAGGTTTTTGATTATGTGAAAAAAATGGGTGTTAAGCATTTATTTTTGCCTTGATCCTTAAGGGTTCAAGGCAACTGATGTTGCACATGATGGATGTGCATTTGTCTTTGAGAAACAGAGTATAAAGCTCGCTCAAGACACTGTTAAGAAGAGCATTAAATTAATGAAAGAGGGGCAAACCCATAAAGAAGTGCAGAAATGGCTGTTCAACTAAAATGATATCCAACTCTTTAAAATGGCAGCCAAAACCAGAAAGAAGAGGGGAAAAAAGAAACCAAACCAAAATGGCAAAGGCTCAGCCAACGATGAGCTCCAGGAGGAGCACCACTTTTCCTTCAAGCACCCCTTTTCAACAACGGGGGTGACTCAGACCCACTCCCCTTTTCAACAGTGGGGGGACTCCAACCCGCTCCCCTTTTCAACAGTGGGGGGGACTCCAACCCGCACCCCTTTTCAACAACAGGCGGGGACTCCAACCCGCTCCACTTTTCAACAACGGGGGGACTCCGACCCGCACCCCTTTTCAACAACGGGGGTGACTCAGACCCACTCCCCTTTTCAACAGTGGGGGGGACTCCAACCCGCACCCCTTTTCAACAACGGGGGGACTCCGACCCGCTCCCCTTTTCAGCAGTGGGGGGACTCCAACCCACTCCCCTTTTCAACAGTGGGGGGGACTCCAACCCGCACCCCTTTTCAACAACGGGCGGGGACTCCAACCCGCTCCCCTTTTCAACAACGGGGGGGACTCCGACCCGCTCCCCTTTTCAACAGTGGGGGGACTCCAACCCACTCCCCTTTTCAACAGTGGGGGGGACTCCAACCCGCACCCCTTTTCAACAACGGGGGGACTCCAACCTGCACCCCTTTTCAACAGTGGGGGGGACTCCAACCCGCACCCCTTTTCAACAACGGGGGGGACTCTGACCCGCTCCCCTTTTCAACAGTGGGGGGGACTCCAACCCGTTCACCTTTTCAGCAATGGGAGGGACTCCAACCCGCTCCCCTTTTCAACAGTGGGGGGGACTCCAACCCGCACCCCTTTTCAACAACGGGGGACTCCAACCCGCTCCCTTTTCAACAACGGGGGGGACTCCAACCCGCTCCCCTTTTCAACAGTGGGGGGGACTCCAACCCACTCCCCTTTTTAACAACGGGGGACTCCAACCCGCTCCCTTTTCAACAACGGGGGACTCCAACCCGCTCCCTTTTCAACAACGGGGGGGACTCCAACCCGCTCCCCTTTTCAACAGTGGGGGGGACTCCAACACACTCCCCTTTTCAACAGTGGGGGGGACTCCAACCCGCACCCCTTTTCAACAACGGCGGGGACTCCAACCCGCTCCCCTTTTCAACAGTGGGGGGACTCCAACCCACTCCCCTTTTCAACAGTGGGGGGACTCCAACCCGCACCCCTTTTCAACAGTGGGGGGGACTCCAACCCGCACCCCTTTTCAACAGTGGGGGGACTCCAACCCGCTCCCCTTTTCAACAGTGGGGGGGACTCCAACCCGCACCCCTTTTCAACAACGGGGGGGACTCTGACCCGCTCCCCTTTTCAACAGTGGGGGGGACTCCAACCCGTTCACCTTTTCAGCAATGGGAGGGACTCCAACCCGCTCCCCTTTTCAACAGTGGGGGGGACTCCAACCCGCTCCCTTTTCAACAACCGGGGGGACTCCAACTCGCTCCCCTTTTCAACAACCGGGGGGACTCCAACCCGCTCCCCTCATTTTCAAGGGGGACCTGGGCAGAAGTCTGCTGTGCACAGCAACCTGGTTACAAAACAAAATTGATTAATACATATACAGAAGTATAAAATAGTATAAAACAATTTAAAAACAGTGACACTGTTTAAAAGAATCTCGTTGCCTGTTTTTAAGAATCACTCGAAATGAGTCCAGTGAAACCAGTTCTGACTGGAGCTGATTCCAGGCTGAAGGAGCATCACACTGAAAGCTTGCTTTCCTTTTTCTGTTCAGCAACGTGGAACATGCAAAAGAAAAATGTTGTTGGAACGTAAAGAATGGGAATTAACAGATCTATGTAAAAGAGAGTTTAAATATGCTGGAGCCAAACCGAGTAGAGATTTATAAATCAGGATCATCAGGTGATTGTTTCTCTTAAAGGAGGCCATTCAGCTTCTGCATACAACTCACAACGATGTGAGAGACTCTGCTACCGGTTACAAACCTTAAAGCACAACGATACACAGTATTTAGTGATTGAAGGCATTTGGTTGAAGCATTCATATATAAAACATCTCCATAATCCAGGAGTGGCAGGAATGTTGCAGCTACCAGTTGACTTCTAGCTTTAAGAGGGAAACAAGATTCATTTCTGTAATAAAACCCAATCTTCATTTTCAGTGTTCGTAGCAAATTTGCTATGTGATTTTTAAAAGAAAGCTCTTTATCTAAAGATATTTATAATTACTGACAAACTCAATTTGTGTCCCTACGGCAGTGGAGGGATCTCTGATAGTTTCCTAGAGTGTGAAAAAACCATCGTCTTCGTCTTATCCACATTCAAAACCAACTTCAGAGTTTGTAAGCAGGTTTGAACTATAGTAAAAGGAGACTGCAAGTACTGAATCGCCTGTACAAGTGATGGAGAATAGCAGTAAATCACTAAATCATCTGCATAAAAATGATAAGAAGCATTTGACAGATTTTCACACAAGCTGTTTATATAAATAGAAAATAAAAGTGGGCCAAAAACTGAGCCCTGTGGGACACCATTTAAAACTGTACGATTAGAAGAAGTAAAGCCAGCCAATTGAACTCTCTGGGTTCTGTTTGACAGGTAATCAGCTAACCACATGGTGGCTTGATGTGAGAGCAAATCCTGTGTACAATGTCAATTAAAAGCTTGTGATTTACAGTCAAATGCCTTTGATAAATCAATAAACAGAGCAACACAATGCTTTTTGTTATCAAGAGCCTGAATAAGATCATTAATAACCTTTAAAGTGGCAGTAACAGTACTATGTTTCTTCCTAAAACCAGACTGGACATTTTGTAAAACACAATTGGAATCTAAAAAAATCTTCAATTGATCTGCAACTAATTTTTCAACATTTTTGCTAGGATACATAGTTTAGAAATTGGTCTGTCATTATTTACCTGTGACGATTCTCCACTCTTGAATAGAGGCAAAACGAATGCTGACTTCCAGACACTAGGAATTTTATTAGAGATTAAAAATATGAGACGGTGGCTCTGCTATGAACTCTGCAGCTAATTTTAGAAACAAAGGATCCAGGTTATCTGGCCCTGCTGATTTTTTGGTGTCCATACTTTTCAATTCTCTGAGAACCTCAACTGGACAAACGGGAAAAATTAAAAGTGGTGAAGTTACAATCATTATTCAAAAACTGCTAATCAGTATTTACATTTGGGCCAGAGGAATTTAAATCATCAAATAGAGAGCCAACAGAAATAAAATGCTAATTAAAACAATTTAAAATTGCTAATTTATCAAACACAATTTGACTTTTATTCCAAACAAAATTTGGAAAGTCACTCAGTGGCGCCTGATCAGCAGCTGATTTCACTGTTTTCCAAAATTTCTTTGGATCATTTAAATTTTTTGTCATCTCTGTAAGGAAATAGTCTGACTTTGCTTTCCTAATTAATAAGGTACACTTATTCCTCAATTTCCTATAACAAAGCCAGCGCTCTTCAGTTTTATTTTTCTAGCCCAGCTGCATTTAAGCAGATCCCTAATATCAGGAGAAAACCATGGGTTATTTCACCCCTTTACCCTAATTTTACGTACAGGAGCCTGTTTATTTATTAGTCTTTAAAACTCTTCATGGAAATACTGCCAGGCAAGATCAACATTGTCAAAAAGAGAGAGCCTATTCCAGTTAAAATGCAGCAAGTCATGGACAAAAGCTCATTTAGGCGTTTTAAATCTCTTTTGGTCAAAATACGTAGCTTAGGTTTTGGTAACTAGAGATTTCTGACTGTACCTGCAGCACAATGATCACTGAGGTCGTTTGCAAAAACTCCTATCCCTGTATATTTATGCGGGGCGTTTGTCATAATTAAATCTAGGAGTGATGATTTTAGAGGGCATTTGTTGTTAAGTCGAGTGGGGTAATTAATTAACTGGGTGATATTTAAAGAATCACAGACAGTTTTTAAGCTATCTGAAGATGCTGTCAACCAGTCTAGATTTAAATCTCCTAACAAAACAAATTCATTTTCATTTAGGTTGGCTAGATATTTAGACATTTAGATATTAGATATTTAGTATTGTGGTGCTAAACCGTTCAGTGATTTATAAACTAACATCAGTATTTTAAAGTCTATTCTCTGAGCTACAGGGAGCCAGTGTAGGGACTTTAAAACTGGTGTTATGTGGTCTGACTTCCTGGTTTTAGTGAGAACCCGAGCAGCAGCTTCTGGATCAGCTGCAGCTGGAGGATTGATTTATTAGTCAGACCTGTGAAGACGCTGTTGCAGTAATCAATGCAGCTAAAGATAAACTCATGGATGAGTTTCTCTAGATCGTGCTGAGACATCAGACCTCTAATCCTGGAGATGTTCTTCAGGTGATAGAAGGCCGACTTTGTGACTGTCTTAATGTGGCTCTGAAGGTTCAGGTCAGAGTCCATCACTACTCCCAGGTTTCAGGCTGATCGCTGGTTTTTAGTTGTAATAACTGACTTAATAATGGTGGTGATTTACAATGGAAATTTTTTTATGGTATTATTGGAGCTAATGCTTTTGTTTCTCTTACTAATTCTGTTTCTGATAAATATCCCTTTGGTTCATTAAGAAAAAAATTTGTCATTGTTTTGTACAATCTTTTAGAATAATGGGCTTATTTACATTACTTGGGTATATTTGGCAGTCATTTATAGAGAGTTTGTAACAGTGAAACTAACATTTCAAAAAAAGAAGAAGGTTTTTCAAAGATCAGTAATCACAATGGGCCAGGAAACTGCTGTCGGTGCACACCTACAACCAACACCTACTTCACTTACTATCTGTCTACCTAAATAAACTGCAGCTTTCAAATCTTAGGTTGTTTGGACATTCATAGCCATCACTTCGAAACAAGAAGGGAAAATGTTCCTTTTAAGAGGAACGTACTAGTAGAATCCAGTTTAGGGTAGGATGCAAAAATATGCACTTGTTTCCAGTTTGTGTAGAATTGGTTTGAGAGCAATTTTAATTAGTAAGATGAAGCAGTGGTTGCATGTGATCAGTACAGTTCTTATTTGTGTTATTTTCTTTGCAGCACAACATAATGGTGCAGAGAAGAAGAGATGGTATTAAACCTGAAATGCCCACAGCTGCAGAGAGACTGGAGATGCTCAGTGCCATTGGAGGCAAACCTTACTGACTGTCAACGGTCACAAAGATGCTCAGGACACCAGGTCTACACTGAGAGACGTCACTGCAGTGACTGAGGAACGGTTTCCTCTCCACTTTGAAGAGGAAAATGGAACCAATGTCTGTAATGCTCAGAGAAGACATTAAATTTGTTACATGAAACTGTCTATTGGTTTATTTTTGATTCAGCAGCCAATAAAAGCAGCTGTGAAAAAGATTCTTACATGTGTTGGGTCTGTCATAAGAAATGTTCTTCTCAAAGAGATAGTAGCAATAATAATTGATAAAGAGTTCAAAAATCTAAACTGTCATTTATGTGTTCTCAATATGAAACCAATTATTTATGACCAAACTGCCTCAGTATGCTTTCTGTATTTTCTTTGTCCATGCAGACTTGCATATTGGGTGAAAGTCCACATCGCTCTCATATCCACTTCCTCTGAAACAAAGTCTCAACAATAATAACGCAACACCTTAACGTCTTTGAAGTTCTTTGGTTTATTGAGCACAAACATGACCATCCCTCCTAAACTTGGGAATTTTTCTGGAATGTGACGTGCTGACCAGCAGTCAATTTAAAATGGAACATGTTTAAGAAGCACATGTCTATTGGAGCCCTGCGACAGACTGGCGACCTGTCCAGGGTGACCCCGCCTCTGGCCCGGTACGCCAGCTGGAGATGGGCACCAGCACACCCCCAACCCCACTGAGGGACAAGGGTGTAAGAAAATGGATGGATGGATGGATGGATGTCTATTGGATGAGGATGAATAGTGAAGAAGAACAATGTAAATATGATCACAGGGCATCCTGCTCGGCGTCATGTACAACCTGAAGGAGGACGACATCTTCAGTAGAAAGAACATGAATCCTAGGGTTCAAGTCCTTGATCAAATAGAGAGGTTCCAGTAAAATCTTAAGATTCATGGTGAGGACAGGATGCTTTCAGTTAAAGGACATCAATATTCTCCAGTTCAGTATTAACAGAAACTTCTTGTTAGCACCAGCTTTTTTTTAGGGTTCCTGGGTTGACTGATGGTATTCTGGTTTCTGGTCAAAATCACAAATGTCAGGCTACATGTGTAAGCAGGATATTTAACCCCATGTAAGCAAAATGTGGGGCTTCAGTGTATCTGATTACAAATGTCATCCTTAATCCAATATTGGTGGTTTAACTTCCACATCATTTAAAGTGGACATATGCTCTTAAATCCTTCTTTTTTACATGTAAATCATTCACTTATGGCCTATATAAAGTAGAACTTCAATGCTTTGGTCGGAATTTTGAATTATTGTAGCTCCACAGACCCCTGATCTGAGGCACATTTTGGAGCAACTCCTTTTTTGCTGGGATCTTTTTAAATGTGAATGAGACATTTCACGCCCACCTTCCTCCAGGTCACAGAGCATTTCCATTTGGCCATTTGTGCAGTTTGCAGTATGATTATCTACCACCAGAGAAACTTTTTATTCTGACAAGGGAAGACTTGTCCTTCCAACTCTGTTGGAGCCACAGTCTGACCCCAGAGCAGGAGAATGAAGACGATGAGCCTGCAGAACCACATGTTCAAATGAATGCATCTCAATGGTGTTTTATTTGTATTTACACCCTCTCTATCTATACCAACTGCCTACAATAGGGAGCATACTTTAACTATGGTCATGCATGTCAGATGTCTATTAAAATATGAATGCTACCACAATATGAATGAAGTAAACAAAGTCTTTACATAATTAAGGAGTTAACGGAAGCTTCAAGAACATCACTGAATGCATTTCCCCAAGACAAATAATTCTATTGAAAACATTCAGTACAATTATACCCTCAGTCATGTCCTTGTTCAGCATTCCACAGCCAATGTGTCATAGCCAAAAAAACATCATAGACAATAGAAATTTTTACAGATATAACCCAAAAAGAACATAAAGATATGTATGTAGCACCAGGAGAGGATAAATTAAAATTTTTGCACCACTCAAGGTACACACACACAAAAATTGAGGATTAAAAATGTGGATTTTGCACGATATGCCCCCTTCAAGTTTTACTATGCTTATTTTTCTGTCCCTTAAGTCATCATGTTAATTTAAGCAAAACTTGTGTGGATACACCGTGGGTACAGAAAATATTCAGGTCACTTTCCATCCATCCATCCATCCATCCATCCATCCATCCATCCATCCATCCATCCATCCATCCATCCATCCATCCATCCATCCATCCATCCATCCATCCATCCATCCATCCATCCATCCATCCATCCATCCATCCATCCATCCATCCATCCATCCATCCATCCATCCATCCATCCATCCATCCATCCATCCATCCATCCATCCATCCATCCATCCATCCATCCATCCATCCATCCATCCATCCATCCATCCATCCATCCATCCATCCATCCATCCATCCATCCATCCATCCATCCATCCATCCATCCATCCATCCATCCATCCATCCATCCATCCATCTTCCACTTATGTGGAGTCAGGAGAAGATGGATGGATTGGCAGCAATGAAACCAACAGTTAGCCTGAAGTACAGCCATTTTCTAAAATCAAAAAAGTTCATATTATTTCTAATGAAGTACAGTCTGCATCCCATCATGACAGAAAAATCAGAAATGCAGAATGTTTTGCAAATTTCTTAAAGAAAAACTGAAACATCACATGGTCATAAGTATTCAGACCTTTTGCTGTGACACTCAGGTTTAAGTCGCATGCTGTCCATTTATTCTGATCCTCTTTGAAATGGTTCTACTCCTTCATTGGAGTCCAGCTGTGTTTAATTAAACTGATTGGACTTGATTAGGAATGGCACAGCCTGTCTACATAAGACCTCACAGCTCACAGTGCAGGTCAGAGCAAATGAGAATCATAAGGTGGAAGGAACTGCCCAAGGAGCTCAGAGACAGAATTGTGACAAGGTTACAGATCTGGCATAGGGTGTGTTGAGAAAAATTATTATTTTGAGTGTTTAACACAGTTTAAACCTTTTTAGAACCAATTTCTTAAGTTTGAACAGGTTTCTGTTAGTGATTTGAAACAAATACTATTGCTGGGTAAGTATTGAAATAGATCTGCAGGAGAGCCTCGGCTCAGACCCCTGGGGTCTTATCATTAAAGACAGGAGGTCATAAATTAACATATGCAGGAAGGTGGAGGACAGAACCACTTGAATTACTGTGAGAAAGGGAACTTTGGTCGGTTCACGTAACCAGGATGAGAAGTCTTCCAAACTAACATCTGACATGGTGCAAAAAACTGAATATAACATAAAATGTTTTAAATCACTAACATTTAATTTGTAAGACATTTTCTTAGTTATTAATAACATGTTTTGACTAAAATTCTATTATCTTGTTTTAGAATTAATTTAGTCAATGATGAATGTATTTGAAATTGTATTATTTCTGACTATATTAGAATCACATGAAAATGATTTGTTTAGTATTAGAAAATACTTAGGTTTATGGTGAATGAATGTCTTAATTCTTATTTGTTTCTAATTCCTAATTAGAAACAGGAATTGTACTTCATTATTTTCTGTTGATATTATTTATTGCTTTGGTTTGATATCAGAACTAAACTTTGGAGATGCTGAGTGCAGAAGAACAAATTGGGTTTCTGGAGAACTTTTCATTGAATTAAAATACAGTATTAAAGGTTTGTTCCTGGCAGAGCAGGAGAGAAACCAGAATTTCACAGCTACCTGTGAGGTTTGTTTCTCTTTGCCCAGATGGCTGTAGAGCCGGATAGTGTTAAGAAAATAAATTTAAAATAAGTTAGTTTTAGAATTTATCATGACTTGATTGAAATACCATAATTATAGTTTTAAAATTTATAACATATTCTGACCTATTGATATATTTTACTGTAGTTAAAGCAGATTGTTTGCCAAGATCTTCTGATCTGCTCTTTGTCTGTCTGGAAACAATCAGTAGGAAGTTCTAGCTTTTCACACTGATCTGTGAAAGCCATAAACCACCATGAATTCGGAGAGTCTGCTTCCACCTTATTTAACAAAAGGTCTTTGATCTTGTGAACAAACTGCGGGACTTTCTAAATTTAAAAGGGCCAGAGATGTCTTCCAGTTGGTCAAGTAGAGATACGCCTTATTTGAATACATTAAGAGGAAAACACACCTACAGGTATAAAAGTTTGTGCACAAGGGAAACAATTTAAGAAAAAGCTGATTTATTTTACTTCTGCACCAGCTCTTTCTCCAAGGACGTCCTTGATATGTCTCTGTCTTCTTGTCTCAGGTAACAATGTTTGTATCTGTCTTTCTTTAGTTTCCTGTACTATCTTATATTTTCTTCTGATTGGATTAAATCCTGTAATTCTGTGACGTCAACACGCATTGTTGTGTTTTTGTTCCCGCACGTGGCCACGCGAGAAAACCCGGGATCAAAAGGAAGAATCAGAGCCAGAGTTTTGCTAAATTTAACAGTAATATAAAAATTCTTCCTTAACAGGTGCAAAAAATTCTGCATCATTCAAGGTTCTTAAGAGCACAGTGGCCTCCATGATCCTTAAATGGAAGACGTTTGGGATGACCAGAGCTCTTCTTAGACCTGGCCATCCAGCCTAACTGAGCAATCGAGAGAGAAGAACCCAAAGATCACTGTGACTGAGCTCCAGAGATGCAGTAGGGAGATGGGAGAAAGTTTCACAAAGTCAACTATCACTGCAGCCCTCCAGCAGTCGGGCTTTATGGCAGAGTGGCCCGATGGAAGCCTCTCCTCAGTGCAAGACATATGAAAGCCCTCATAGAGTTTGCCAAAAAAACGCATGAAAGACTCTCAGACTATAAGATTCTCTGGCCTGATGAGACGAAGATTGAACCTTCTGGTGTTAATTCTAATCCTTTCAAGTAGGGAAGCATGTGAATTAAATGAGTGTCACACCAAAGGGTCTGAATACATATGACCATATATTTCAGTTTTTCTTTTTGAATAAATTTGCAAAAAGAAATTCTGTCAGGATGGAATGTTAAGTGTACAGTGATGAGAAATATGAACTTTGAGTTTAGTAAATGGCTGCAACAGTGAAAATTTAGATGTCTGAATATTTTCCGCAGTAACATTTTTTTACTGCAGTGTATGCAGCATGTTGCTGCAAACCGTGAATGACCATTGCTTCCTCAAGAAGCACTACTCTGTCCTTTCTTCACTGTTGAGTCTCTAGTCCAGTCAGTTCTGTCATTTCAAAAAGTGAAACTTATGGAGTGATATATTCCATCCATCCATCCATCCATTTTCTTGTACCCTTTTTCCCTCGGTGGGGTCGGGAGGGTTGCTGGTGCCTCTCCAGCCAACGTTTTGGGCGAGAGGCGGGGTCACCCTGGACAGGTTGCCAGCCTGTTGCAGGGCAACACAGAGACACACAGGACACACAACCATGCACACACACACTCACACCTAGGGGCAATTTGGAGAGACCAATTAACCTGACAGTCATGTTTTTGGACTGTGGGAGGAAACCGGAGTACCTGGAGAAAACCCACCATGCACAGGGAGAACATGGAGACTCCATGCAGAAAGACCCCAGGCTGGGAATCGAACCCAGAACCTTCTTGCTGCAAGGCAACAGCTCTACCAACTGCCCCACTGTGCAGCCCCGTGATATATTCCAAGTTTTGTAATTTTATGGTTATGGCTTTCAGATAATGAAACTGAACTGTAAAATTCAGTTTCTCAGAAAATTAGAAAACTGTTAGACATTCTTGAAAATTCATAGTGTCACCTTATTTAGTCAATTAATTCAAACACTTGCAGAGGTTTCTAGTTCGGTGGCCGACAGGTGCAAATGCGCAGCAATAGAGAAAAGATGCGAACAAAAAAGTGTTGAAAACCGAAGTGCTCCAGACCACTAGGGGGAGTCGAAGAAAATAGTATTCATTTCTATGGGACCAGACGCAAGATTCAGAGAAAGAAATTAGAAAGGAAATAAAGGTGCGTATTACTATATTTCTTTTCAAATACGCCGTCTTTTATAATATTATAGAATGACAGAATAATTGATGGGTAGCGTGAGAGACTTTGTGTCAGTCATAGCATTCTGGGCTCGGTCTCGTAGATGCTTGCCCGAATTAGCAAAGCAATTATGCTAATCATACCGCAAGAAAAAATATATAAATTACACACTCATATAATTAAATATCTTTTTGGAGAATGACTCGTTGTATCTGTGGTTATATCGGTCACACGTTGTCAGACACATGTAGGACAAACTGACAGCTATTTCTGTCGGACAATAACAGAAAATGGTCTGACAGCTATAACAAGCTCTACAGTGATATAAACCTACAGAAACATGTTACAATGAAAAGCAACTATTAAAAAAATATAAAACAAAACAAAAAAACATGCAAGTTTTCTAATAACTTTCTTACCGCTTAATGTTGTCATTTGTCTTGGTTTGAGGATGATGGGCTGCAGTGAAGCTTCTCTGAATTCAAAGTAGATCACAGAGTCTAATGTTCATCTAAAACAACATTTAAACAAATTTATTTATTTACCATTTATTTAATAAATGGTAAATAGTAAATAAATGGAAATGTATGAGGCTTCACAGAAATATATGTAGTATTAAATGTGGCTTACTGTGTTCATAAATTCTCGCCCCTGGTCAGTGAGAATACGCTGAGGACAGCCGTGCCGGTAAAATATAGAACATAATTTTTGGCAGACTTCCTCAGCGGTCTTAGTCTTGAGAGGGAAAGCCTCCACCCATTTAGAGAAATAGTCTGTAGCTGTCAGGATATACTGATTGCCACAAGATGTCAGGGGCCTGGGACCGGTCAGATCAATTCCAATCAGCTCTCCCTGACACCTGTTGGGGATGATTACAATGTTATGAGCAACAATGTCCTAGAGGTGGTAAACTTCAGGAATCACTGTGGATGGTTACCTTTATGCACTCAAGTTCCCTGACAACTTGGAGGGGAGGTCCAACTCTTTGGCACCGGTCACATTGAGACACCTTTACAACATAACAGTTTATTGGTTTTACAACACTTAAGTACTTAATTACTTAAAGATTTTGCTAACTATGTTGTTACATACCCATTTCTCAATGTCTGCTGTCGTACCGGGCCAATAGAATCGGGAACACATGGCACTGCGGGTTTTGACAAAGCCAGTGTGTCCTCCCATGGGGGATGCATGAAACTCCTTGAAGAGGTTCCAGGCCTCCTCTTTGGACCGTAAGCCCTTCTTTCGGGTAAGGATCCGTACAATAGGTCCCCAGCTGTATTAAAACAATGACCACATTGTGTCAATTACACATAATACGTAATAATTTACATTTATTTAAGATATAAAAAACTTACCATGGATGCTAAATTTTACGGCATACTTCCTCAAAGTTTGCCTCTGTCCTCTGTTGAGCATCAATGGGTAAGAGCCTTTAGAAATAAAGCTGAAGACCTCACCCCATTTGAACTCCATGTTTGCTATAAATGACACAAGAAAAACATGTAAATTGCATCAACAGGCATTTAAACAAGACAATTCATTACACACTGCAAATTGTTCAAATATATAATAATACCCTGCTGCAGCCATGTACACAACAAAACACACCCACTCCTGCTGCTAAACACACCAACTGGTGCTGCAATATTATGACATTTCTGCGAAATATCAGCTTTTAGGACAAGAAATACAAAACTAAGCTTAACAAAATAAAGTTTGTAGTGAAAGCTTCTTCATATCCATCCTTTTAAATTCTGATTTAATACAAAAAACCTTCTAATCTACATGTTTATGAATATGCATCCAACAATGCAATTCTTGAAATATTGCAGAAAACGCAACAGCGAGTTTAAATGCAATTGACAGACCCCAATTTTTATTGACAACACTGGTGGACACCATGTCCTTCCTGACAACGCATGGTGGACACAGGGACTTCAAGTGACTCAAGAACATCTCCTGTCTTTTATTCATTGAGGCAAAAGTCACACAGATAGTGACTGTTGGCTACATAACCCAGGGGCTGTACTCGGGTATGTGATCTGTGAACCAGAAAAGCCTTCATGTTCCAAAAACAACCTCAATTTGCAAAATCTTAATATATGTAAATGTAAAGCACATATAAAAAAAACTTAACATGAATGCTTTTCATATACATTAATAAAGATAAAGATTTGTTTCGAAAGTGAAACACTGGTTTTGCCCCAGTTTCAGTGGGTAAAGAAATGCGTTTTCATACCAACACGGTTTCTGCCTGTACAGCCTGGTAGCGTGAAGAAAAAAAACGATAAGGAAAGTTAAAAAAATAAACAAATAATTCAAATTCAACATTTAAGAATTTTAAGTAATCCTAATAAGTAAACCTATGTGTCGAAGTCCTACCTGAAAAGCCATCACTGTATCCACGCTAGCAGTATCCAACCCAAAAATATCAATGAACTGGGGAACGTGAATTTAAACGGGGCTTGTTTTGTAGTTTACTGCAGCTGCATTAAATTTGATTTATTTACTTTTTATTGGGTCTTGTTTTTTCTTCTCGCGTATGACGAGCTGACGGCTCCTCTCGATATCGCAGACCTCCTGCAGAATGCGCATGCGTACTTACTACATGTGTGCTATTCTGACATGTATGGCTATCTGACAGAACACAGTGTCTCCACTTTTAATGTATTTATTTCCTCACGTATTCTACCCTTGGAGAGTTAAAAAACACATTTTCTTTCAGATGTACTGTCCATTTTGTGGGACTGCCGCCATAAATTCTGCAGACTTTTGTTGTCAATATGGCAGAAACATAAAATTTGTCCAAGATCATGCAAACAAAGCCCAGGATGAGAGGGACACTACCACTGCAACTCCCGATGTTCAGCCAAGCACCAGCACAGGTAAACCGAAGTATGGGTTATTTTTTTCAGCATGCTTAAGTGTTAAACCATTTAAACCATCTGCAGATGCAGGTACGATCATTGCAGTATTGATCGTACCTGAAATGAATAATTAATGCATTTAAATTATAGCTAAAGTGCCAATCGTGTATTTTTTTTATTACGAAATTCAGGTGTAGAGTGTTTCATGAACTTTAGAGCTATAAAAGAGAGGGAAAGAAAGACATTTTTTACCAAGAAGCATCAGAACATAACACAGAAGGGAAATAAACTGAAGGTATGCCTTCAATTTAGTGCAAACACAAACTGGAAATTACATATTTCATCAATTAATTTAATTTGATTCATTTTTTTTCCCAGATTAATGTTGGGCTTATGAGGATGCAGGGAGATTCCCTTAAGACAGTCAGAGGGAAGTCACTTCCAGTTGAGATTCACCCTGAGTGGGCATCAGAACAAGTGCTTGCTGCTGCTGTAAAGAAGCAAAAGGATTTCAATATAGACCTGAGAGATTGTGCCCATGATTTGTTGTATCCTGATGCAAGAGAGTTTAAGAACATCCCAGGAACAGACATTCCTTTCACAGTGCAAAAATACAAGGAGGCAATTGGAAAGACTTACGCTTTACATTTGCCCTGTTGAGGACTTTGCAAACAGTTGTAAGTGCTTTTGATCTACATTCCAAATAGTTTGAAGATCAATTTTGCTATAGTCTTATAGTTAAAATGGCAAAATTTCCTCCTACATCCAGATTTGTTCCAGATTAATTCAAGCTATGATGTAGTATATTTTAACTGTACTGTAAGGAAACAAAAGAATTTTCCTCTTTACAAAACCTACCTCCCTTTTATAAAGAATGATGTACGAGTGTACATTTTCTTAATTGCAAAATTTAGTCTTGCAAAAGACAATTTATTATTATTTATAGTATACATTTATAGTATATTTCTTTTCACTGGTTGTTGAAATGATAGTAACCATTTTAGCATTGTTGCCTTGCAGCCAGAAGGTTTTGGTTTCAATTCCTGGCCTGGAGTCTCTGTATGGAGTTTGCATGTTCTCCCTGTGCATGGTGGGTTCTGTCCTGGTGCTCTAGGTATAAGAAAATGGATGGATGGATAAAGATATCTGAATATACTGTGCTGCTAATTGTACAAATTTCTATTTGTACAACTTATACTAAAATGTTCTTTTTGTTTAACATGTATATGAAGTTATGAAGAATTCCTATGCAACTAAACAATTTGTGGAATTATATAAAATAATAACTAAAATAAATCCATCCATCCATCTATTTTCTTCCTCTTATCCGGGGTCGGGTCGCGGGGGCAGCAGCTTCAGAAGGGAGGTCCAGACTTCCCTCTCCCCAGCCACTTCTTCCAGCTCCTCCGGGGGAATCCCAAGGCGTTCCCAGGCCAGCCGAGAGACGTAATCCCTCCAGCGTGTCCTGGGTCTTCCCCGAGGCCTCCTCCTGGTGGGACGTGCCCGGAACACCTCACCAGGGAGGCGTCCAGGAGGCATCCTGACCAGATGCCCGAGCCTCAACTGGCTCCTCTCGACGTGGAGGAGCAGCGGCTCTACTCTGAGTCCCTCCCGGATGACCGAGCTTCTCACCCTATCTCTAAGGGAGAGCCCAGCCACCCTGCGGAAGAAGTCCATTCCGGCCGCTTGTATCCGTGATCTCGTTCTTTCGGTCATGACCCAAAGCTCATGACCGTAGATGAGGGTGGGATCGTAGATCGACCGGTAAATCGAGAGCTTCGCTTTTTGGCTCAGCTCTCTCTTCACCACGACGGACCGGTACAGCGCCCGCTTCACGGCAGACTCTGCCCCAATCCGCCTGGCGATCTCCCGCTCCCTTCTTCCCTCATTCATGAACAAGATCCCCAGATACTTAAACTCCTCCACTTGAGGCAGGATGACCCCCCTGACCCGGAGAAGGCACTCTACCCTTTTCCGGCTCAAGACCATGGCCTCGGATTTGGAGGCACTGAGCCTCATCCCGGCCGCTTCACACTCGGCTGCGAACCGCTCCAGTGAGAGCTGCAGATCAGGTTCCGATGAAGCCAACAGAACCACATCATCCGCAAAAAGCAAAGATGCGATCCTAAGGACACCAAAACGGATCCCCTCAACACCTCGGCTGCGCCTGGAAATTCTGTCCATAAAAGTAATGAACAGAATCGGTGACAAAGGGCAGCCTTGGCAGAGTCCAACTCTCACCGGAAACGAGCCCGACTTACTGCCGGCAATGTGGACCAGACTCTGACACCGGTCATTCAGGGGTCTGACAGCCCATATCAAAGGACCCGGTACCCCATACTCCCGGAGTACCCCCCATAAGGTCCCCCAAGGGACACGGTCGAACGCCTTCTCCAAGTCCACAAAACACATGTAGACTGGTTGGGCGAACTCCCATGCACCCTCCACGACCCTGCTGAGGGTGTAGAGCTGGTCCAGTGTTCCTCGACCAGGACGAAAACCACACTGCTCTTCCTGAATCCGAGGTTCGACTATCCGACGGACCCTCCTCTCCAGGACCCCTGAATAGACGTTACCAGGGAGGCTTAAGAGTGTGATCCCTCCGTTCCCCTTTTTAAACAGGGGGACCACCACCCCAGTCTGCCAATCCAGGGGAACTGCCCCCGATGTCCATGCGATATTGCAGAGTCGTGTGAGCCAACACAACCCTGCAACATCCAGAGCCTTAAGGAACTCCGGGCGGATCTCATCCACCCCCGGGGCCCTGCCACCGAGGAGCTTTTTGACCACCTCGGCGACCTCGTCCCCAGAGATTGGGGAGCCCAACCCAGAGTCCCCATGCTCAGCTTCCTCAACAGAAGGCATGTTGGTGGGATTGAGGAGGTCTTCGAAGTATTCCGCCCACCGGCCCACAACGTCCCGAGTTGAGGTCAGCAGCGCACCATCCCCACTATAAACAGTGTTGGTGCTGCACTGCTTCCCCTTCCTGAGACGCTGGATGGTGGACCAGAATCGCCTCGAAGCCGTACGGAAGTCTGTCCCCATGGCCTCTCCAAACTCCTCCCACGCCCGAGTTTTTGCCTCAGCGACAACCCGAGCCGCATGCCGCTTCACCCGCCAGTACCCATCAGCTGCTTCTGGAGTCCCACAGGAAAAAAAGGCCCGGTAGGACTCCTTCTTCAGCTTGACAGCATCCCTCACCGAAGGTGTCCACCAACGGGTTCGAGGGTTGCCGCCACGACAGGCACCAACAACCTTGCGGCCGCAGCTCTGATAGGCCGCCTCGGCAATGGAGGTACGGAACATGGTCCACTCAGACTCAATGTCCCCCACCTCCCCCGGAACGTGTTCGAAGTTCTGCCGGAGATGAGAGTTGAAGCTCTGTCTCACAGGGGACTCCGCCAGACGTTCCCAGCAGACCCTCACTACACGTTTGGGCCTGCCAGGTCTGACCGGCTTCCTCCACCACCACCGGAGTCAACTCATCACCAGGTAGTGGTCAGTGGACAGCTCCGCACCTCTCTTCACCCGAGTGTCCAAGACATACGGCCGCAAATCCGATAAGACGATGACAAAGTCAATCATCGAACTGCGGCCTAGGGCGTCCTGGTGCCAAGTGCACATATGGACGCCCTTATGCCTGAACATAGTGTTTGTGATGGACAATCCGTGACGAGCACAGAAGTCCAACAACAGAACCAACAGAACACCGCTTGGGTTCAGATCGGGGGGGCCGATCCTCCCAACCACGCCTCTCCAGGTCTCACTGTCATTGCCCACGTGAGCGTTGAAGTCCCCCAGTAGAACAAGGGAGTCCCCAGGAGGGGCACTCTCCAGTACCCCCTCTAAGGACTCCAAGAAGGGTGGGTAATCTGAACTGCCGTTTGGCCCGTAAGCCCAAACAACAGTCAGAACCCGTCTCCCCACCCGTAGGCGGAAATAAATGTCAAAATAATTATTGCTTTTTGCAGGTTACGGTGGACAGAGTTCAAGTGACGATGATAATGTGGTTCATGTAAGGTTGCCATCTCAAGATAGTCCACTATCTGACACTGTGGTCAATCTGCATCTTTATGACATTTCTCCTGAATTGAATTACTTAAACTGTCTTTTGATAAGATAAAACTTGTCTTTTATATGTTCTACATAGGTCTGGGATGGTCCAGATGAAGCAAGCACTCAAAGACTGGAGAAAATTTTGAATGGGTAAAATACAAATTACTGTTTGCTTCATATTTTGTTGCAGAAACTGTTATATCCACTTTATAGTTATGTTATTTTTTTATTTTCAGGCATTTTGGACACAGAACAAGGGTCTGATCAGGTAAGATTGAACTCCATCCCTTTCACAGTTCAATATGTAAACATTGCATACCATTAAATATTTTCAAAAATTAACAAAGACAATCACCCAAGATGAGATGCATGACATTGTGTTTGCTTAGTCTGTATGGTATTGCCACTACCACAACTGGAGTACTAATTAATGTTAAATTAGGATGGAGGAAACCCCAACGTCCAGGAGCTTGCCATGTCCTCAGAGGGCCAGAACCACTTCTATCGGTAGGTTGTGTGAGCACATGTCAACTTTTGCACATGTCAACACATTTACTGAAGTAATTTATAGAAATTGCACATAACATTTGGCATAAAAACTTACAACAAATTCCATCGCGGATAAATCCAAGCACTGTAACTAACTGAATTATTAATCTCAACTAAAATGTCTTCTTACATTTCCAAACTGAACTTAATTGTACAGTCATTGAACATTTTTTTTTTGCACCTGCCAAGTTAAAACAGCAAATGGTACATTTGTGAGTGCATTTACTATCTTCACCCAACTGGCACACACATCACAGAGAATCAAGCGCACTCATCCCTTTCACTATGGCCCATCTGAAGTCTGTAAGGTAAGTCGGCTCACCTGTGCTCACAATGATCTGTGCAGACAAAGAGCCTCAGCTTCAAGCTTCCACAAAGACACCACTGGTAGGAACTGGACATTATATTATATCATTTAATCTGCATTCAGAAAACCAAGTTAGCCTGGTGATTCAATGGGTTTTATGTGTTTGGAATGTAGTTTATTTGTTCATTCACTGTTAACTTAAAAGTAGATTGTTAACCTGGAAAACTATTTAATTAGTTCATTGTGATCTGTAATTGATTTAGTTTAATTTGTTTGTAGGTTTTCAACCTGCTCTGTGACTTCTTTGTGACTACTCTGACTACTTATGCAAAGTCATGGTGGTCTTGCATTGTCAATTGAAATAATCTAAAGAAATAAAGAAAAGATAAATAAAAGATGTCGCTGAGATGACTGGTTCCTGCATTTCTTTGAGGGAAGCAAGTTTTTTCCAGTTTGGGCAGAAGCTGAGGTGGTTTAAAGAGCAAAAAGCTGGACAGCACCATCACTTCTGGTTGTTCAAATTTTTTTTCTATCAAACTTTGAGTAGTGTACAAGAATTACCCAAACATGCTGGTGTTAGCTGCCCTACTGCCAAGAATGACTGACAGAAGTCACTATGCCTTATCAGGGATGAATTTAAATTATTTACCTAGTAAAATATTTTCTCCTTTTCCTTCTCAATACAGCAACTACACAAATGTGTACGCACCAACAATAGTTGACAGCGACTCTGAGCCGGACGAATATCTGATGCAGTCCCCTGAGGAAAGGTATTAATTAGAAATTAGTTTTCTTCTAAATCCTTTTATTGTGCCTCTTATTTGAAATAATTGCACACTTCATGTTTTACAGTACAGACGACGTGACTGCTGCAGACATCATTTCAGAGCTCTCAGCAAAGATCACATCATCATCTCTCAGCCGCTTTAACATAAACGGAGCCAATGTTTGGGATGGAGCACTGAGAGGTTTCAAGCCGGCTTCTTTCAACCCTTTCAATGAAATATTTGTAAAATTCACCGATGACGAGGGACAGGCAGACATTGATGACGGTGGTCCCAAGCGCCAGTTTCTAAGCCTTTTAATGAACTGCTTAAGGACACGCAGAGTCTTTGATGGACCAGAAGAAAGGAAATTTATCACTTTTGACAGTGAAGATATTGACATTAAGAGCAATATTTCAGTTTTCTCATAAGAATGTGACAGCTGTTGGTGAATGTGGAATTAATGTGAACAAAATCTATACAGCTGCCAAAAATGATTATTTCCTGGTTGGGAGGATGATTGCCACTTCTGTCGTTCATGGAGGTCCAGGTCCTCGATTCTCAGCACCTCACAGGAACATCAACCAATACAGGAGGAAAGATGGAAGACATCACCGACACCATGAGGGCTTCTTTGATTCAGGTAGGGTGGCATTATTGACCAGGCTTTACAAGTTGTTACAATCAAGTGAAAATGTTGTTCCATAGCTTCACTGAGATCATTTGTATTTTGTGTTTATGATACGATTCTATTGTGCAGAATAAATCTGCTATTTTCTAAAACACTATTATGTATTTTCCAGTCACATGTCATATTAAAGCACAAACAAGTACCTACACTACCTTCACTTATGTGAATGCTATATGCATAAAAGACAGGCCACTTTATTAGGTACATCTTGGTAGTATCAGTTTGTACGCCCATTTGCCTTCTGAATTGCTTTAATCCATAGTGGCATGGATTCAACAAGGTACTGGAAACATTCCTTAGTCTGGTCCATATTTACATGATGGCATCACATAGTTGCTGCAAATTTGTTGGCTGCACATCCATGATGCAAATCTCCCCTTCCACCACCTCCCAAAGGTTTTCTATTGGATTGACATCTGGTGACTGTGGAGGCCATTCGAGTTCAGTGAACCCATTGTTGTGTTTAAGAAGCCAGTCTGAGATGATTCGTGCTTTCTGACATGGTATACCCTAACCGTGGAACCGTTGATACAAGCCAGATGGATCCATGCTTTCATGTTGTCACCAAATTCTGACCCGACCATCCGAATGTCTTGGCAGAAATCCAGACACATCAGAACAGGAAACGTTTTCCAATCTTCTATTGTCCAATTTTGGTGATCCTGTGTGAATTGTAGCCTCAGCTTCCTGTTCTTAGCTGACAGGAATGGCATCCGGTGTGGTCTTCTGCTGCTGTAGAACATCTGACTTGAGGTTTGACATGTTGTGTGTTTTATTGTTGCTGTTCTATGAGCTGGAATCTCTCTGGCCGTTCTCCTCTCAACTCTGGCATCAACAAGGCATTTGCGGCCACAGAACTGTTGCTCACTGGATATTTAATCTTTTTCGGACCATTCTGTGTAAACCCTAGAGATGGTTGTGTATGAAAATCCCAGTAGATCAGCAGATTCAGAATATTTCATAAACTGCTGAATATTTCAAAAATACTCATCAGTATTCCTAAAATACTGCTGAGAGGTTGTTGGTGCATGTCTGGCACCAACAACCATGCCATGTTCTTTTAAAAATGAATTTCACATAACAATGCCCCTTTAAGTGTAGTATTTTTTTCTAACCTTTAAACAGAGACTGGAGTAGTATATTCATTTATGTTTTTGGTTATTGTTCTCTACCATAGATCTCCAGTGCAGCCACATTGACTGAACTTCCAGTCAGTTGAAAGACATGAGCATCTTGCAAACTGCTGGTTGCTGTGAGTGTTGATGACAAATGGAAGATTGTAAAGGAGTTCATTAATTGGTACATCATTTACCACAATCATTTCTCTATTCAAAGGTAATGTTTCTCGTCCTTCATTAAAAAAACAACTATGTTAATTTAATTCCTATTTTGTTGCAGTTAAAACAAGCAAACGTACAATAGTGCAAAAATCAAGCAGCCAAATAAGTAGGAGCCTGATTGATTGGACGGCTTACCTGGAGAAAATTAAAGTTAATTCACTGTGTACAGTGGATCAGCAATATTACCTATGCTAAATAAAAATAACAAGATTAGACATATTAATGTTTTATGTGTGACTGTGAAAAATATCTAAAGTTATGCTCTTTTGATAATAATTAAGGTGATTTCTGTTTCAAACTTTTTATAGATTCAAGGATGGCCTTTCAACACTGAACTTCCAGAATGCTCTGGAGCAGCATGCTCCTGTGTTCAGGCCATTTATGTGTGCAGAGTGGAACAGCTGACATCCAAAATGTTTGAGGTTCAGCTCAGTGAAAAGGGCAGCAGCAGACATGAGGAAGCAAGAGTGCTAGGATTCTGGAAAGATTATCTCCTTGAGACAGAAGGTGTACTTTAAGATTATTTATTGCTATATTTTGGTGTTATTGTAATATCTGACACATGAACTCATTGCTTCTTTTCTAGAACAAAAAATGGGTCCCTCTCTCCAGGACATCCTGATGTTTGCCACCGGCTTGAACACACTACCTCCGTCTTCAATTCTGCCACCACCAAAACTGATTTTTCAGGCCACTTCTCGTTTTCCTGTCAGTAGCTCCTGATCCAACACCATCAGAACACCAATGTCCAAGACATATCAGTTTAAAGAAGACATGGACTGTGGGATTCAAGACTCCCCAGGGTTTGGGCTTTATTAAGGTCAAATGCATAACAACAAAACAAAATGCTGACTATTTAACTTGTCAAACCTGTTCAGTTATGACACTGTTGGGTTGTGTTAGTGTGAGACCTTCAAATTTGGATTCTTGTTTATTTATAAGTCCGCCATGTTTTTCAGTTTGATAGTTTTCGCCACATGATTCCCAACTCTGTGGATGTGCCAGGCCACCCTGTGTCTGGAGGTCCTCAAACTGCCTGAAGGTGTTCGTCTCCACATTGAATGTTGGTCTCAGTCACAAACTGTCCCAGTTGCTCCTGGGAGACTGGAAACCAGTCTGTTCCACCAAACCTAGGAATAGAAGAAGCACAGTAAACATTTAGTTAGATTTACATTTCTTCACTCAACTGTTACTGCTATGACTATTGTTGTAGCCTGTTTAAATGATTGATTGTATTTAAATTTACATTTTAGAAATTAATGTCATCTGAAATTGTTAGAATAAAAAGTGACATGCCGTTAACACATCGCTCATTATTTTTGTTTTGGCAAATTAGTTTTAGAGCTTCCCAAAGAGGTTTTAAATTAACCAGATGTTAATTAAATAAAAGACAAAGGCAACAAAAATGACCTGTGAGGCAGATGATGCATCACATCTGGTTTACCAGATGGACAGCAAGATTGTTTAACAGGTCTTCAGTTTATCCCACCTGTCCTTGCATTCATCAAGATCTCTGTAACAAATCATGTGTTTTTTTGTTGTTTTTTTTTAAATTTTGAATCTGAAGTTCTTATTTGGACTTGGAAATAAGCAGAGACATATAATAAGCCCCTTAATTTGTCTGACATCCAAGCAGTTTTAGTCAGGACTTCCAGGTACATCTGTTCCCGGATGATCCATCTTGCTGTGCCTTTGGTAATGTCAAGGTAATATATTTGTTGTGAGCGACCTTGACTTTCGCATTGCGCTCCAGAAAACTGCAAAATCGAGACTAATATGAACAGAGCGATAAACGTGAAAACAGCCAAGCATGAACGTTTCTGTAAAGTTGCCCAACTAAACGCATTTATAATCCAAGTGTCACAAATCTGCGCAGCGGGCCATCTGAGTGGTGGAGCAGCAGGAAGAGCGCTGCGCTCGGACAGGGCCGTAACGCAGAGCCTAGAGGCCGAGGTGGGAGGGGGCTCTACAATCCTATTTATAGTTTTCCAGACAATAGTGGAAATCACGAAAACATACAAAAAATACTAAGGTTTTATTTGCGTGTGTGTGTGTGTGCTGTTGTAACCATTAATCTCCCGTTCAGTTCAACCTTATAAGCGGAGATACATACTGGATATTACTATAATTAAATAACTTGCAATTAAGTATTTGCAAAGCTCAAGCTTTTCACAACTGGTGGAGAAAAATAAAAAATGTAACTTGGTAACTTTCCAAAAAAATAATCACTAATCTACTTTTTCAAGTAGTAATAAGTAATCGATTAAAGTTACATTTTCAAAGTAACTGTCATCACTGCTTACCAGTGTTTTGATCTTGTGCCAAGAACTGCACATTTTTCCCACATGAAAAACAGAAAACTTGAATTGTTCCTAGATTTTGTCCACAGAAACAGCAAAACATGGCCACCTAAAAAGGTAAATGGTGTGAACATGGGTATAGTGGAAACCAGACATGTACACACAAAAAAAGAAAAAGTTACAAACATCTCTATCCCTCTTGTGACAGACAGATGTGATAAATCCAATTCTCTATCACGCTAACATTACCTATCAACTATTCTGTTAAACGCTGAAATGAGTCATTCTCAAAAAAGATATTTAATTATATGAGTGTGTAATTTATATATTTTTTCTTGCATAATTGCTTTGCTAATTCGGGCAAGCATCTACGAGACCGAGCCCAGAATGCTATGACTGACACAAAGTCTCTCACGCTACCCATCAATTATTCTGTCATTCTATAATATTATAAAAGACGGCGTATTTGAAAAGAAATATAGTAATACGCACCTTTATTTCCTTTCTAATTTCTTTCTCTGAATCTTGCGTCTGGTCCCATAGAAATGAATACTATTTTCTTCGACTCCCCCTAGTGGTCTGGAGCACTTCGGTTTTCAACACTTTTTTGTTTGCTGCATTTCATTTGTGCGCGTGTCTTTTTTGTTCGCATCTTTTCTCTATTGCTGCGCATTTGCACCTGTCGGCCACCGTATTCTAGAGCCTTCAACCAGCCTCTGCTACACAATCATGAAAGACGACGTCTGACTCAACTCTCCTGTTGTCCTCGGGTCAAAATGACCCAGATTTGTATGTTTTCCCTGTACACAGAAAATGAAGCCATAATTATTAAAATTGAATAAATAAATTAAAAACTTTAAATACTGTTTTCTATGTGTAATGAATCTCTATAAAGACAATTTAACTTTCTGAGATGACTTGTAGGAAATGTTGCACACTATTCTAATGTTTTTTAGAAGTACCATTTCCTTTCCACCAGGTTCTTTGTGATAACATTTCAACTACAGGCAATGGACCAATCAAATCGAAGAATCCAGACAAAACTTTTAATGGGAACTTCTGTGGGAAAAAAAAAAAAAATCCTTGTAAATACTGTACTGTGATTTAGAAGAGAAGAAGCTGTAATTGTTTTTATTTTTTATTATTAAAAATGTACCATTCACTATACGGTCAGTCACCCCTGATGAAACAGTGGCCTCTAGTGTTTTTATACAGAAGTTAAGTCATTTCAGGCTCTGCAACCGAACCCAAGGTAGGCTAGGACTTTAGAACTCACTAATTGTCTCACCATTACAACATTTTTGAGTTTTTTTTATTTTTTATTGGACATACTTGTGACAATACTCTCGTGCTCTGAGCGTCCGTGGGATGAATGGTTGCCTTGAGGAATTTTTGTATGAATTGATGAAGCTAAGCTAGCTACATTTCATCTAGTGAAGCAGGTAAATTACAGCTGACTCAAAATGAGCTTTCTGTTTATCACTTATTAGTCAAATGGCTCGTTTATCCATTTGACTAATCGACCCTGTCCCAATACTCAGGCTACACCCTACGCCACTCTATGAAGTGTGGACTCAATCGAAGTGCACATAAGAATTAGAGTGCGCAGGTTACAAGGTTGTAAAACATTTTAACAGGATGCCCTGTTGTAACTTTAAATTCGAAAATTACGGGAAATAAGTGTTGTGATTTTGTAGGCCTAAAATGTTACAAGGCATTTTTGCTGCTAGAAAGTACAACTACAACCAAAAGAAAATATTTTAAATGTACAGTATAGGTATTTTTGCTTTCCAAAGCCATTGCTGAATATATTTGACTGTTCAAATGTGTCTTGTGTTGAGTTGTTGAATATGTAGCAAAACTTGATGTAGTCACATTCAGTAGAGTGAAACAAAAATTATTTCAATACTTTGAAAACAGAATTGCTTTTCTTTGCGACAGACAGCTTGCTCTATGAACATTGCGATATTTCCAAGATGGCAAAAAAACAACACATTAAAATGTGTGTTTTAATGTGTTAATATTGAATTTAACAGTTTCCCATTTGACTAATGAGAAACATGATTACATTCAGCTGTTACTAAAAAAAAAATTATGTCTTATGTGGCTAAAAGTTAGTGGAGCTAATGTGCTAACACAGTGTTTCTCCATCCTGGTCCTCAGGCCCCCCTGTCCTGCATGTTTTAGGTGTTTCCCTTCTGCCACACCTGAATTGTATCTCTGGGTGATTAACAGGCTTCTGCAGTACTTCACAGTCATGCAGTCATTTGAATCAGCTGTTCTGGAATAGAGGCACATGACCCCACCGCCGTTTTTTGGCAGTGAGCGGTGTGGAGTGAGTTCTGACGGAGAGAGGGCGTCAACGGAGACTACGGAACGCCAGAAGCTCGCGGAGTTGACAGAGCAGATTTGACACAAAGATAGCCGATCTTGGCGGTTGGCATAAACTGGTTTGTGACTGGACTGCTATGGCGACTCAAGTTGAGGATGAGGGAGATGATGAAATGGATTTTGGTGACTGGACTCCAGTACGTGGTACTAGAGGATCAGGAAGAGAACGAAGTAGAAAAGAAGAAAGGTTGTTGGAGACACAAAGTAGCAAAAGGAGTCTAGAAGAAAATAGTTCAGATGAAAATAACGCAGTTTGCAAGAGGATTGTTGGGCAGGAAACTAAGTTGATCATAAAGTTTAGGAAAGAGGATGAAGGAATACAACTTAGTCCGCTAGCTCTATCAAGAGAATTAAAAAAGAAGTTTGGAGAACTGACACTTGCTAAGACTCTGAGAGATGGGAATCTGTTGATCACAGTGAGGAACGAAGAACAGAAAAACAAGGTGATGAGCGCCCACAGTATTTGTAAAAAACTGATTACTGAGGTAAAGATTTTGGGAGAGGATAAAGTAGTAAGAGGGGTGATCACAGGTATCCCAGTGGGAGAAGATCTAGAAAAACTCAGACACAGTATTAATGGAGGTGAAGTTAGTAAAATCAAAAGATTGATGAGAACAGTTGAAGGTGAAAGAGTGGAAAGTCTCTCGGTAATGTTGGAGTTTCAAACACAAGTTCTTCCTGAAAGGGTCAGAGTAGGCTGTATGTGCTTTCCCATTAGGCCATATATCCCTCCTCCTCTCAGGTGTTATAAATGTCAGAGATATGGACACATTGCAGCGGCATGTAGGGGAAAACAAAGATGTCCAAAGTGTGGAGGAGAGCATAATTATGATTCATGTAAAAATGGGAAGGATAAGTGTTGTAATTGTGGAGGGCAACATAGGGTGACTTATGGAGGATGTGAAGTCAGAAGGAAAGCAATGGAAATCGAACAAGTCAAAGCTACTAATAATATAAGTTATGCTGAAGCTGTTAAATGAATAAAACCTAAGGAAGTTATAAGGAAAGTTCAACCGAATCCAACAACAGAACAGAGACGGAGTGGAACTGAAACTGGTTTAACAGTTGAAAAGATTCTGTTGTTCATTGAATATGTAATTAATTGTACAGATCAAGTTAAGCACAAAACAGAAAAAATCTATAGAATTGTGAAAGGGGCAGAGAGGTTTTTTGGTATTAAGGACATATCTTGGGAACACATAAATACGAGGTTAGGGGCAGAAGGAAAGGTCAGAGGTCAGGAAGATAAAAACTGGTCATCTTACAATGGAACGCTAGAAGCCTTATTGCAAATGGACAGGAGTTTAAAGGATTTATTAGAGATTGTAAAGATGATCTAGATATTATATGTATTCAAGAAACATGGCTTAAACCAAATCTTGATTTTGTTATAAAAGGATATGAAAGTATTAGAAGAGACAGAGAGGGAGGATCTGGAAGATTATAAAACAAGGAAATCAGTTTAGATTATTAGCTAAAGGAAGAGAGTTAGAATATATAGTTATTGAAATTTGGACAGTAAATGGACGATTTAAAATAATCAACTTTTATAATCCATGTAAAAGACTATCATTAGATTTAATGGAGGAAATTGGGGTATTTCTAGAGGGTAAAGTTATTTGGTGTGGGGACTTTAATGGGCACAGCTCCTTGTGGAGTCATCATAATGATCAAAATGGGGATATAATAGAAGAAATAATGGATGTTAAAAATTTGGTATGTTTAAATGATGGAAGTGGGACCAGAATTAATTTTAGAGATAACACAGAGTCAGCAATTGATTTAACATTAGTTTCAAATTCTTTAGCAGGTGTTTGTTTATGGCAAGTTTTCAATAAAACAACTATAGGAAGTGATCATTATCCTATTAGGACTGAAGTAAAGTTAAATATAGAGAGGTATAGTATAAAAGGGATAAAGAAGTGGTGTTTTAGGTCCGCAGGCTGGGGAAAATTTAGGAAAAGTAGTGAAATAGAAATGTTAAAAGTAGACATGAACAGTAGTATTGATGATTTAAATTCTTCTATATGTAATGCTATCTTTGAAGCAGCTGATCAGGCTATAAGGAAGGAAGGCGGGAAGAGACAGAAGGTTGGTGGACATCAGAATGCACTAAAGTTACAAAGAAACAAAATAAAGCATTCAAATTATTAAAAAGAAATCAATTTTCAGAATCTGAATGAATACAAGAAATTGCAAGCAAATGTAAGAAGGGTTATTAAAAATGCAAAAAAAGATTATTGGAGGAGTTTTTGTAATTCAATAGGGAAAGAAACAGATATTTCTAAGGTCTGGGCAACAATTAAAAGGATGAATGGGATTAAGAGAGTGAGTGGATATCCAATACTAAATGATGGAGACATAACTGCAGTTACTGACAGAGAAAAGGCAAAAATGTTAGTAAATACTTTTGTTAAAATCCATAGTTCTGAAAATATTAGTGGAGAAGGAAAAAAGGAAGGCAAAAGACAATATTGGAGAACAAGAATTTATTGCAGCAAATGGAAGATACAAATGATCCATTAAATATGTCCTTTACAACAAATGAACTAAATAGGGCACTCAAAAAATTTCAGCTATCAGCTCCAGGAAAAGATCAAGTTTGTTATGTTATGGTCAGTAATTTAAGTGAGTCTTCTAAAAGTATTTTATTAGAAATGTATAACAGGATATGGGAGGATGGGGAACTACCAAAAAGTTGGAAGGAAGCAGTGATTATTCCAATCCGAAAACCAGGGAAAGATGAATCCAAACCAGAAAATTATCGTCCGATAGCGTTAGCATCCAACTAATAAGATAATGGAGAGAATGATAAATGAAAGATTAATATATTATATAGAAAAGAAGGGACTTATATCGTCCTATCAGAGTGATTTCAGGAGAGGGAGAAGTACAATGGATCCAGTTTTATGTTTAGAGCATGAAATTAGGCTCAAGTGAACAAAGAGAGTGTTGTGGCAATATTTTTTGATATTGAGGTCTTTATTGAATTTGCCTGCAATGACTTTCTAAATCCAGCAGATGTCACTGTAAGTGACAAGGCAACACAGTGTCCAGGAAATGTGCCACACACATGGGAAGATGGGCGTCATCTTCCCATCACTACTTGTAACCTTTACCTTGTCTATAATTTTCTTTCTAATCTCCTGAGACAGTTCTTTCCCCGAGAGTAAGACAGTGTCTTACTTTCTTTTCATCCCCAAAAGCCCCACTATGTCTTACTTTCGGGGTATGTCTTATATTGGAAAAAAATTGTCAAATTTTTTGTTTTAACCATAAAATTAACATTTATTAACAACCTGAACAGTATTGTATGCCCCAAGATTCTTCGACAATCGCTTTTTTATACTCCACGGTGTAACTCTTCCTTTTACCACTGGAACTGGAAGCGCTCATGTCTAGGGGCAAAAATATAGCATACGGTATAAGCACTGCTTGTGGTTCCGTATCACAGTCTCCTGTGTGGATTACCGTATTTTAAGCAGGAGGCGGCAGTGACAAGTGCAGGGGACGGCGCGGTGACGTATGGAGAGGGGGACGGCGCGGACGTGGGCAGGAGGCGGCGCGCAGCTAGATGAGAGGGAGGCGGCAATACCCCAGTGTTTCCCATATGTCTTACTTTCGGGGTATGGCTTATATTAGCCGACCCCCCTGAAAGCCCCGATACGTCTTACAATCGGGGAAACACGGTAGTATTCTTTTCTTATTTCTTTTGCTCAGTTTATTATATCAAACTTTTTGTTACTAATGTAACAAAAGTTACATTAGTGAGTAACTAATGTAACTTTTGCAATATTGAATATTGCCATATTCAATACTTGAATATGAATATATTCAAGTATTGCCATACTTAAATATTCCATAAAGATGAGAGAAAATAAAACATTGTCATAATTCCGCCTTTTAACTCAAAACATCACACGCAGCAATGAATTGTGGGTGATATATTTCGGTGAAGTCCATATCAATGCGGATTTAGCGTAAGGTTGTAAATGGGACCCAAAATGGATGGGGCGAAGGCTGGATGTGGAGAATTTGGGACACACTACGCACTCAAACCCTTCAGCATGAGCGCGCATTTGAAGGACACAAGTGTGGAACAAGGGTGGAAGTGCGAGTTGGGACAGGGCCATAGAAGCTAAATAGAACCGCTTAAACACATGTTTGCTGGTACTGGTTTACCCAATGACGGACTTTCCTCCATAAGTTAATGTACAACTGTGTTCAAAATAGAACAGTCATGGATCCATCTGTGCTTGGCTCAGATCATCCTTCTAAATTGGGAATAATTTACCATCCATCCATCCATCCATCTTACGCTTTATCCGGGGTCAGGTTGCGGGGGTAGCAGCATAAGAGGGGAGGCCCAGACTTCCCTCTCCTCAGGCACTTTTTCCAGCTCCTCAAGGGGAATCCCAAGGCGATCCCAGGCCAGCCGAGAGACGTAGTCCCTCCAGCGTGTCCTGGGTCTTTCCCGGGGCCTCACCCCGGTGGGACGAGCCTGGAACACCTCACCAGGGAAGCGTCCAGGAGGCATCCTGACCAGATGCCCGAGCCACCTCAGCAGCGGCTCTACTCTGAGTCCCTCCCGGATGACCGAGCTTCTCACACTATCTCTAAGGGAGAGCCCAGCCACTCTGCGGAGGAAACTAATTTTCTCCGCTTGTATCCGTGATCTTGTTCTTTCAGTCATGACCCAAAACTCATGACCATAGACGAGGGCAGGAACGTAGATCGACCAATAAATTGAGAGCGTCACTTTTTGACTCGGCTCTATCTTCACCACAACGGACCAGTAATGCGCCTGCTTCACTGCGGACACTGCGCCAATCCATCTGTCGATCTCCAGCTCCCTTCTTCCCTCATTCGTGAACAAGATCCCCAGATACTTAAATTCCTCCACTTGGGGCAGGGCGTCTCCCGCCTGACCCGGAGAAGGCACTGTACCTTTTTCCAGCTCAACACCATGGCCTCGGATTTGGAGGCACTGAGCCTCATTCTGGCTGCTTCACAAACCACTTCAGCGAGAGCTGCAGATCACGACCTGATGAAGCCAACAGGACAACATCATCCACAAAAGGCAGAGATGCGATCCTAAGGCCATCAAAACGGATCCCCTCAACACCTCGGCTGCACCTAGAAATTCTGTCCATGAAAGTAATGAACAGAATCGGTGACAAAGGGCAGCCTTGGCGGAGTCCAACCCTCACTGGAAACGAGCCCGACTTACTACCGGCAATGCGGACCAGACTCTGACACCAGTCATACCTTACAATCTGTATCAAAGGGCCCGGTACCCCATACTCCCGGAGAACCCCTTTTTGAACAGGGGGACCAGCACCCCAGTCTGCCAATCCAGGGGAACTGCCCCA
Source organism: Poecilia reticulata (assembly GCF_904066995.2). Taxonomy (NCBI): domain Eukaryota; kingdom Metazoa; phylum Chordata; class Actinopteri; order Cyprinodontiformes; family Poeciliidae; genus Poecilia; species Poecilia reticulata. Next base: position 162,633 of record NC_088849.1, on the reverse strand, counting down.
AATGTCCATGCAATGCCACAGAGTAGTGTCAGCCAACAGAACCCTACAACATCCAGAGCCTTAAGGAACTCCAGGCGGATCTCATCCACCCCCAGGGCCCTGCCACCGAGGAGCTTTTTAACCACCTCAGCGACCTTGTCTTCAAAGTATTCCACCCACAATGTCCCGAGTCAAGGTCAGCAGCACACTATCCCCACTATAAACAGTGTTGGTGCTGCACTGCTTCCCCCTCCTGAGACGCCGGATGGTGGACCAGAATCTCCTCAAAGTCGTACATAAGTCTTTCTCCATGGCCTCTTCAAACTCATCCCACGCTCAAGTTTTTGCCTCAGCAACCACCCGAGCCATGTGCCCATCAGTGGCTTCAGGGGTCCCACAGGCCAAAAAGGCCAGATAGGACTCTCTCACCAAAGGTGTCCACCAACGGGGTCAAAGGTTGCCGCTGAGACAGGCACCTTGTGGCCACAGCTCCGATAACCACTGTCAACTGTTCTATAATTTCATGGCTTCCCACACTTGAAAATGAGGACTTGAAGAGACTTCAGGATTTCACTCAAACCTTTTTATTTTCACCAGTGAGTGTGAATCAATGAAGAGGTGAAAAACCTACAAAAAGCATACAAAAATTTTAACAAACATTTAGATATTTGATTTAAAGTTAATTATTTATCTTACTGACCAATTCTATTTTTAACCTTAGACATACATTTCTTTCACAATTTTAACCCTGAATTCAAGCATTAAATAATTTAACTCTGTGTTCGGTTGAATCAAACAAATCCAAACATTTTATAATTTTTTTTTTCTTTTCCTTAGGACATAGATTTTTTTATATTAAATATCTTAAATATGCATTTAATAGAGCCAAACTGTAAAAAAAAACAACTAGCAGTGCAAACTGTTCCTTCAATGAATTCTGCATTTCTTTTTGTCAAATGCAAAACCAAAGTCAAATTACATTTCAACTGAGTCCAGTGAACGTCTTGCCAGTAGTCCTTGTTTAATCTAAGTCCTTTTTAATCTAAGTCCTACACTCCTCCAGGTCTCACTGTCATTGCCCATGTGAGCGTTGAAGTCCCCCAGCAGGACAAGGGAGTCCCCAGGAGGGGTGCTCTCCTGTACCCCCTCTAAGGACTCCAAGAAGGGAGGGTAATCTGAACTGCCATTTGTTGTGTAAACACAAACAGTCAGAACCCGTCCCCCCACCCGTAGACGGAGGGAGGCTACACTCTCGTTCACCCTAACGTACAGGCGCCGAGATGGGGGGGCAACAAGTATGCCCACTCCTGCCCGGCACCTCTCACCGTGGGCAACTCCAGAGTGGAAGTATGTCCAACCCTCTCAAGGAGACTGGTTCCAGAACATTGATTTAAAAACTAGCAGATTATGTCTCCTAACACTGTTGTTGCTTTGGTCTCCTCTTTTGGTGTTGCTTTATTTATTTATTTATTTATTTATTTATTTATTTATTTATACTTCTTAATACAATGGGTCTTTCATTTTATTGTTTGAATGAATGGGAGCGGTCTGTCTGTCTGTCTAATCTCTTGTTCCATTGGCAGGTTATCTCACTTATAACAAGACATTTTTCCCATGTTATGAGAAAATTAATCTGCTTCACTCAAATGTTCTAAGATATTTTTACTAGAAACTACAGAAAAAATAATTGGTAAGATTTTTTGTTTTTGCAGTGTTGTTGCTGTTTATTGACCTTCTGATGGATGTTTATGTTGATCTCTGCCTCTCATTTGGGTAAGTTTATCACATTTAACCTGCTATCCAGAATAAGTCCTGTCAGAACTTTGAGTTATTTTGAGTGTTCAGCATTGTAGGTCTTTGATTTTTCAACTAAGATTTCACATTGCATCAAAATAAACATTTTAATGTCAGAAACTGACAATAACAATAAATATAAGACCACAGTTTTCTAGTTTTTACTTTGTATATTACTTTTATAATACGCTGCCTCGTTATGCCTTGTAAATCAAAACTAGCAAAACTGGCTGCATTGCTTTGATAGACTTAAACTTGCTTTTGTCAAAGGTAGAAAATATATCAATCATGTTTAGCTCTTAAACTCTGCATCATGTTAATGATGCAGAGTTTAAGTGTTTACATTAGCATAACATTTTCAGAAATGATCCCATGTTTGATGATTTTACCAATTGGAATCATATGTATAAAAGAACTGACCCAAGCACTGTTACTCCACAAGTAACCCTGGAATAGACCGGAATCTGTTGGTCATAGAAGATTTAAACCAGGTTAGTGAAGTTCCTTTGATACCTACAACATGTTCAAGTTTTTCTAAGAGAATATTGTGATTGACTATGAGATCTACATTATGATGTCACCAGGTGACTCTGAACCCATCCAATCACTGAATAGATGCTTAGAACAGATCAATGTGTGGATGTGCCAAAACTTTCTCCAGCTGAACAGAAACAAAACTGAAGTTATCATCTTTGGACCTAAAGAGGAGCGATATAGAGTTACAGAACTAGAATCAATGCACAGCTTCAGTTATTACAACTAAAAACCAGCGATCAGCCTGAAACCTGGGAGTAGTGATGGACTCTGACCTGAACCTTCAGAGCCACATTAAGACAGTCACAAAGTCGGCCTTCTATCACCTGAAGAACATCTCCAGGATTAGAGGACTGGTGTCTCAGCACGATCTAGAGAAACTCATCCATGCGTTTATCTTTAGCTGCATTGATTACTGCAACAGCGTCTTCACAGGTCTGACTAATAAATCAATCCTCCAGCTGCAGCTGATCCAGAAGCTGCTGCTCGGGTTCTCACTAAAACCAGGAAGTCAGACCACATAACACCAGTTTTAAAGTCCCTACACTGGCTCCCTGTAGCTCAGAGAATAGACTTTAAAATACTGATGTTAGTTTATAAATCACTGAACGGTTTAGAACCACAATACATTAAAGATCTGTTATTGTTGTATCAACCTTCCAGACCCCTCAGGTTCTGGTTCTGGTTCTGCTCTGCATCCCCAGAACCAGAACCAAACAAGGAGAAGCAGCATTCAGCTTCTATGCACCACAAATCTGGAACAAACTTCCAGAAAACTAAAACAGCTGAAACACTGACTTCCTTTAAATCTCAACTAAAAACCCACCTGTTTAGAGTTGTATTTGAAATGTAATCAATTAAGAATTTAATGATGGCACTTGACTTACTGTTATGTTTTGATTCTATGTTGCATGACTTTGTGTTTTTGTTTTTATGATGTAAAGCAGTTTGAAATGCCTTGCTGCTGAAATGTGCTATGCAAATTAAATGTGATTGATTGTATCTGTTCTGGTTTTCAATCAATCAATCAATCAATCAATCAATCAATCAATCAATCAATCAATCAATCAATCAAATGCATTATCTGAAGCCAAGAGAATATTATTTGTGACTTGCAGCAGTGTCCTGTCATTACTATGGTGAGCTTTGAAACCTGACCAAAACTCTGCAAACAGGTCATTGCTATTTCAATGTTGGCAAACTTGATTATCATTGTAAGAATTTTAGATGAATGAATAAGTTTTTTTTCAAGATGAGCAAAATTGTGTAGTTGATATATTCAACAAGATTCATGACAATTATTCATCATAAACCAACAATTACTCTTAATCCAGTTAAATTGTATAATTTTATCTCTTTGTTCAGACTTCCTGTGTGGCTAGCGTCTCTTCTCCACACTGCTGAACGCCTCAGAAGTGACCATGCTCGGCGCAAGAAAGTCTACCGTCTCCTGCAGAGGAAACTAGTCAGTGGATGAGCTTTTTTATTATTATTGGAGCCCTTCTTACCTGGATCTATTACATGTATTAATATTGTTGTATAGTAGAACATTTCACAGCTAATCAGCACAAAGGACAATGAATGTCATCCCTGGATTGACTGCTATACACCCTCCTACACACTCTACACAGTGAACTCAATGTTGAATTAAATTAATTGAGCTATGTTGAAAATATATATTGTGATATTCTTAGCTAGTGTCTTAGAAATAATCAAACAGGGAAATATGCATGTGTGCTTTAATTGTGAACAGCAGAACATAACTCCAATTCCTTTGTTTTATTGCCAGTCCTAGAGATGTTACATTAATAAGTTGGGCTACCTTGAGCTATCCATGGAACTGGTACATCTGTATTTCTTACTACTAGGGGGAAACATACCACTGTATTACATTCCATTCTTTTAGATGTCAAAATAAGTAATCATTTGGAAAAAAAACATTCTACTGCCAGTACTAGATAATTTAGTAAATGGAGACATCATTCAGTGTTATATCACCTCCAAAATCAGCTAGTAGTAAACTAAGTCATATTCTGTACATCTTAAAAGATTCAGTGTCTTTGGAAGTGCCTGATGCCTATCAGGCTACATGTGTTTCACAGATGGGCTTTGGTTTGTTTCGGACATTGATACTGGTGGTTCTTCTGTTGTCTGCTCAGGTAATTCATCAGGTAGTGGTTGTGATGTTAGGTTTCCCATTGGACTTGATGTTATCTCTGGAACAACACAGTCCATGATCGCTTCTGGTATCTCCTCTTAATATAACTGGAGGTTCATCCACAGTTTGTCTCCATGATAACATGTGGTCAACATGCATTGTGTGTGTACTCTGTCCTTGTATCAGAAAAGCAACACTTCCCAGTTCCTTCAGAACTGTTCCATGAGTCTACTTTAGTCCTCTGAAATTTTGGATATGAGCAGTCTCTCCTTACGAAAATACATACATGATCACAGGTGCGACTCTGTGATCATGATGATTCTTCTGCTCAGACCGTTTTTGTTCAATGTGTTGGGTGAGTTCAGACTTCAGAACGCGTTGATCTTGAACAAGTTCAGATCTGGGGCCTCATATATGAAAATGTAGGCAGCTTCCACTAAAAATTGGTGTGCGGACAAATTTAGAAAAGTGCAGCGCACAAAAAAATTCAGATGTACAAAACTTCAGATGCCCATGCCTGCTCGCCTTTCCTTTATACATCTCAATTTGCATAAAATACAGTGCAGCTGTTCATCCACACCTGTCGCCACCCATAGATACATAAGTTAGTGTAAATACCTGGAAGACTGCCACTCTGTGTCCCAATAACCATGTAAACCAGGGGTCCCCAAACTGTTTCCTGTGAGGGCCACATAACGTTTCCCTTCTCTGGTGGGGGCCGGAGTCAGTTTGTAACAGAAAAAGTGTGACGATTGCTGGAGTGCCTAAATGTAAAAAAAAATTATTGTTTTCCAGAAAGCACAATCAAATAACCCTCTCTGGGTTCTTCACAGAAAAAAATCCAGGAAGGATTGTAGTCCGTATTTTCCGAACTATGAGCCGCACTGGACTATAAGCCACAACCCCAAAGTTTTTTTTGGGTTTTTTTTAAACCAGTAAACATACACATGGAGCCGCAGATATCTCTGCCGCTCCAGGTTTTCCACAGCGATGAAACAGCAGCAGAGGGGGGCGGACACCCAACATTTGAGTCATAACAGGAATATCACATTTATTACGGTTGAAAAATAAAAAGTTGCCAAGTTTAGATTTAACTGAACTGATTATGGTAGTTTCCGAACGGTAACTGTAACAGTAAAAGTGCTGATCGTTCGTGTTGCTACTAGCATGTGCTAACTGAAAATGGGCTTCTTCTTCTTCATCTTCTTCTTCTTCTTTAGATTACAACAGCAGCTTGCATCCATTATTGTTGCACTACTGCCATCTACTGGATCCTAATATCTATACCTCAAATTCTCATAATGATCCCAGTATTATTTAAAAAAACGAAAAATCTTCTTTTCCCCCTCAATGCTATTTAACTGATCAACAACATTCTCAAATTTCAATTCCCTATTAAAACCTAATTCTGTTTTAATGGGCGCTTTCTTCTTTTATTTCCAATTTTGACTTCAAATGATTCACTTCCTGCTAAAGAGCCCCCTGGTGGTTGAAGAAAATTCCACATATAAATGGCTTATAGGCCGGAAAATACGGTATATGAAAAAAAATCTGAATGCTCTCTGGTATTGTTCAGGGGGCCGGACCAAATGTGGAGGAGGGTCGGATCCGGCCCGCAGGCCTTAGTTTGGGGACCACGGATGTAAATGGTGCCTTGGTAGGCATCTTTTAAATAAAATATATAATAATTTAAGATTTTATTTAAAATGTGCAATGTTTTCCATCAGAACCAAAGCGTTCCATAATTACTCTGCACACCTTGGAGCAGCTACTTATACATGTGTGATTGTCTACACCCCTTGATCCAGGGGCGCGGTAAAGGGGCGAAAAGTGATGACGAATCCCTGACCAGCAGGGGGCCCTCCACAATTTAATTATTAATATTTTGTTCATAGACATAAAATAAAAAAAATTGGGGTCCTGTCAAATACAAAATTAGTCATATTGTATTTTCAAAGATTGTTTTTAGCAGTAAAAATGTAATGTTACCCCTCCCAGACCAAAAAACACACATCCGTTTTTGCCCTGAACCCCCCTGGATCTGCATGAAGTGGTTCATTCAGTCAGTAGAAGCTGCAGCTGAATACAGCGGCAACTGTGACGGTTACTATGCTACTATGCTGCTAATAAAAGTTATAAAATCAGGTTTTCAAAAACAAAAAATGGAGAGAGAGAGAGAGAGAAAGGCAAGAGTGTTAATTTATAACCCAGTTTTTCTCCGAGAGGTGGGTAGACTGTGTGAGATTATCAACCATTTAGCATAATTAGCATAGCTACAAACTAATGTTTGCCTCCATTTCACTAGCATTTAATGAATTAAGGAAAAAATGACCAACATATTCATATATTTAACTTGTCCCTTGTACCTTTTACCACTTAACAACAGATGAGTCAGTCAGCAGCAGCTCTAACCCACGTCCCTCCTGACCCGTCCTCTCCTGAGTGAAATTAAAGCTGCAGTATGTAACTTTTATCAAAAAAATTTTTCACATATTTTTCAAAACTGTCATTATGTTGTGACAGTATGGTATGAGAGGTAATCTGTGAAAAATCTATTTCCTCTGCTTTCTCCCAGTGCTAGAAACAACCAGTGAGTGGCAGGAGAGTTTTAGTGCTGTCAATCACAATCTCATGTGGTGCTGCTCATCCTTCCTCCCCCTCGATTTGTGCCATGATGCAGCTAGCATAGCACAGAGCTGTGCAGATTTAAACTGAATGCTCAGTTTAGTTAGCTTAGCTACCAATGAGGCAGATAAACGGTTTCCTGTAATGATAAGTTGTTTCTCCACCATTAGCACATTTAGCAGTGAGTGAATGAGTCTAATTTACAGCGCAAAGACCCTCCTCCTGGTTCTGATTGGTTGTTTTGGTCAGAACGGTGCATTACTTTAACCAGTAATAGTAATTCAGGAAGGAGATGGAGGAGATTGATTGTTTTCACAGATTATATGTCTGACATGGTGACAGCTTTAACAAATATGGAGAACACATATTTTTATTAAAGTTATGTACTGCAGCTTGAATAAAATGCAACTACATAGCATTTTTGAGAAGTCTGGATTGCTTCATGTGTAGTTGCACGTTGCTTTTGACCGTTGCTCATGGGGAGACATTTCAGTATCTAAAAATACCGTATTTTCTGCACTATAAGGCGCAACTTCAGTAAATGGCCTACTTTAATACTTTTTTCACATAAAAGGGGCACCGCATTATAAGGCGCATAGAATAGACGCTACAGTAGAGGCTGGAGTTGCGTTATGCATCCACTAGATGGAGCTGAACTAAAGGGAATGTCAACAAAACAGTCCCACTCCGGTCGGCGAGGAGAGCCTTCCGCCACTGGGCCGGGGCGGGGCCAGACGATGGTCACCCTTCTCCGTTCGCGCACAGCATGTTGGTGGAGAACGTGGTGCTAAATGACCTGCAGACAACCTGATTATCAGGTCGGTAGGTAGATAGGTCAGTCAAACTTTATTAATAGATTACAAACCAGCGCTCTGACAAATATCCCAGCATGCACCGCGCGCTTCTTCTTCTACGGGCGAAAGTGAAGTCGGATGCTTACCGTAGTTGCTCAACCTGTTGTGGCTCAATATTGGTCCATATATAAGGCGCACCGGATTATAAGGCGCACTGTCAGCTTTTGAGGAAATTGAAGGTTTTTAGGTGCGCCTTATAGTGCGGAAAATACGGTAATAGAAAAAATTTAAGCAACCTACTTGCATACTGGAAATGGACTGTTGGATGTAAATTCATGAGCAGTAAATATTGTGCTAATTATCAGTATTGAACCAAAGAAAGCAAGGCAGATGCAAGCCTTTAAAATTGTGATGCTTTTTATGGGTCAAATAGACTCAAAAAATTGCAACAGCAGCAGGTCGGGGGGGCCGAAACAAATTTTTTGTCAGGGGGCCCAAGATTTGTGGCAGTGCCCCTGCCTTGATCACCTTAGAAATGATCAAATTTACTATTTACATTCGAGTGAGGTGTTCCTTTATTTTGTGTGTGTGTTATGTTATTGTCTGAAGATAAATACAGTTCAGTTTCATTGTTTAAGTTTAAATAATAAAATATTAAAATTATAAAAACAAACATTGGAATGGGTTTGATGCTTCTTGTTCGAAATAACACTGAACGGATTCAGATTTCAGTGTATTTAGGTGAGTTTTGGCGCTTTGTAGTTTATTGTCCACAAAAATTTTGTGTGGCTGCTGCACCTTTTCACGACAGGTAAAACGTTTACGCAAACTTTCATGCCACGTTAATTTTTGATACTATTAAGAGAGGAAAAATTATTCTAAAACTTTAAAAACCTTTTGACTCGTTATATCCTCTCTATTCCCGGATTCAGAAGATGCTGTGAGCAAAGACTGAGAACACAGAGATGACAGCGTCACAATAATCAGCATTTATTCAAGACAGATTCAGACTATCACCAGAAAAGCTCATCACACAACATCAGAAACCTCAAAGCACAAACACATGAATTTACCTGAGAAAAGGAAACGACAGACAGCAAAGACGTCTTTGGAGAATTGCAAGCGCAAATCTGATTTGTTACTCTGTGTGTAAAGTTTTATCTCTCTTTCTTTAATTTATTGAAATAAGGTGAATCTTTGCTCATCCAACCAGGACCCGTCTCTGACCCTCTCTAAAGCTATTTGCTCCCCTTGTCTAAGAAGAGCTTCTCCAAACTCCTGCTGGTTTATGGCCTCCACAGATCAGTGTGAAAAGCTGGAACTTCCTACTGATTGTTTTCCAGACAGACAAACAGCAGATCAGAGATCTTGGCAAACAATCTGCCTTAACTACAGTAAGATAAAGATCAATAGGCTAAAATAAGTTATAATTTTAAAACTATAATTAGGCTATTTCAATCAAGTCATGTTAAATTTTAAAACTAGCTTATTTTAAATATATTTTCTTAACAATACATATGCCAACTTGTGCATAACACATTTTTCGTGCGCATGCATGTTTTATATACGAGGACCCTGGCATTTCAGGAATAACTGCTGGTGGACAACTTGTCACAGTGTGAAGTGCGTTACAATAATAATAATAATAATAAGATAGTTGTCCAGTTCATGACTGAGTGGCAATGAGGCCTTTCCATCTGCTTCTAGCACATTTTTCATCAGGGATCATTTCAGGATTTTTACTGACCTGTTTGCTGCTCCGTTTGATGCATGGTGATGTGCAGGAACAGCTGTGTGCCGGATTCCATTTAACTCCAAGAACTGATTGAATTCTTTTGACACCAGTTGAGGTCCATTGTCTGAAACTAGTTCTTCTGTCAATCCATAGGACGAAAATAAGCTTCTAAAAATTTCAATGATATGTTGTGATGTGATGCATGGCATCAGGAGAACTTCCAACCTTAGTCACTAAGACATAGTGCTTGTCTTTTTCACCTAAATCAATCTGAATCTGTTGCCACACTCTTTCAGCTCATTTCCATCGGTGAAGTGGTGTGACCACTGGCAACGTTTTTACAGCTTGACAGATTTGGCAGCTTTGGACCTGTTCTTGTATGTCACCATCACACCCTGACCATCACAGGTAAATGAGGGCGAGACATTTCATACGACAGATGCCTGGATGTTCATGATGCAGGTCTTTCAGTACTTTCTGTCCGTAACCTGGTGGGATAATAACTCATTGCCCCAAAAGAACAGATCCTTGTTCTGCTGACAGCTCTCGTCTGCCAATGAAATAAGGCTTAAGTGCCAATATCATAATAATATGTCTTTAGAATAAGAGCCCAGCATTGCATCATTAGGGCAGCAAGTGTTGGGACAGCTGACTTTAGTCTAAGTATAGCCAATGGTGGCTTGTGAACTGCTATGACCATGAATTTCTTCCCATTCAGACATGGGGAAAAAATGATCACAAGGGCCTTTTTTCTATTTGGGCATACTTCCATTCAGCATCAGTAGAGAAATGGTCACACCTACCACATGAGGATGTAATGATGAACTCTGACCCCAACCTTCATAGCCACATAAAGACAGTTACAAATTCAGCCTTAAATCACCTGAAGAACATTTCCAGGATCAGAGGACTAATGTCTCAGCAAGATCTTCTATGCTGTCCATAGCAGAGTTGACATACTGTATCATATTGTAACAAATCCCCTCCCCCTTTTTTTTCTAAGCGGACTTGAATTTAAAAAACATATCTTGATATATCATTTTTATGATGTACTTGTTTGTTAAAATGTTTTTGCAAGATTTTTGACTTTTTTCAAATAGTTCATCTTGATATGTCCAACTTAGATACCCTAATCTTCAGTAGATCTGATGGTAAAATAAGCCATAGTTGTACAATTTAGTATTATTTCCCAACTTTTTATGAGTTTTCAAATTAATTGTAGACTGTCTTAAAATAACCCTTCTTGATTTAAAATGTATTTGTTGTGTGCTTACAGTACATAAGCCCTGTTTTTTTTACTCACCATTAAAATTTAGTTTCAAAGTTTCATTATGAAAGCTAAATTTAAGCATTTATCAATAAAATGAGATTCCCAGGATTTCAAATATGCAAGTGTTTTCTTTTTTTATTTATTTTTTATTTTTAGGAAATCTTAAGTAAAATCCCCTTACTGTACTGAATACAAAGTTTTATCTTGAAACTACAACTATTTAATTATTGTTACTTTAGAAGTCGTACTTGCTGTATGAGTCTGTCGAAGTCATTTTATCCAATGCAGAACCACAAACCATATGTGGTGGTTTGAATTTTTCTAAAATCACATTTTAGTATTCATCTTCACTCAATTTAGTAGTTAGCAATTATATTCAACTTAATAGTAAAGAGCCAGGCTCACAAATACGCTTATAAAAAATGTCTATTCTTCAGTTTTAGTTTATGTATTCATCTTCAGTCAATTTAATAGATGAACGCTCACCTCACCCAGCCATTTATAACGTGTGTGTCAATGTTAGTGATGGGATTTGACACCTTCCTTCATCACACACAGAAACATCTACCAGCTATGTACCGCCACCATGCGCCCTGCCACCCATTTGTTGAGACTGAGAAGACATGACATTTATTTTCGACTACAGCATTCTTCCCTCCGTTCACAGCTGAGAGAAGCTGACACCCTACCCACGTGAAAAATTTCAGCAAATAGTGGTTGAGTGGTCAGTGCTCCGTTAGTGCAGGTCTGTGCTGTTAAACTTTTCGTTTGTGCTGTTCTGGTTTCTGAGATATGAAAAAAATGTTTAGGTCATCCAGAGGTCACCATTCCCCCCATCTTGTTCCAAAACAAACCAAAGTGTTTGTGCAGGCTTGAGCTGTTATCGCAGTGAAGTTGTTTTCAAGTTGGATATCAGATATTTGCACTCCGAGGAGTAAGCAACGTTTACATCAAGGTTGATCTGGTTTATGAAAGCTAATTTCAGTCAGCCGTTCTCTAGCTCCCACTTCAAGGGCTTGGAGGGTTACTTGGGAACCAAACACTCCTAAGAAACAAATGCAAATAGATGTCTTTCCTATTTACAGACTATTAATTTTTTAAGTCATATTCAATATTTTGAATAATTTTAACATTAAAAAGTAGTTTTTTCTTCAATAGCTTCCAAGTCATGTGACCTATTAACTCAAAATCAGTGTGAAGTTTTTCTACTCATCCATATGGATGAGGCACACTCATTTTTATTCCATTTTAACATTTTTTATATTTTCGCCTTTTTGTGTCAAAATTGAATTTTTTCTAAAGCTTCTGGGTCATGTGACCCATTTACACTAAATCCGTGTGAAATTGTTCTACTAGACTATGAAGATGAGGCACATTGATTTTTATTCAATTTAAACATTTTATTTAAACATTTTATTCCTTGTCAGTGGGACATGTAAGCTATTAGAAACCAATCGTGCTTCCTAAATATAAAAATTACATCAAAAAATGTAATTGTGAAAAAACTGTAAATCTAAAATGGGGAAAAATGGGTGTGCATCATTTCTCCAGTCTAGAACAGCTTCCCACGAACTTTGAGTCAGTTTAGGGCACTTGATTTGGAAGCTATAGAAGAGAATTTTCTATTATTAAAATAAGCAAGATGTGGGACTGGTGATGTCATTTGAACCTATAATATCTCAAAAACGAAAGCTGCACAAACGACAGTTTTAACAGCACAAACCTGCACTAACTAGTAAGAAATAGCTGCTTTGGTTTGTTTTCGAGCAAGATGGGTGCATGGTGACCTCTGGATGACCTAAAAAATTATTTTTAACCTCAGAAACCAAAACAGCACAAGGATTTTAGTATCTTGGACACGAAATGGAAATATCTGGATCAGAAGAAAATAATAAAATAATAAGTGCTATACTTATTATAAAATTACTCAGAATTACTCATAATTTAATAAGAGTAATTTTTTAAAGGTTTTAGATGATTTCAGGGAAGGAACAAATTAACAGAATAGACTGAAATAACTTGAAAATATGCGGACAATAATGAGGACTTTAGTAGAACTCTGGAGAACCTGACTACACTGAGGAAGTGATTCAGCTATTAGTCATTCAGGAAGTCATTCTCCACAAAAAAGAAAAAAATCTCAGCAGATGTAGTAATGCTTGAGCATCAATGAGCTTCAGAAGTAACAAATTTTAAGTGATTTTATTTTAGAAGAGAGACTGACTAGAAGATGACACGCGACCCTACACCAGTCCAAACCAGAACTTCTGGAGGTCAGAGCCATCACCAAGTCCTGGTGAAAGTCCTGCAGGTCTGGTAGTGACTGGGAGCTTCAAGTTAAAGCAGCTGCTGAGAGCAACCTTCAAACACGGCACATCAATCAGTCGAGTCTCAAAATTCACCCATCCTTAGGCCAGAAGCAGCTTGTAAGTCAAGAAATATTTGTGTTTGCATCAAAAATACAAGTGTGAATCTCGTCCTGTGCATTTCTGCATCTTATGTTTTTGTTGATTTCATTCTGTGCGTTTGTGAATCTTGATTTGTGCATTTGTAAATTATGAGACTGTTTCAGCGCCATGGAAAGTTGACATTGTTTCTCCCTGCATCCAGTGGATGGCGCAGAAAAGCAGGTGCTACCATATGGGTTCCACTACAATCAATAGAAGGAAACAAACGTAACCCGTATAACACTTTCATTCTACTGGCTGAGACGGTTGCCAGACAATGGTACTTTTTTGTTTAGAGAGAGCAGAAAAGAATTTGCAAGCGGGCAGAGAGAAGTTTTGTGCGCAAGGATGAAGGTACGAGAGAAAACAGTGAATATTTGAAAGAGAGCAGAAGTTTTGAGTACAAATAACATGAAGTCCTGCTTTCAGACTCAAAATGTGCGCTCTCGACTTATGGCAGTAAAATTTCCCCGTAGGTTTGGTGAAATGAGGATTTCAGGACCTCCTGCCACCCCCCATTAGTGGTGATTGTACTGCAGGTCACTATATCGCTTCACAAGAACTCGTGAGGGTGTTTCATTAATTTGTCAGGACACTCATGTAAAGGAGATCTTTGATGTCAAGAAGTTTTATTCTGTTTAAATAAAGGTTGAAGAAAGAGTAAAATCCATCCATTTTCTTGCACCCTTTTTCCCTCAGTGGGGTCGGGAGGTGCTGGTGCCCATCTCCAGCCAACGTTTCGGGCGAGAGGCGGGGTCACCCTGGACAGGTCGCCAGTCTGTCGCAGGGCAACACAGAGACACACAGGACACACAACCATGCACACACACACTCACACCTAGGGGCAATTTGGAGAGACCAATTAATCTGACAGTCATGTTTTTGGACTGTGGGAGGAAACCGGAGTACCTGGAGAAAACCCACCATGCACAGGGAGAACATGGAGACTCCATGCAGAAAGACCCCAGGCTGGGAATCGAACCCAGAACCTTCTTGCTGCAAGGCAACAGCTCTACCAACTGCACCACTGTGCAGCCGAAAGAGTAAAATGTTAAATGCAATCATTTCTTATCAAACCATAAACTAAGCAGTAAACATAACGTATATAAATAGAAATAAAAAAATGTAATCTCCAATAAATTGTATAATATTTACTTAATAAATGTTATGTAAGTTTATATATAAATTAATATTTAATAATAATTTTTGCTTTTGTGCTTTCCATCATCTTTTTCTGCTTCAGGTCTTTCATGGGGTTGGTGTTAACGAGGAGAACCACTTCCAGCCCACCTATGTTTACCCTGAAGAAGTGAAATTTTTAATGCGCTCTGTTTTTCCGAAAGACATCTGTGACTACCCCAACCCTGAGCACAATCATGTGAGTTTTATCAATCAATCAGTCAGTCAGTTATGGTAAATTGTCCACATTAAACACAGGAAACAAAAAAAGAACAATAAACACACCCATAATTTACCAAAACAGGAATGGGCTGAAGCCAAACTTATTCTTGCCCATCATATTTTATAACAACCTACCAACATATCTTTCACAACCCATTTGTAAATCTACATAACAGTGTAAGATGTTATCATTTTACATTTTAGAGCTCTTTTGAAGCTCACCGAGAAAGGACATAACTTAAAATCATCATTCAATTGATTCCGCAGTTTCACACCAATAACTGAAACACATCTAAACTTTTCTCTTTTTCACATTCATATATATATTTTTTTAAAGGTTTTATTGGCTCTAGTGGCCTTTATTTGATAGTTAATTGACAGGAAAGTGGGTATTGAGACAAGGGGAAGACATGCGGCTAGGGTCACCAGGCCGGGAATCAAACCGGTGACGGCCGCAGCGAGGACTAAGGCCTTCATATGTGGGTTGTGCTTAACCCCTGCACCACCACAGCACACCCTGCACACTGAAATATAAACAAACCTCGCAAATTATATTTATTCTCTCTTAAATAATTTCTGAATGCCAGAAGGTAGACTTTTGTTCAATGCTTTATACATTATTTCCAGTATTTTTATAATAAACAATATCTTTAAATTTTAATATATTACTTTGAAAGAAGAGTCCATCAGTTATTAATAAGCCTTATAGCTTTTTTTGCAACTTATTAATACATCAATGTTTCTTTTACTTGCATTTCCCCAGATTTCTGAACAATAAGACAAATAAGGCAAAACCAAAGAGGAATATATAATATGCAGGCCTTTAACATTTACTAAATCTTTTATTTTAAACAATATTCCAATAGTTTTTGCAACTTTATTTCTAATATATTCTATGTGAGGCTTCCAACCAAGTTTATTGTCTATAATAATTCCTAAAATTTGTCTCATAAACTCTATTTCAACTCCATGTATGCATAACTTTACATTCTTATGGATCTGATTACCAGAGAATACCATAGATTTAGTTTGTCCTTCATTTAATGACAACTTATTATAATCAAACCATGTTTTTAACTCAGCTACTTTCTCTACTGTTTTTATTATTTCAGCCATATTTGTATTATCAGCAAACATTATAAACTTCAAAATATTGGATACTTTTTGGAAATATAATTTAAGTAAAGTATAAATAATTTAGGTCTTAAGACTGAGCCTTGAGGAACACCACGTTTAACTATTTCAGTCTGTGACTTTGTGTTGTTAATTTGTACATATTGTAATCTGTTATTCAAATAACTCTTTAACCACTGATATGCAACCCCCCGTAGGCCATACAGTTCATATTTGCCTAACAGTTTTGCATGGTCAATAGTGTCAACATCCATCCATCCATCCATCCATCCATCCATCCATCCATCCATCCATCCATCCCAGCTAAAGTTGTGGAGCTGTTGTTCCTGAAGCCGTGCTGCTGCTCATTCAATATATTATTTTTATTAAGAAAGGAGTCCAACCTTTTTATGAATAATTTTTCCAAAATTTTTGAAAATTACGGTAGCAATGATATCGGCCTGTAATCTGTTCATATTTGCTTGTCATCACTTTTATTGATTGGAAAAACCTTTGCTATCTTAATTTTGTCAGGAAAAGTTCCAGTTAAAAATGATCTGTTACAAATATAAGTGAGAGGTTTAGTAATACTATAAATGACCTCTTTCACAATAGCCATATCAAGATCATTACAATCTTTGGATTTCTTATTTTTAAATGTTTTAACTATGTCTATTATATCACTTTCATTCACTATTCCCACAAACATTGTATTGATATTATCAATATTATCAAATTTATAATTATATTTTCCATCTCTAACCTTGGGCAATTCATTTACTAAATTACGACCAATATTAACAAAGTACTTATTAAAGACTTCAACAATATCCTCAGTTATGTCATGTTATGTTTAATACATATTGGAAAATCTCTATTATTTTTAATAATACTATCAATTGTATTCCAAGTACCCTTAATATCATTGCTGTATTTTTGCAGTAGCTTATCATAATAATTCTGTTTTTGTTTCCTCAGCACTGTTGCTAACTTATTTTTATATTTTTTATGTTTGTCTTCTTTTTCCTGAGTTGGGCACTTAATGAAATTCTTATATAACTTGTTTTTCTCCAAACTCTTTGTCATCCAGGGAGTCAATCTATTTTTGGATGTTTGTTTATATTCTTTAAGGGGACAATAATAATTATGAATTATTTCAAATATTTCCAAAAACATATTATACGACTCATTAACATCATCAACATAAACATTTTGCCAATTATAATAGTTTTAGATACGTCTCTTCATGGACATGTACCACCTAGAATGGCCATCACCACACCAGAGGGACAAACCATACATCCATTTTCTAACACCTTGTCCCTCAGTGGGGTCAGGAGGGTTGCTGGTGCCTCTCCAGCTAATGTTCTGGGCGAGAGGCGGGGTCACCTGGACAGGTCACCAGTCTGTCGCAGGGCAACACAGAGACACACAGGACACACAACCATGCACACACACACTCACACCTAGGGGCAATTTGGAGAGACCAATTAACCTGATAATCATGTTTTTGGACCAGAGTACCTGGAGAAAACCCACCATGCACAGGGAGAACATACAAAGTCCATGCAGAAAGACCGGGGCCGGGAATGGAACCCAGAACCTTCTTGCTGCAAAGCAACAGCTCTACCAACTGCACCACTGTGCAGCCCAGGGACAAACCAGACACCTGGATTTCTTAGCATCATAGCATTTGATGCCTTTAGCATGAGATAATAAAGGCAAATATCTAGTCACAAGACGTGCTAAAGGCACAAAATGCTGCAATTAAGTGCAGAGGTGCTCAAGCCAACCAGAGCCGACCTAAACCAAGTAGCCATTCGTATAGCAAAACGTGCCTATGATCAGAAAATCCAGCATTGCACACAATATTGTGATTGACAGGGCTAAGACCCGCCTCCAGGATCTGACTGGTTGTTTCTAGTTAGCACTGGGAGAAAGCAGAGGACCTCAAGTTTTTCAAAGATTATCTGTCTCATACCTTACTGTCACGACATAGTGACAGTTTCAACAAATATGTAAAAATATATACATATTTTTTATAAAAGTTATATATTGCTGCTTTAATAATAATTTAGATGGTTTGAGGCCCTCACCAACACTCTAAGGAAATCCTCTCCTCAACCAGATGAACAAATACTCAGACTTGAGATAACTGATGTTTGGAGGACCATGGACCATTGGAGAACAATTTTTTTGTTTTGCTCTGGTGGCCTTATTTCAGAGTGGTTTGGGTAATAAAAGAGGGGGAAGACATGTGATAAAGGTCATCAGGCTGGGAATCGAACCTGTGACAGCCATGTTGATTACTAAGGCCTCCTGATGTGGGTTTAGCTCTACCCCTGCACCACAGACTCAACATGTATAGAGACCAGGGACTGATCCTTGACACGCTTATGCAATCCAGGGTTAAAAACACAAGCAAGAATGAATACATATTAATTTCATATCTTATTCTACAATGAGATTAAAAAGTATAAATATGTAGATTTCATGCCTTATTTTACAATGATTTAACTTTATTACTTTTTTGAGTAATAAAGTTAAAAATAAGTTCATAAATATATTCATAAATATATGTAAAAAGTGTTAAAAATATTTAAAAACTGTGCAATACACCTTTACTGTTTGCTTTTAATGATGGCTTGAACAACCAAGCAGTCTGAATTCACCTCAGCCAATAACTCTGTTTATCTCGCCCCTTTCATTGTGCTGCTGAGAATTTTCTGATGCTTGAGAGCTCAGCTCACTGGATGCTTCCGCAATTTTAGAAAATCTTCTAAAATTAGATGAAGAAACTTGGAAATTGAAAGATTCCATTGTGAGTGGCTGGAACGCAGAAATCCCCATATAGCATGGGGATGTCAGGTTGTCAGGTTTTTTTGTTGACCTGCAGAGACAGCAGACTGGCCTTCTGGATGGAGAGTCCCAGCCCAAAGGACTGAATAAACTGGTAGATTGTGACCCGACTGGTAACTAACAGTGTAAATGAACAATTGACAGACATATCAAAAAGACTAAATGACATATTGAATTAATATTTGTCAAACACTTTTAAAACCCTTCTTACCTACTATCTACTATTAAGGGTATACAAGTGACTGCAAATGTAACCTTGTGGGTTACATTTGCAGTCACTGCCTGACCAGAGGTCGCTATGATTTCTTCTCTCTGTTGTCCTCAGGCACAAAACGACACATTCAAATTTACAAGCACAACTTTGACACACCATGGCCTTTCTATATCCACTTTTCCAGGCACGTGCAGAGTGGGGTGCTGGGGGGGCTTGAGCACCTGCCCCTTTTGCTCCTTGCCCCCAAGTGCTCTTTTGGTCAATTTTCTTTTTTATTTATTTATTTATTTTTTTGGTATTATTTTCTAAGCCCTCTTGTGACACATAACATGTACTAAAATTATTATTATTTTTTTGTACAACATAATAAGCCCTCTGGTCACCTTGTTACCTTTGACCTTTAGCCTGTGACGCATGATGCAGTTGCCTCTCGCGCAGTGAGATAAGGCGGCTAACTGGAGCTCATCGTAGCGAACGTCCCAGATTACAGAACAGTTTTTGGTGAATAAAGTGGAGACTTGCTGCTTGTCAGATGACGGAAACGTTGAAGTATCGTTTCTGCTTCAGCTCGGAGTCGCGGTTTAAGCAGAGAGGTAATGAAATACAACAGACACTGACAGGCCTCTGCGTCTGCCTTTCTCTGAAGAACTACTGAGGGGAGGAGACAGACTGGTGAGGAGAAACTGTTCTTATCTACCGATTCAGTATTTTTATCATACAGACATTAGGCTGTTGTTGTTGTGCTGTTAGCTAGCTGCTAGCTAACGACTTTGCTAGCAAACCAAGATAACTAAAAGCTTCTCCCTTGTATCTTTAATGATATCAGTCATTCTTCAGTATATATTATGCAATAAGGCACATCGCCCGTCCAAAACCTGTCATCTCCATAATGGATATATGTCAGATCTTCTAATTTCCTTTGCTGCATAATGTACATTGCATTTATTCTGGCGTTAGGTAAATGTATCTTGAAGGAGAATAACACTTAAATAAAAGTCCAACAAGGATATTCATTTAGAATTAAAAATAACTCACCCTGAATTACTATGATAGATATAATGAATGTAATTAAAGTGACATTAATGAAGGACAAAAAACTCAACCAGATTTTAAGTTTAGTTTCTGGTTCACAGAGGATGAAGTTAATTTTTTCCCCAATTATTCAATGGAAAAAAAAACTAACCTCAGTTTAGTCAAATAAAATTGTAATCAAAACTTTTTGGAATTGTAATGATTTCTTTCTAAAAACTGTTTTGTTTAAAAAAAACTTTAATTAAATAACAATTTTTTGTCTTGTGAACGTAAAAAGTTATTTGCCAAACATAAACTTTTATTTGCACACATCAGAAATATTTTGTTGTGATTTTAGTTCCTGCTCACGACATCATGTGAGAATCACAAACAAAACTTTGACTCACAAACAAAACCTTAGAATAGCAAGAAAAGATTTATGACAAGGGCAAATAAGTTTGTTTTGCATGACACAAAAATGTGTGATTTTAATGTTACAACAGGTTTTTTAAGCAAAACTCAGTAGGCTTTTCTCATGGTGACATGCATTAACAATTCTTTTTTCTTTTTTCTGCAGTTCCACCTTAAAGTTTGCTGCAGCTCTGCTTTCCTGAATGGACCGTCTTCATCTCCACTGCAGCAAACAGGCAGCTCTGTTTTATAGATTACAGTCACTAAAAGGTTGCATTGTGCCCTTGTTTATATTTTTAATAGTGTAATTCTGTAAAGACAAAATATGTCTGGTGGTCCAGCTCTGATTTTTATATCTTGCTAAATTGCGGGTTTGAATATTTTAACTTTCCTATAACAAAATAGACCTGCAGAAAGAAATTACTAATGAAATATCTTACATATTTATAGTGTTATGCTCTATATAGAGATTCTCCTTAGCTTTGATTGTATATCTCACAATTTTGTAATTTATCATTGTTTATTAAACTCTGAAAGCTGAGAGGCTGTTAATATTCTGTCCTAGAATGTGGTTAGATGGGCCCTTTTTTTTGAGCACCTGCCCCTTTAGTGGTCTCTGCACGGCCCTGCACTTTTCCATCTACACATGTACTAAGCAGAAATTCACAGCCATTTTGTTTTACGAAACTTAATTCACAACGAGGCATTCAGATTTTCGAGCACTAAATGTAGTCACCAGTGGGCTATTTCACAAAACCAGGACAGCAGATTAACCCTCCTGTTGTCTTCGGGTCAAAATGACCCGCCACTGTGTTAAAACCCCCCCAAAAATCCCCTAAATGTTATTTTTTTAACTTGAGATTTTAAGACTTTTCCTAGATTGGCCCATACAATAGAAAAAGTTAAATGTTGTTTTTATTCACATTTCCATGTAAGCTGTACAAAAAAAGGTTCAAAGATGGTCTTCGGGTCAAAATGACATGTGAGGCAAATAGAGTTGAAATCAAGGTCACAGAGTTATTTCCAAACCACAAAATGTAACAAAGTTTTAGTTGTGTCTCAGATCAATCAGTAGCAGAAGTAAACAAGGCAAATCAGGTGGTGTTCTCGCAGACTTCAGAAGAACACCTGATATTTCAAGAGGTTATAAGGTGTATACATGTCCCGAGGTGAGGCTGCAGCTAGTCTATGGGATGCAGAGAGTGGAAGGCCAATTTTCCGAGCCACAATGCCACTCAAACTCTTTCACACCTACTCAAGACTGATACGATTTGATGACCGTGAATCAAGACCAGCAAGACGTGTGACAGACAAACTTGCAGCCATAAGAGAGGTATGGGACAAGTGGGTGGAGCGGTTGCCCTACCTCTACAATCCAGGGCCTGATGTAACAGTGGATGAGCAACTGGTTCCATTTAGAGGTAATCTGTTTTCATATTTGTAATAAAAGTGATTTTCACTATTGATTTCTTTGACTGTTTTCTGTGACACTGATACTAATCACTGATGCTAATGTCTTTTGTCCAAAGGTCGTTGTCCTTTCCGGCAGTATATGCCCAGCAAGCCAGCAAAATATGGGATCAAGTCATGGGTGGCTTGCGATGCCAAATCAAGCTATGCTTGGAAAATGCAAGTCTATACTGGGAAGTCAACCAGTGGATGCCCAGAGAAGAACCAGGGGATGCGAGTTGTGCTTGATGTGACAGAGGGACTGAGGGGTCACAATGTGACATGTGACAATTTCTTCACCTCTTATGAACTCGGACAGCAGCTCCTGAAGAGGAAGATCACCATGGTTGGTACAGTTCGAAAGAACAAGCCTGAGCTCCCACCTGCACTGCTTGCGTCAAAGGAGAGAGAGGTCTTCTCCTCAAAGTTTGCCTTCACGCCCACCACCACTCTAGTTTCCTACCTCCCAAAGAAAAACAAGAATGTAGTTCTTCTGAGCACACTGCACAAAGACGGCGACATTAGTGATCGTGAGGACAGGAAGCCAATCATCATCCTGGAATACAACCACAACAAAGGAGGTGTGGACAACCTAGACAAGGTGATTGGAACATATAGCTGCAGAAGAATGACCGCCCGCTGGCCCCTGGTCATCTTCCACAACATCATTGATGTGTCCTCCTACAATGCCTTTGTGATTTGGAGAGACATCAACCCAACCTGGATGTCTCATAAGCACAACAAGAGGAGGGTGTTCCTGGAGCAGCTAGGAAAGGCACTTGTAACTCCACTCATTGAAAGAAGGAAGCATGTCCCCCACACAGAAGCCTCAGCAGCAGTTGTGAAAGCTATTCAGAGTGCAGCAGCTCCTGATCAACCTGAGGATCCATCTACCACAGCCACTTCCCCAGCTAAGCCAAGTAAGAGGAAGAGATGTCAGTTCTGCCCTCAAAAGAAGGACTGTAAAACACATACTGTGTGCTGCAGGTGTAAGAAATATATCTGCAAAGGCTGTGCACTTGCATACTGCCCTACATGTGCCAATTACTTGAATGGGTTATGTTATTTTTCATATTTTTGTATTGTACATTCTCTTAAATTGTTCACTGGAGAAAAGTAAAAGAAAATGAGTCACTGAGATGAAGAATGCATTCAAAACTCCTTTTTGCACATTTTTTTATTTTCTTAAGCTATAGAAATTCAAGTGGAGAGGGAAAACTCAAGTATTCACACATTTTGTGGTGAATGACAATATACAAGATGAAATTTGGTGTTTAAAATTCAATTAAGCTGCTTATATTGGGGGTTTAGTGAAGACGGGTCATTTTGACCCGGAGGACACAGGGTGTATACAGAAAATGAGGACGACAGGAGGGTTAAGCTGTGATTTTCTGGATATCCAAGCTTAATTAAGCCTCAATTTAGTTTTACAGAAGAGGTAACACATAAGTTACCATGGTGATTTATTCTGTGAAGCTAGCCTGCTGCAGACCAATATAACAGCCAGACTTAGTAAAGCACTGACAGATCAGAATGAGTTTTGCCAGTGATTCTTTATTCTTATTTGTCTGTTTTGATCTTTTTTAATCACCTTGCATGAAAGTACCACTAGCTCATTTTGGTATTCCATCCATCCATCATCATCATCATCATCATCATACACTCTTATGCTGGTGCCTATCTCCAGCAATTAATGGGCAAGAGGCAGGGTACACCCTGAACAGGTTACCAGTTCATCACAGTGGTATTCAGTCAAATAGTGCTATTAGTTTGACATTATAATGTTAAAAAATACCATTATTAATTTTAAAATGACCCATACGGACTCTGTTGCTGTTCGATTGTATTTCTGAAGACCACTTTTTTAGTTTGTCAGAAAGACCTTTTACTAATTACGCACTCAATCAATCTGCTACTGATTAATATCGTAGCAGCAGTTTTTTCTTTTGCATGATCTGCTTCAATTCCTCATTATCCTCAATCGAAAGAGGTTCTGAGGTATGGTGTATGCAATTTGTCTAGACGAGCATCAATGAACCTGTGATCAATCTCATTGGCCTCCTGCAGAAATTTTTTGATGAGCATTCACCTAAATTACTTAAACCTTGCTAGACAAGCTGCGGGATAAAGCCAGTTTGTGGGTTCACTCTTTGAGGCAGCGGGCCCACCATGATTGGTTCCCTGCCCGTATTTAGGTACCTCAAAGGATATGCACTCTCACTCGAGATCAGGAACCACCTTGAGCAACAGGGACTATCTTTTATGGTTGGTGTATGCGGTGGGCTCCAGGGCGCCACCTCTTGGTTTGTATGTGCTGCGTAGAATATGACTAGCATACTCCAGTGGGTGCAGTTGAACCGAAGGTGTCAAACCTGGCTTTATCTGTTATCCTGGATTTTGTAATCCTATTTTTGTGGAACAGCCCTCTGGATTTAAACTCTACCAAACTGAGTATTTTATTGGTTTGAACAACTGTAAGTTACAAAATGCTTATGTTTTGTTTTTCATTTTTCAGGTGGTGTACATTTCTCTGGAGGATCTCCACAGCATACAGAACAATTGACAACATTTTTGCCTTTTCTCCCAATGTTATGTTTCTCTGAATGAGAAGAAATGCTTGTTTCTATGGGAGAAGCAGTGCTAGTTACTTCAAGGTTTTCTTCTTGGCATGTTTTGATGTATTTAAAAATACAACTTTTTAGTTAAACAAACATAATCAGTATTACTAAGTGCTTTATGTTTCACATTTAACTGTTTTTTTTCTAAACGATTCCTTCTATTTGTATTTGAAATCAATAAAAAGAAAAGATTACCCTGTAAAAATCATCTTACAATTTTGAAACATTAGCATACACTCACCTACATGAGGAGCAGCTTAATATAGGTCTATAGTTGACGTGTTGATCCGGGTTTTCGCAGCACCTGGTCGTGCACCTGTAAATTTTCCTTACTCATCATCGTATGTATTTATACATACTCTCTACAAGAGCTCGGCTCCAACATACACATTAACTATGATTGCCATACTGCAGTCTTGGTTGGCAAGTGCTCAACGTTATTGATAACATTCAAAAGCGTGACTAGAATGCAGCCTTTATAGCCGTGTCCTTGGGTTTCTTGCATGTGACTCCGCACAGTGAAAGAAACCCTGGCTTCTTATAGGTCACTGCTTTAAAAAGTACATGTAGTACACAGAGACCTCATAAAACAGAACACCTTGATACTGACTACTGGCATCACTGAGACTTTCCTCTTCTTCCATTCACAAATTGGAGAAGAAATTTTCCTGTAGAAATCATCTTACAGGGAAATTAAGATGAGTTGGTTCAACTAATATGAACCGATTTGAGCTTGGTTCATATTGGTTCATATTAGTTCATATTAGTTGAACCAAGCTCAATTAATACGAGTTTCTCATATTGTCCTTTGTGGTGAAGGCTTCCAGATGTCTCCACCAGGAATGGCTCCACCCAAAGGGCATATCTGGTTCTAAGCAGTTTGCTACAGAATCATATTACCACCAGTGCAGTGCTTGCTTATTAATGCTTGCAGGAGCGCCTGCAGCTGTATGGCAGTACAAACTGAGAGATTTTCGTCAGAGTAAAAAAGATATGATAGTTATTGTTATGACATCTTCCATGCTCTTTCTCAGCATTACGCTAGACTGGGAGTGTTAAGCAGTTAAATCTAGTCAAAACGTTTGTCATAAAGAATAGAAATGACGGAAACATCACTTCATGTCCTCTGGAAATATCAGATAAAGCACCTGAGCCTTGGAATCAGTGTTCTCCTCACATGGGTAGACTTTGATTTCCTGTCTTTATTATTTAGTATAATTTGTTGAAACTTAAAAAAAAAAAGATGTAGGCATAATATAAGTTTGTATGTCGCATTGTGTGCGACAGTTGGGCCTTGTATAGATCAGATCTGAAACGCGTTGCGTTTGTGTGGCATTCAATGCTGGAACCCAGTATCTATCAAGCACAGAGAAAACGATCCTGCAGAGATCATCCCAGGCAGTGGAGGCTTCAGAGCAGGGGTCCCCAAACGAACAGTCAGATAAGGCTTCTGCATGTTGGGGTTCCCACTAAATACTGAATATACCCTATTTTGGTTGTCTTGGCCCTTTTCTCGCAGCCTGTGGGGTTTTCCCTGACTGGGAACAAGAATCCAACCTGCTGAATGTGACAGGTAGCCAATCAGAAAGCGCGGTGATGTCAGAACAGAGGGGAATCCCAAACAGCTGAC
This sequence comes from Poecilia reticulata, assembly GCF_904066995.2. Lineage (NCBI taxonomy): Eukaryota > Metazoa > Chordata > Actinopteri > Cyprinodontiformes > Poeciliidae > Poecilia > Poecilia reticulata. Next base: position 136,591 of record NC_088849.1, on the reverse strand, counting down.
ATATCGCGCAACTGAGTCTGGTGGATATCGGAGATGATATGTGGAAATGTTTATTATTAAATCTAAAGGTCATTATTATGTTTATTCAGTTAAAAATGTTAAACTATGAAAATACATATTCACCTCCAAATCATGACTCCACAAACTATCACTATTGCTTCTACATCTTCATCCGTGTTTGGTTATTCTAAATTCCCGTTTGCTATGTTGGGGGTTTTACTGGATTATCCTCTGGAATCGGGATGTTCGTGACTGGAATCGGTTCGTGTTGCTCCTGCCTTGGACACACGAACCGATCGAACCTGTTGGACTTTTATCAGCTCTGTGGTCACAGAGGTTTGGAGAATCGGCCGACATTCTTAAATCTTTCCGTCTAAACCAGACTTAAGACTCACAACCGCAGCCCAAACGCTCTGACTCTGGTCGCTATGGTAACGTTTATATATCCCTTCAAAATAAGATACAGAAGCGCCACAAAAACGAACATTTTGCTTTCGTGAAAATTTTAACTCACGATAATGACTAACGGAGCCCTGAGCTTGTTTCTCTGCAACCAGACGGTCCTATCAGGGGGTGATGGGAGACAATGACACCTGAAGTGTTGCTGATATCCACAACCTGCTTGGTTTCTATGTGGTGAAGCAGCTTGAAGCTTCATTGCCTCATTAGCAGCCGGTCGCCGCATGTTACGCAGAGCGGCTTGTAATGTGGGACTCACCTGCCGGTCCGGGATAAATCCATTCTCCTGTCTCTTCTCTGGGCCTTTTCCCCTTTGCAAAGAAACTTTCCAAAGACATCTGATCTGTTTCTTACTCATTTTGCTGTTTGTGGGCTCAATGTTGGCACGCAAGTAACCAGACTTCCAATGATTCACTTCCTGGTTGAAGAAAAATCCACATATAAACGGCTTGTAGTCCAGAAAATACGGTAAATGAAAAAAAAAATCTAAATGCTCTCTGGTATTGTTCAGGGGGCCGGACCAAATGTGGAGGTGGGCCGGATCCGGTCCGCGGGCCGTAGTTTGGGGACCACTGCTTTAGAGCTTCCACTGCTCTAGAGTCCAGTGGCGGCATGCTTTTCCACCTCTGCATCTGACGCTTTGCATGACACTTGGTGATGTATGGCTTTGATGCAGCTTCTCCACCATGGAGAAGCTGCATGGTGGAGATTCTTAAGGATAGAGTAAATTTCACAACTGGATTTGTTGCACAGGTGGCATCCTATCACAGTTCCATGCTGGAATTCACTGAGATCCTGAGAGCGACCCATTCTTTCACAAATGTTTGTAAAGACAGTCTGCATATCTGGGTGCTTAATTTTATACACCTATGGCAATGGAAGTGATTGGAACACCTGATTACAATAATTTGTATTGGTGTACAAATACTTTTGGCAAAATAGTGTGTTACTGGATTGGACGTCGCCTGTTAGCCATTACAGCTAGTGATGAGCACCTATGCCATTACTATTGAGTCATGTCCTCAAAATTGTACTGGTGCAATGCAGGATGAGCAGGAATCTGCCACAAAAAATTAGATTTCTATAAAATGTGGCTCAAGTTAAAGCTGAGAATGTCATAATGGGAGCAACTCGCTTGACCCAGACAAATAAAGTTGATTTTAAATAGAACAATCTCACACTTCACTCGATGAAGTGTGAGATTCTTGTCCTGGAACCAACAGATCTTGATCGTAAGAGATCTGAGGGCAGGGAAGATGAGAAATAAGATGACGGTTTGTAACGAGACAGAGAAGTTGAGTGGATGATGCTTACTGGGATAACGGTAGTCAGCCAGGGAGGAGAGGTTATGTCACTGGAGTCAGGGTTGCTTGTGGGGGGAGATGGGGTGTGGTCTGAATACCGATTATCGGAGGAGAACTAGAGGTTGCTAAAGACTGCAGGAGGATGTAATGTTGGAGGGCGGACAGGTAACAGAGCACACCATGGGAAGAGAGCGGATCTTCACCAGTCAAGGATTGAGAAATCCGGAGACTCTTCTTGATATGTTACCGCCACCAACTGGTAAGGAGTGTGGACCACATGACAAAAAAAACAACAACTATATCCTATTAAACAACTTACACTGTTTAAGAAAATAAAATAAGGCCTCATATCCTCTACTTCCTGAATCTTTTTGTAATAAATCAACAATATCAAATTTCATTTTCATACTACTAAGGTTTCTAATTAACTTATTTCTTTGCATCAAATAATTCCTACAACTCAAAATAGCATGTTCCACTGTCTCATCTTCCCCGCAGTCACATTTCCCTGTCTGATGTTTCCTTATCAGAAATAATGACCTGTTTAGTCCAGTATGTCATAATCATCTCTTCTCTCCTGATTCTTTCTGTTCTTCTCATTTGTAAAATATTCTTTTGAATTTTATACAACCACCTTCCTTTCTTTTCTTCTTCCCATAACTTTTGCCACCTCTCTCTTGTTTTTTGTTTAATTATACTCTTTATTTCTGCTATACTAAAACATTAATATCTATCCTCACCCGATTATTAGTTCTCTCTTTAGCCATTCTGTCTGCCGTTTCATTCCCCTTAACCCCATGATGAGCTGGAACCCAAACAAAATTTACCGTTAGCCCCATCATATTGATTCTGTAAAGTGTTTGTCGTATTTCAATTAATATATCTGGTGTACTATCTGATTTATTATTTTGGAAACTGAATAACGAAGAACTAGAATCTGAGCAAATAATTGATTTTAATGCTCTGACCTCTTCCACCCATTGAACTGCTAACAGCAAAGCCAGCATTTCTCCTGTAGACACCGAGACGCCATCACTGATCCTTTTTCCTACTTTCATTTGAAACTGTGGCACAATAAATGCTATCCCTCCCTACCTTATTAGCTGTATGTTTTGATGCATCTGTGTAGATTTGTATATAGTTATAATATTCATTTAAGTATTCTTGTATTATATATCTATTCATATTGTTACATTTATCTTTGTTGTTCTTTTCTATAAAAGAAAAATCAACCTCAGCATCAGGAAGTATCCAAGGTGGAACTGCAGATAATGGAACTGCCTGACATATATATCCAACTGATTTAAATTAATTTCATTAACTTTAGAGTTATTATCTGTCCAAAGCTCTTTAATTGTTTCTTTTCCTTTTTCCAGCCATGTTTAAGTACTTCTAATGTTAGATGATCATTTCTTTGTCCCTGTAAATCTGACCAATAGTTTAAGGATAATTGATCCCTTCTAAGTTTAAGAGGCATTTCTCCCATTTCAACCTGTAAAGCTGCTGTTGAAGATGTTTTAAAAGCACCGGTACATAATCTTAAAGCCTGATGTTGAATAATATATAACTTATGGAGGTTTGAATCTGTGATGAGTGAAGATTACTGATGGTCAATGAACTATAAAATAAATCTATCAACAGCAAAGAAACTAAAGTGGACATAGCAATAAACCAAGAGAGGATAATACTAATCAAATGAAACTAAATGGAAATGAATGAAGAACAAAATGCAAGAATAAACTAAGAAACTAAAGTAAATACAGAGGAATAAACTGGTATGGCAAGACCTTTCGAGCAATAATTAATACAGAGACTGTATGGCAAGAATAAACAGACACTATTTCCACATAAAAGGTCAAATAATATTGTTGAAGTGCCATGGGTTTGTTGAGACCACATCTAGTACTGAGAATAAATATATCTTACAGACCATAACAGTAAAGAACTGATCACTTTTATGTTTTTAATTAGATTTGATATATTTATTTCTTCAATATCATTTTTCATGTCAGTGTTAATGTCATGAGGCTGATGACTCCATGACACTTTGACTCATTAGGATTTGATTAAGAACCAGATTTGTTCATTGTAATTTCTGTCCAGTAAAACTATTAATCTATAAATCAATAGACAGGTCTATATAAAGATATAATCCATGTTTCTGTCTCATATTTGTATGGCATTAAAAGGATCTGGAACTTTAGTTTTTCCACTGAAAGCTCTGGTTTGCACAATAAATGCCATGTGGGTGAAATTTTATGGATGATACTCTGATGTCCCATTCTCCTGAAGGCAGCACAGAGCTGCACCACCAGAAACTCACAGAAACACTGAAGAGAAGAAGAGCTATGATTAATGTAGTTACAGTTCTAACCATGTTTTAATGTTGCAGCTCAGTCGTTTGCAAATAGTTCAAAGTTTAAACTGGCATGTTGAACAACTTTTATCTGCTCATTTGTGGAATATTTAACAACTAGAAAATGGCAAAGAATAAGAATATATTCTCCACTCTGACTGGCTGCTGTTAGACCTACAGATTTTAACTTGAATGTTCATTACATTTTTCATGGACACCTGTGAAAATATTTTCTATTCCCAGGGCTCTTTTGTTCTCTGGGAAATTATTTTTAATGATAAATACAGAAACAAGAATAAAAATCAAAACATCTACAATAGTGATAGTAATATTAATGATAAAAAATGGTCAGTGTAAAGTAGCCTACAAATTCTTTGGTGGGGGCGGTGAGGGACCTGGATAAAGGCTGGGGGGGCGCTGGGCTGAAAAAGGTTGAGAAACACTGAGCTAGTTGGTAATGTTGCATGTTCTAAAACATTGACTGAAAGGCTCTTATTTAATGTTGAGGGGGTTTTGCCTGTAAGTCAAACCTTTAGGTCTCAGACATTTTACATTTTGTTTTGAGTTGAAATGTACTGAAGTCTTATTTAAGTTTGAGTGTTTAGCTTGTTAATTGTATTGTTGGAAGCCATTGTTTGCACTATTCAAAGACACTTTTTATTAAACTGTGGCAATAGCAACGCTATAGTAAATTTCTATCATAACTAAGTTTCAAGCTCAGGATTTTCTTTACTTTAAGCCCTGCTTTATATTCTCCACCTTGTACTTTGAACAATTTTATGCATATGGTATTGAAGAAAAATGTATTAATCATACTGCATTTTGTATTGCACAACTGATATGTCAGACTTTTTAATAAGCAATATGTGAGTGAAAGCGACATGTGAAACATGCACATTATTCCACGTTGTAAAATGTTTTGTAATTATAGTGCACGTTTTGAAATAAATGCATTTGAGAAAATCATTGCCTTTTTATTAAATGTTTATTTTCCAAATAATTTTTAAAAGTTCAAAACAATAAAGGACCTATTTAATATTAATTACAATTAACTCTTAAGAAGTTAAAGAAGTACTCTGTGAGAGTTAATATTAAGATCTAACACTGAATTAGTGTTAGTAAGTGTTAAATTATTAACTCCAGCAGGTTTGATATTTGACACTTTATAAGAGTTAAGGTACTAACTCTCTAAAGAGTTAACACTTTCTGGTGTGGACCCATATAGACACTTTAAAAGTGTTGAAATCAAATCTGACATAGTTAATTTGGGCCTCCTGGATTTGTTGTGTACGGTGTAATCTTTGTGTTTGAGCTGGGTTTGTTCACAAATACATCATAGCAAATAATAACCAATAATCAGTGGTTGAGTTTAAACTCAGCCATTTAACCTGTGCTCCCTATCACAGACTTCACTAAATCTACATTTAAACACTGTTAGTGATGCTGAGATTCTTAGTACGAGGGGGCCCTAAATCATGACTCTGTCTAAGGTCCCATATTACGTTGGGCCGGCCCTGCATGCACATCTCTGTGCTGGAATCTAACTGGAATCCCACGGTAGTCCTGTATGCCAGTTCACCCCTGCTTTTGGGACATTTTGATATATTTAATTGTAAGTAAGTAGGTAAAATCTATTTATATAGCACCTTTCACAGACATAAAAATCACAAAGTGCTTTACAAAAAAGGAAACACATTAACAATAAAAGAATATAAAATCAGTGAACAAAATTAACCAAAAGCCAGTCTGAAGAGATAAGTCGTGAGACATTTTTTAAATGCGTCAGTTGACTCGGAGCAGCGCATTGATAGAGGGAAAGCGTTCCAGAGCCTCGGGGCCTCCACCTGAAATGCTCTATCACCACGAGTTCTGGGAACCGACAGCAGCATCTGATTATAAGACCTCAGAGTCCTAGACGGACAGAGAGGCTTCAAAAGGTCCAATATATATTTGGGAGCCTCACCATGAAGTGCTTTAAAAGTTAAAACCAACATTTTAAAATGAGTCCTAAAATACACCGGGAGCCAGAGCACAGAGGCCAGAACAGGAGTTTTGTGATCTGTTCTGTGGTTCTAGTTAAAAGCTTGGCTGCAGCGTTGTGCACAGACTGAAGGGAAGCCATGGAGGATTTACTTATCCCCACTAAAAGGCCGTTGCAGTAGTCTGAACCAGAAAAAATAAAAGCATGGACAAACATTTCTAATTCCTTTTGTGATAAAACAGCCCGCAGCTTTGAAATATTTTTTAAATGGTAAAAACAGTTGCGAACCAACAGTTTGCAATGATTGTATAATGACAGAGAACTGTCGAAGAGAACGTCCAGATTTCTGAGGCTATTTTTATTCAAACGGTTTAAAAACTCACGATGCTTCCTGATTTCCGTGATTTTATCACCAGGAGCTACGATAAGCGTTTCAGTCCTGCCTGCATTTAACTGCAGCTGGTTGTCATTCAGCCAGATTTTAATGTCAGACAGTTCAGTCAATTTATACAATTCAGAGGATGGAAATGAACAATATATTTGAATATCGTCAGCATACACATGGTACGAGACGTTACTGTAGAGATTTAAAGTAAAGCCCAGTGGGCTTTAGTACAATAAAAAGAGGTGTGGGCCCAGAACTGAACCCTGGGGCCCCCCACAGGACAGCTGAGCAACATCAGAGTGAACATTGTTCATAAAAACAGGAAAAGGCCTGTTGTTGTTCTGTTGTTCTGGAGGTTGGGTCCAGAACAACAAACACAGTGAAGCTTCCAGAATCAGCTGCCATCAACACTTCACTAGAAACCGGAGATGTGCCGATCAGGTTTTTTCCTGCCGATACCGATCACCCATGAGGGCCGATCACCAATACGATCACATAATTATTATTGTTTTAATCATAAACACTACCGGTTACATTATGTGGAAAAAGGAACCATAAATTAACCTTAATTTAGACAAAAACTTGTTTATAATAACTCCCGGATGACCGAGCTTCTCACCCTATCTCTAAGGGAGAGCCCAGCCACCCTGCGGAGGAAACCCATGTGATGCCCACTGATGTGTGCCCACAAAAATGGAAATAAAAGGGCATGCGTTTCTTTAAATGTATATGGGTTAATGACGATGGGTGCAGTAACGGTGTTTCACCGGTAGGTGGCGCATGGGGATTCTGAGCTGCCTGTTGCTCGGCCGTTTTTCATAAGTTGAGAAATTGGCGTAACACACAGACTGCGTCTCCCGTGTGCTCATTTAAATACTGTTTTTCAGGTGAGGATAACCCTCAATATTTATGTTAAGAAAGTACTTTATTACTTGATACTGTTTGGGGAATGTTTGGGAAAATGTATTAACGTGTTGAGAGAGATAGGATGGGTTTTGTTGTGTTTCGGAGCCAGCAACGGCTGGAGGAGGTAGCCAACGAACCGTGATGCTAGTGGGTTAGCACACTGTAGCGGCAGGAAAGAGCGGGTTAGTGGGGATATGTATGTATGGAGTGAGTGTTGTGCTGTTTTCAGGTTCCATGATTTGTTTGTGTTCTGGACAGTTTTGAGAGGTTTAAGCAATGATTTAGTGCATTCACTTGGTTTGTGTTCAAAAGGTATTTATGCCAGTGCAGTAGCTTAATATACATACCCATGAAATGTCGCCATGTGTGATTAGATATGCATGTAGAGTGCGGTGAATTGAAGGTATATGTTACCATCCATGGAATTGTGACGAAATATGTTTATGATTGAATATGTCTAAATAGACTATAAATACAGTGAATTGCTGAACTCTGAAATGGGATGTATTGATGGTGGAATGAGCTGGTTTGTTAATAAATAAGTTGAGAAATTGGCGTAACACACAGACTGCGTCTCCCGTGTGCTCATTTAAATACTGTTTTTCAGCTTCATCTTCTGCTGCCAACGGGTCCGGAAACCTGGTACCCGTTACAGTTTTGGGGGCTCGTCCGGGATCCTACTCCCTGCCAGACTGGGATGTGGTTCCAGTGATACAGATGCTGTGGACCTCATACATTCCATCGTTCATCTCAGCGGATGAGGAAGGCGTCTTACCCTGTCCACCGGTGAAGGAAAAGACAAAGAGAGAAAGGGCTCCAGGACTTTGAATGGTGTAGTCAACTGTGGGAAAGAAGGAACAGCTATGGCAGACGGTGAGAGGAAAAGCTTGGTGTGGTCCATCAAGAAGGACTTGCTCAACCTACCTGCAGGTGAACTGTTCCAGATTGCCAGGTCAGTGGGTGCGGTTTCAGAGGTGGAGCCACTTCGTTCTGAGTCTGCAGATGAAGAGGATTGTTACGAGTACATCACCAGTTTTATGAGCAGTAAGACTTTGCTAGAGTCTGAGGACACTGGCATGGCTCATTTGTTAGAGCTAAGGGACCTTGTGGATGCAGCCATTCAGGGTCATGCATCTCAGCTACAAGTACAGCGTCCGGATGCCAGGATCACACAAGTTCCTTTTGTAAATCCACAAGGTCATGATGCTGAGTTGAAGGACAGTCAAGTTAAGGGTTTTATTGACCCTGTGGTAACATTTCAAAATGATCTTTTTACTGTAAGTGATGTAAATGCAGATAAACAGGGAATATTGATGGCTAGTGATGTGGGTAGCACTGACATACAGAAACTACTTGCTAGTTGTGAAGAGCTTAGCAAGCAGGTCAGACAGTACATACCCACCACCTCCTCACAGTCTGCATCACATCCACCAGAAAAGTCACAGAGTAAGTCGCAGAACACAGAGAGTAGAGACAAATTAAGCACACCTCTGGTTCAAGACGGTCTGATCTCATTAAGAGATCTCTCCTACCTTCATCGTAGAGAGTTTAAAATACAGGGAGGCCAAATTGGAGACCAGGGGTCGGACATCAACTACAACAACATTTGTCGCCAGATTGATGAAGGATTAAGGGATCAGTTCAGTGACACAGAAATTGTGAGGGCGGTCCTCAGAGTTATCAAACCTGGAAATTTTAAGGAGATGTTAATGAATAAGGACGATTTAACAGTAGTAGAACTTAAAGCCTTTCTACACTCCCATCTTGGTGAGCAAAGCAACACAGAGTTTTTCCAGGAGCTCATGTGTACCAAACAAAGGGACAATGAAACACCACAACAATTCCTGTACAGAGTCATTGGGCTTAAGCAAAAGATCTTATTGGCTTCAAAACACGCTGACACAGATGTTAAGTACAGTCCAAGCACAGTTCAAGACATTTTCATTCATACTGTGTACCAAGGCCTTGGGCACAAGCATGATGATGTTCGCAGAGAACTGAAACCCCTTCTAGCTGACTCATGTGTAACTGACGAAGCAATACTACGACAGATGAGGAAAATAATGAGTGATGAGAATGAAAGACAGAAACGTTTGGGGTCAGCTCATCGCCAGAGACCCACCAATTTACACAGTGTTCAGGCTGAGGCAAATGCCACCCAGTATCCAAGTGCAAAAGAGGGTCTAGGCAGAACACCACAAGTTGATGGGGTCCAACAACTAAAAGAAAAAGTTGAAAAACTCACCACGCTTGTTGAGTCATTACAAAAATTAACTCAACAACAAGCATCTGAACCAAATAATCAGCCACCAAGACATAACAGGGTCAAGCAAAAAGGAAGACGGTATGGCTGCATGAAGTGTCTTGAACAAAACCGTCCTGATTGTACCCATTGTTTTCACTGTGGTGAGGAAGGTCACAAAGCTGTGGGCTGCCTCCAGAAACCCACGCCGTGCCAGGGAAACTGGAGCCGGTCTCTGCCAGGGGACAGACAGTGACCGGGCCCCAACAGTCCCTACATGCAACAGACCAAACTGGTGAGTCTGAACAACAACATGCTGTACCCATCTGTGTACCCACACAAGACCAGGGACCAAAACACCACAAACACAGACAGTCAACCCACTTGACAAGTACAACCAGCCATAACTCATCAAACAGCAAAAGTGACTGTCTAGCCACGCTCATTGGGAGAAAAGCTTTAACCCAGTGTAGTTTAAATGGTTTTGCTGTCACTGCTTTACTAGATACAGGTGCTCAGGTGAGCATGATCGATAAAAGCTGGAAAGACAAATACTTACCAGAAATTATCGTCAAGCCACTCAGTGAAATACTGGATGATGAAGATGACCTAAAAATCTGTGCCATAGATGGGGGTGTTATCCCATATGATGGCTGGTTACCCATTACTGTTAACTTGATGGGAAACACAAATCCTGATCTGTCTATTAATGTTCCTTTCCTTGTCAGTAGTCTTGCCTTGGAAAGACCATTGCTAGGGTTCAATGTTTTGGAGGCAATGATACAAGAGCAGCCTCAGAATCTAGCTCCAACACTCACCAGCTTGGTGTGTAACGCCATTTCCATTCCAGTGGAGAAGGCCGAACTCCTGGTGAATTTTATCCAGACAGACAAGCTTACCATGCAATGGGGACAACTACGAACAGGCAAACAAGACACAGTCATTCCAGCTGGCCAAGTGGCCTGGGTCAAATGTCAGGTTCCATTTGACACCATTTTCCCTGACTCTGTTGTACTGTTTGAACCTGATGATGACAGTATACCCTTAGCTGAACTGGATGTGGGAGCAGGTGTTTTAGAGGTTCACAATCCAAACAGGCCCTATGTGGCTGTACCTGTTGGAAATAATACACAACATACTATCACTGTACCAAGAAAAACTGTTCTTGGCAACATTCATGACATTGATAAGGTGATCTCAGCAAGCTCAGCTGAAGCACCAAACTCAGTGGTGACTGTTAACAGTGCTACTCTAGCACCCACCAATCTCAGTCAGCCTTCATGGCAACCCCCTGTAGACCTCAGCCATCTAGATGAGGCTCAAAGGGCAGTGGTGAATGAGATGCTTTGTGAAGAAGCTGGAGCTTTTGCACGAGACAGCCATGATATTGGGTGTATACCCAGTTTACAAATGTCGATCACCCTCCAAGATCAGATTCCTGTAAGAGCCACCTACTCTTCTATTCCAAAACCTCTCTTTAGAGAAGTGAAAGAGTATGTACAGGAGCTGTTACTTAAAGGCTGGATAGTCAAATCCAAATCTCCGTATGCTGCACCGGTTGTGTGTGTTCGGAAGAAAGATGGCAGCCTGCGGCTATGTATTGATTATCGCCTCTTAAACAAAAAGACAGTGCCTGATCGACACCCACTACCCAGAATAAAAGACTTGACTGACACCCTTGGAGGAAATGCATGGTTTAGTATTCTAGACCAAGGCAAAGCTTACCACCAAGGTTTTGTTGCAGAGGGGTCGCGCCAATTCACCGCCTTTACCACCCCGTGGGGACTCTATGAGTGGGTTCGAATCCCATTTGGGCTTTCGAATGCCCCTGCAACATTTCAGCGGAGTATGGAGGAAATGTTAGGACCACTTCGAGATGAATGCTGCATTCCATATCTAGATGATGTACTCTGCTATTCCAAGTCGTTTATGGAACATGTCGAAGCACTCCGCCAGGTCCTACAGGCTCTCCAGCGTCATGGAGTGAAACTGAGGGGTGAAAAATGTAAACTGTTCAAGTCAGAAGTTCGATATGTGGGTCGTCTTGTGTCTGCAGAAGGGGTCAAAGTAGATCCCCATGATTTGGAAGCAATCCACACACTGACTAAAAAGCAACCAATGACAGTCGGAGAGGTTAGGAGGTTGGCTGGATTTCTCGGCTATTACCGCTCATATATCCAGGATTTTTCCCGGATTGCTAAACCGATCTATGAGCTGCTCCAGAATAAATTGGGTACAGCTCAGACTTCAGCCCGGAGTGGAAAGGCCAAACAACCCCAACTGCCTTCCAGAGCACCAGTTAGCTGGACCACCAAACACCAGGAAGCTCTTGAACAGCTAATTAGTGTCCTAACAAACCCACCTGTCCTGGCATATCCAGATTTTAGTCTACCATTTATCCTACATACCGATGCATCAGACCAGGGGTTGGGAGCCATTTTGTACCAACACCAGAATGAGAAACTGAGAGTGATTGGGTACGGTTCCAGGACACTCACACCAGCCGAACGCAATTACCATCTGCACAGTGGGAAACTGGAGTTTCTTGCTTTGAAATGGGCTGTGTGTGAGAAATTCCGTGATTACCTGTACTATGCCCCTCACTTTACGGTATACACAGACAACAACCCGTTGACCTACATTTTAAGTACAGCCAAACTTAATGCAGTTGGTCATAGGTGGGTGGGTGAACTCTCAGATTTTCGATTTGACATTAAATACCGGCCTGGGAAGTCTAATATCGATGCAGATACTCTGTCTCGTTTTCCTCTCGATATGGAGACGTATGGGAAAACTTGCACTGAAGATTTCCCAGCTGAGGCAGTATGTGCAACATGGGATGGGAGTCAAGCAGCTTGGCGCAAAGATGTAGCATGGGTGGCAGCACTCATTGCTTCTTCCAAAGGTTCTGACCAACAACACCATTCTGATCTCCCGACCATAAGCCACGAGGATCTTGTCAAGGCACAAAGGGAGGATTCAGCCGTAGGCCGGGTCAGAGAAATGAAAGCATCCAACATTACGTTAACCAATGGAATACGTAAAACAGTTGGCAGAGACACTCAGAAATTGCTGCATGAATGGAATAAACTGCGTTTGGAGAACGATCTCCTCTACAGATTTGTGGGAGAGAAAAAACAACTAGTCCTTCCTACCAAGTATCGACCATTAGCCCTGAAATATCTGCACAATGAGATGAGCCATGTGGGCACGGAGAAGGTGCTTCATCTGGCAAGGGACAGGTTTTACTGGCCCTTCATGGCTAGAGAAATAGAAGAACATGTCACTCAAAAGTGTTTGTGCATCAAATCCAAGAAACCTGTCACCTACGACCGGGCACCTATGTGTAGTATCACTTCCAGTTTTCCTCTAGAGCTGGTGTGTATTGATTATCTACACCTAGAAGCCAGCGTGGGAGGGTTTGAATATATATTAGTAGTGATTGATCATTTCACAAGATTTGCTCAAGCATATCCCACAAAAAATAAAAGTGGAAGGACAGCTGCTGAGCTAATGTTCAATGACTTCATTCCTCGGTTTGGATATCCATCAAAGTTGCATCACGACCAAGGTCGCGAATTTGAAAATAAGTTATTCCAAACTCTGCAGCTGTTGTCTGGGGTGAGCCACTCACGAACGACACCATATCATCCCCAAGGGAATCCAGTTGAGAGGCTAAATCGCACCATCCTTCAGATGTTACGGACTTTGACGGATAGTGAAAAACTGCGGTGGAAGGATCACCTTCCGCATGTTGTACATGCATACAATTGTACACGGCACGAGTCAACGGGCTACTCACCCTTTTTCCTTCTTTATGGCCGTCACCCACATCTTCCAGTTGACTTGCTGTTTGGTTTGGCTGGAGACAAAGAGTCAGAAACACCTACAGGATACGCAGAGAAATGGGCAGAGCGGATGTCACAAGCTTACCAGATTGCCAGTAAAAGTAGCTCAAAGGCTAGTGCAAAGGGGAAAGTGACGTACGACAAGAAGACAAAAGGAGTAACTTTGCATCCAGGAGACAGAGTTTTGGTCCGGAACTTCAGTGAACGTGGAGGACCAGGCAAATTGCGGACATACTGGGAGAAAACAGTTTACTTAGTCAAAAGGCAGCTAGCCAACAGCCCAGTGTATATTGTCTGTCCTGAATCAGGAGACCAGAAGAAGACCCGGACGTTGCATCGCAACCTCCTTATGCTGGTCAATGACCTACCTGTGGAAGAGACACTGCACCAAACAAGGTTGGTTCCTGCCAGAAAACAGACCCACAAACCAAGACAGAGAAATGACACAAGAACAGAGACTAAAGAGAGAAATGGTGAAACATCTGATTCAGATGATGACTCTCCCTCAGGATACTGGCTCAGGGCACCAGTACAACCGAGAGCCGAGCAAAGGTGTCTGTACGAGAAACCTTCCTTACCTACGACAACTTTGTCCCAAACTTCTGGGAGGAACCCTGAAACGGTGGGGGATGAAAATCAGACATTGATTGAATATTCACCTGAAGCCATATTGGAATCTCTAAATGATGCATCTGAACAAAACATGGATGAAACCATACCGGTCTCGACCAGACCTGCGGAAGAGGAGGAGATAAACCGATTCGTCGGGCCAGAGCCTGAAAATCAATTTATGATCCCTCCTGCTGGACTTGATCAGACAGAGGTCAGGAGGTCAACACGCAATAGAAGGCCCAGAAATTTCCTCACATATGACTCATTGGGAGAGCCATCAGTACAGTCACATGCAAATCTGAATGCAGTTTTTGCCCACCCAATGCAGTATTCATATTTACCTAGTCCACCACTTGGTACGCTGTATTCAAATTCATTTTTGTGTACTCAAGTTCCATGGCAACACCATACATACCACACACCAGTTATGAGCATAGTGTGCGGTTGAGAAAGCATAGCTAGTGAGATTGGGTTTAATGAGAATCTGTTTATTGTATTTTTTTTTTTTTTCATGTCAGAGCCATTTTATTTTTGCCGGGAGTGTGTGATGCCCACTGATGTGTGCCCACAAAAATGGAAATAAAAGGGCATGCGTTTCTTTAAATGTATATGGGGTTAATGACGATGGGTGCAGTAACGGTGTTTCACCGGTAGGTGGCGCATGGGGATTCTGAGCTGCCTGTTGCTCGGCCGTTTTTCATAAGTTGAGAAATTGGCGTAACACACAGACTGCGTCTCCCGTGTGCTCATTTAAATACTGTTTTTCAGGTGAGGATAACCCTCAATATTTATGTTAAGAAAGTACTTTATTACTTGATACTGTTTGGGGAATGTTTGGGAAAATGTATTAACGTGTTGAGAGAGATAGGATGGGTTTTGTTGTGTTTCGGAGCCAGCAACGGCTGGAGGAGGTAGCCAACGAACCGTGATGCTAGTGGGTTAGCACACTGTAGCGGCAGGAAAGAGCGGGTTAGTGGGGATATGTATGTATGGAGTGAGTGTTGTGCTGTTTTCAGGTTCCATGATTTGTTTGTGTTCTGGACAGTTTTGAGAGGTTTAAGCAATGATTTAGTGCATTCACTTGGTTTGTGTTCAAAAGGTATTTATGCCAGTGCAGTAGCTTAATATACATACCCATGAAATGTCGCCATGTGTGATTAGATATGCATGTAGAGTGCGGTGAATTGAAGGTATATGTTACCATCCATGGAATTGTGACGAAATATGTTTATGATTGAATATGTCTAAATAGACTATAAATACAGTGAATTGCTGAACTCTGAAATGGGATGTATTGATGGTGGAATGAGCTGGTTTGTTAATAAATAAGTTGAGAAATTGGCGTAACACACAGACTGCGTCTCCCGTGTGCTCATTTAAATGCTGTTTTTCAGCTTCATCTTCTGCTGCCAACGGGTCCGGAAACCTGGTACCCGTTACACCCATTTCGGCCGCTTGTACCCGTGATCTCGTTCTTTCGGTCATGACCCAAAGCTCATGACCATAGACGAGGGTGGGATCGTAGATCGACCGGTAAATCGAGAGCTTCGCTTTTTGGTTCAGCTTTCTCTTCACCACAACTGACCAGTACAACGCCCGCTTCATGGCAGACGCTGCCCCAATCCGCCTGTCGATCTCCCGCTCCCTTCTTCCCTCATTCGTGAACAAGATCCGCAGATACTTAAACTCCTCCAGTTGAGGCAGGACGACCCCCCTGACCCGGAGAAGGCACTCTACCCTTTTCCGGCTCAAGACCATGGCCTCGGATTTGGAGGCACTGAGCCTCATCCCGGCCGCTTCACACTCGACCGTGAACTGCTCCAGTGAGAGCTGCAGATCACGATCTGATGAAGCCAACAGGACCACATCATCCGCAAAAAGCAATAATGCGATCCTAAGGCCACCAAAACGGATCCCCTCAACACCTTGGCTGCACCTAGAAATTCTGTCCATGAAGGTAATTAACAGAATCGGTGACAAAGGGCAGCCTTGGCGGAGTCCAACTCTCACCAGAAACGAGCCTGACTTACTGTCGGCAATGCGGACCAGACTCTGACGCCGGTCATACAGGGACCTGACAGCCCGTATCAAAGGGCCCGGTACCCCATACTCCCGGAGTACCCCCCACAGGGCCCACCAAGGGACACGGTCGAACGCCTTCTCCAAGTCCACAAAACACATGTAGACTGGTTGGGCGAACTCCCAGAACCCTCCAGGACCCTGCTGAGGGTGTAGAGCTGGTCCAGTGTTCCTCGACCAGGACGAAAACCACACTGCTCTTCCTGAATCCGAGGTTCGACTATCCGACGGACCCTCCTCTCCAGGACCCCTGAGTAGACCTTACCAGGGAGGCTTAAGAGTGTGACCCCCCTGTAATTGGAGCACAACCTCCGGTCCCCCTTTTTAAACAGGGGGACCACCACCCCAGTCTGCCAATCCAGGGGAACTATGCCCGATGTCCATGTGATACTGCAGAGTCGTGGAAGCCAACACAACCCTGCAACATCCAGAGCCTTAAGGAACTCCGGGCAGATCTCATCCACCCCCGGGGCCCTGCCACTGAGGAGCTTTTTGACCACCTCAGCGACCTCGTCCCCAGAGATTGGAGAGCCCAGCCCAGAGTCCCCATGCTCAGCTTCCTCAACAGAAGGCATGTTGGTGGGATTGAGGAGGTCTTCGAAGTATTCCACCCACCGGCCCACAACGTCCCGAGTTGAGGTCAGCAGCACACCATCCCCACTATAAACAGTGTTGGTGCTGCACTGCTTCCCCCTCCTGAGACGCTGGATGGTGGACCAGAATCGCCTTGAAGCCGTGCGGAAGTCTTTCTCCATGGCCTCTCCAAACTCCTCCCATGCCCGAGTTTTTGCCTCAGCGACAACCCGAGCCGCATGCCGTTTCGCCCGCCGGTACCCATCAGCTGCTTCTGGAGTCCCACAGGAAAAAAAGGCCCGGTAGGACTCCTTCTTCAGCTTGACAGCATCCCTCACCGAAGGTGTCCACCAACGGGTTCGAGGGTTGCCGCCGTGACAGGCACCAACAACCTTGCGGCCGCAGCTCCGATAAGCCGCCTCGGCAATGGAGGCACGGAACATGGTCCACTCAGACTCAATGTCCCCCACCTCCCCTGGAACGTGTTTGAAGTTCTGCCGGAGATGAGAGTTAAAGCTCCGTCTCACAGGGGACTCCACCAGACATTCCCAGCCGACCCTCACTACATGTTTGGGCCTGCCAGGTCTGACCGGCTTCCTCCCCCACCACCGGAGCCAACTCACCACCAGGTAGTGGTCAGTGGACAGCTCCGCACCTCTCTTCACCCGAGTGTCCAAGACATACGGCCACAGATCAGATGAAACAACGACAAAATCGGTCATCGAACTGAGCTTTAAGCAGAGGTTCGGTGTGAGAGTCACTACCAGGTGGAGCAGAAGCAGCGCTCCATCTGTGAAATATTACTACCTGTAGCGCGTAGCAGCGGTTCAACAGCGAGAGCAGACCCAGTGTCTTACATGCAGTTTGAAGACTTAAATAATTTTCAATCCAATCCAATCCAACTTTATTTCTAAAGCACTTTAAAACAACCACAGCTGATACAAAGTGCTGTACAGTAAAACACAACATAACAATAAAAAATAAAAATAAAAAACCTCTTACAGTTTAAAAACAAACACATACAATTTAAAACTAGATCCTGTTGGAGTTGAAAGCCAAGTAAAATAAATGGGTTTTAAGACGAGCTTTAAAAGTGGACAGTGAAGGGGCCTCTCTGACCTGCAAAGGCAGGTCGTTCCATAACTTTGGGCCCATGACAGAGAAGCCCTGTCCCCTCTGAGCTTCCTCCTGGATCTCTGTACCTCCAGGAGCAGCTGATCTGCTGACCTGAGAGACCGATGAGGTATGTAGGGGTGAAGAAGCTCAGAGAGGTCAGCCGGGGCAAGATTATGTAGTGATTTAAAAACAATCATAAGAATTTTAAAATGAATCCTAAAATATACAGGCAGCCAGTGAAGTGAGGCCAGGTCAGGGGTCACATGCTCCCTCTGTCGAGTTCCTGTGAAAAGTGGTGCAGCAGCATCTGAACCAGCTGCAGACGACTGACTGACTCCCAGATGAAGGGAGTTACAGTAATCCAACCGAGTCGAAAAGCCTGGATCACTGTTTCAAAATGCTGCCTGGAAAGAAGAGATTTCACTGACGCCAATCGCCTTAAATGATAAAAGCTGGACTTAACCACGGCTCTGATTTGGCTGTCCAGTTTAAAATCACCGTCCACCTTAAAACCAAGATCTGTAATAACAGGTTTAAAATATGCCTCCAAAGGTCCCAGGTCAACAGAGGAGGACTCACAGGAGCCACTGGGTCCAAACACCATCACCTCTGTTTTGTTTTCATTAAAATTTAAAAAGTTCAAGGCCAACCAAGCTTTAATATCACTAAGACATGCCTGGAGATGTTTAATGGAATGGACATCCTTCTGCTTCAGGGGCAAATAAATCTGACAGTCATCAGCATAACAATGAAATGAAATCCCATGTTTCCTAAGTATAGAACCCAGAGGCAGTAAATAAAGTGAGAAAAGCAGAGGGCCCAGAATTGAGCCCTGCGGGACACCATAAGGCATTGAAGCAGCAGATGATTCAGAGTCACTAGTTTTTACTGAAATAGTTCTCTCCTCCAGGTAAGACCTGAACCATTTAAGAACAGTGCCATCAATACCTACAACGTGGTGTAATCGCGATATTAAAATGTGGTGGTCTACAGTATCAAAGGCAGCAGTTAGATCAAGTAGGATCAGAACAACATGGAGACCAGAATCACATGCAAGAAGGACGTCATTAAAAACTCTTATTAAAGCAGATTCTGTGCTATGAGGAGTTTTAAAACCTGACTGAAAAACCTCCAGAATGCCATTGTCATCTAAAAACTGTGTCAGCTGACAGTACACAATTTGTTCTAAAACCTTAGAAAGAAAAGGCAGCTTAGAAATCGGCCGATAATTAGCTAGAACAGTCGGATCAAGGCCAGGTTTTTTAAGCAATGGTTGCACTACTGCATGTTTAAAACTAGAGGGCACCACACCTGAGGACAGACTGCTATTTATAAGTGCAAGAACAGGCTGCAGTATGCTAGATAAAATATCTTTAAAAAAATGGTGGAGGGACAGGATCACGGGGGGAACCTGATGGCTTAATGTGGCCAACCACGTCCTCTAAAAGTGAGACAGTCACAGGCTCAAACTGATTGAAGGCAGCAGAGCAAGGGACTGAAACAGGGTCAGAGTCAGGAGTTGTGATAAGAGCCCTGGTTCTACCAACCTTTTCAATAAAGAAACGCAGATAATTATCACACATCAGGAGACGCTTCCAAACAGGCATTCTGTGGAATATGAAGCACAGAGTCAATGGTGTTAAATAAAACACGTGGGTTATGGCTGTTTGAGGAAATGATATTTGCCAAATATTCCGTTTTAGCCTCTTTAACTGTGCTTTGATAGAGACGCCAACAGTCTTTTAAAATCTGAAAAGTAACCTACAGTTTATCCTTTTTCCACCTTCGTTCAACAAGGCGACATTCCTTCCTTGCAGCACAAGTTCTGTCATTAAACCAAGGCTCAGGTTTAATCCTTGGCTGCCTGGTTTTTAATGGAGCAACCGAGTCCAGGATGGTTTCACAGGAAGAACAGAACCAGGACCAGAGCTCTTCTGTATCAGAGTGGAGGAAGTCAGATGATCCACAGAGCTGAAGAAAAGCAGTAGAGAACTGAGTGGCAGTGGAAGGGTTAATACTCCGACAGCGAGTTTTAACTGCAGTTGGTGTCAAAGTAACACTGAATAAAACAGGCAGGTGATCCGAGAACACAGAGTCACAGGTTTCCAGGTTAGTCACAGGCAGACTGCAGGAAATAACCAGGTCCAGTGTGTGTCCGTGCTCATGTGTAGGACCGGATACGGCCTGTACCAGGTTAAAAGAGTCCAGAAGGCTTAAAAAGTCCTTATATAGCACACGTGTATATTGAAGTCTCCAACAATAAGAACATGTTCATAGTTAGTTAAAATCCCAGATAAAAAGTCAGAGAAGTCGCTTATAAAATACTTATTATATTTGGGGGGCCGGTAGACGACAGCACAGAAAACTGGGTTTACGTGTCTCATCTCAAATGACGTAAACTCAAAGCTGGGGAAAGACGTCTGTAGAAAACACAGCTTACATTTGTAGTCCTGTTTTAAACAGTCACTGTGCCTCCTCCTCTCCCTGAAGCCCGTGGTGAATTAAAATAAGAACAGTCCGCCTGTAAAAGCTCAGATAGAGAACTGGACTCACCAACACTCAGCCACGTCTCAGTCACACACAAAAAATCCAGGTTTTAGTGACTAAAAAAGTCCCGAAGAATGAAAGTTTTATTCGCAAGCGACCTGGTGTTTACCAGGCCGATCCTGACAGGAACTGGATCCTGGGCTTGGACAGGTCGGGAAACCCGGTACAGCGGTCTGAGGGTTTGGAGACACCGTCGGTGAATGTTGATTCGGGAAGGGCAGCGATGTAGGCTTGAACGCCGACCACTGGCACCAAGCAGACATCGACGGGATCCAAGAAACGCCGAGGCACCCGAGAGCCCAGAAACGATCCATGTGACAGTCGGATAAAAGGAGAACAGTACGTCAGGTAAAACTTCAGCTTCACCAGCCGGCCACTTCATCTACCGCGACGACGATGACGTCTCCGCTGTAAAAGCAGTGCAGGAACCCGGAACAGGTGACTCGGAATCTCCGACAGAAGCGGGGGCAAGGATTGTTGGCCAGCAACATCGAATAACAGCATATCCTGGGCCACAGGTTGGAGGTCTAGTAATGTGTTGCGATCATACACCAGCAGGGACTCAGCTCTGCAGATGATACAGGTCAGAAACAGTACAAACACAACCAAACGAGAGAACGACAGACGAGCAGCCACCACACACACCGCCGCCATCTTGGTTCCCAAGATCCCAATATACACGTGTATATTTTGCGGGTTATTTGTTTAGCTTTCTGACCGTCATGCTAATCCGGGTGAGTGTTTGTAGCTGTGCGCTGCTTTACCTGCTATCTGATCCTCCATATGTCTTTTTTACTGCAGTGAGCCTCGATGTAGCCAAACTCCGTCAAGTATGGCATTGTTTTTATGTCGTATTAGCTTCATTGTGTTGATGCATTTTGACCTGCTTCAATTTTCTGCCGCAACACGCAAACTTCCCCATTGACTCAGTGCGTTATAGTTCCACATCGCTTAGGATTTGTTGCTGCGCGTTTGTGCAGAGTGAAGGAAAGAGGAGACCAGCTGCACAGGCAGGCTGAGAAATGAGATGCAGGTGATCGGTTTGTGTGATCGGCAACAAGAGACCGTGATTGCCGATCACCGATCATACACTTTTTCACGGAAATCGGCCGATTATGATCAGTGGCCGATCGATCAGCACACAGAGGAGAAACAATGTTCTTTATTGTGTCAAATAAGATTTTTGGATTTCGTCCTTTTGATTTGATGAGATTAGCAAAATAATTGGCTCTTGCATTCTTGATAATCTCATTTAAGGAACTGATCAGGTCTTTAAGGTGGAGCCTGTGAACCACCAGATCAGTAGGTTTCCATAAACGTTCAGTTTTCCGGCATACTCTCCTCAAGGTCACTATTTCCTTATTAATCCAAGGATGGTTGTACACTGAACATTGCTCTGTTTTAAAGGTGCAATTAAGTTCAAAATGTCCTTACAGTAAATGTTAAAACAAGAAACTGCTAAGTCCACATCCAAGGAGTTAAAAAGTAAGGAAGCAGGTGTGATCAGTTACGATCCTTTTTTGGATCGAACGACTAGGAGGAGCAGGATCAGGGCTGAAGGACACATTGAAATATATGCAACTGTGATCACTGAAGAAAATGTCCTCCACATGAACATGTTCCACATTGAGGCCTAAAGAGAAAACAAGGTCCAAATTATGGCCTTTACAGTGAGTGCATGTACATGTTGAGTGAAGTGGAAGGACTCAGTAATGGAAATAAGGTCAGCAGCCACCTTACAGGAATCATCATCAACTTGTAAATTAAAATTACCCAAAACTAAAATGTTCTCCAGCTTGATGATGGAGGACAGCAGCTCAGTGAATTCAGATAAAAACTCTCCAGCCGCGCCTGGAGGTCTGTATACTAAAATACAGTAAAATAAGTTAAAAGAGCCAACTTTCATTATTTGTAGCTCAAAAGTGGAGAAAGGTGGTGGATTAACCAGTCTGCACACGGCCCCTAGTCCACCGCCTCGCCGCCCTTCTCGGGGTGTTGCAAGCACCGAACAGTTTCCTGGACAGAGCTCCCACAAATGAACAAAATTTGTTAATTCGCTTCATTTTATGTTAAACACATAAAATGAAGCGATTCCTTCGTAAACAGTTCACTCACAGCAAAAGACTTGTTAGTGATGGAACGAACGCTGAGGAGGGCCGTAGCAGAGACGAGAGATTAGCATCTCCTGCATCCATAGTCAGCGGCACGCAGAGGAGTGTTTGTGACGAAGAGAACTCTGTTGGTGAGCATGTAGGCCTCCATCCATGCAAGGCGAGTCAAATGCCGATGATAGGCAGGTGGAGGACTCCACCAGCCCGGCTTCCTGTCACTTGTCCGACTCAAAGCTGGATGGCACAATCCGCAGACATCGAGGTGGACACCACTGACCAGCCAAAAATCTGCGCAATCATCTCAAACGAGCCTGGACTCCGGCTCTAGATCCCCTTTTTCGTTTCTTGCTTCTGGAGTATGGCAGCAAGCACTCAGGTGAGTAGCAAACAAACGTAGGTGGACAACTCCCTCTGCAACTGCTCCAGCTGTTACAACAAACCATTAGCATAAAGACAAAATTGTGGAATGTCTTTATGCTGCGGTTCAAATTATTGGTACAGTATTTTTGCTGATGTGTGTGTGATATTTTGTGACCTCCAAATGCTTTGAGCCGAGTCTTTCTTTAGCAGCTGAGGTTCTGCAGTAACTTCTATACACAGCTGCTCACCTCCAGCCCAGATCCCGTCAGCAGCTGGATCTGCTGACTGAAAACAGTCTGAGTAACATAGAAAACAAAGTTGGAATAAAACTGTTTAAGGTAACTCTCCTCTTTGGCTTCCAGATTTTAAAGATGAAAGGAAAATTAGATAGAAAAAGGACTTTTTACAACAGAGTGATATAGATATTTGTGGAGAAGGATATGTGCATGGACTTCATATACAAATAAAGGTAAGCTCATACACAGCTTACAATTTTAATTTGGAAAAAGAGTGGGGAGTCTAAACAAACATTTACATTTTCAGAAATCAAATCATTTTAATATATAATGTATAAGATTATATATTATGCATATATGTGCAAATTTAAAGTAAAGTAAGTAGTAATAATAAAACAATATACAATGTATTATACATCATATAATACATTGTATATTCTTTTCTCTTTCTTTTCTTTTTCTTCCTATCATGTTGTTGAATTATTAGTTAAAGCATAATTAAAAGCTTTAATCAGTTAAGGTCAAAACTGAAATATAAGCTTCTATGTTGGACTGTAGATTTGTACATCTGACTCTAGAGGAGTGATGCTTCACCAGCCATGAGCCCCACTGCACATCACTGGTCTGTGTATATCCTGCGTTTGTGAGCCAGTCTTTCTGTCACTATCAGGCAAGCAGTTCTGTCGAGCAACACGAATCCCCCTGCGGGACCCCTAATGATTTCAGCTTGTGTGAGAGAGGGAGTGTGCATGCGAGACAGAGCTTTGTGAGGAAATGAAGGCATGCAGATCAATTTGCACAGAGAAAAGGAGATGCAGCAACGGAGGGAAAGGGCGCAGCTGAAAGTGCAGGGAGTGACAGGGAGGAGAGGTATGCTGCTACGACTCTCCTGTTCTGTGTATAGGCGGAGAAATCAGCAGGTTGATCGCAGAGGCTTATCACAACAAATAGTGTAGCAGATCTCAGACCAGCCACCTCCCCATCCTCTTCCTCCTCCTCTGCTTCAATCTCTTTCTCTTGGGAAAGGGAAACCTCCTGCATCTTTTTATTTCCCCTAAGTTCTCATTGCGAACTTCTGTCCCCCCCTCTCTGTTGTGCATCCTCACAGGGATGCGGACACAGCAGGGCTTGGAAGGGGGCGAGCCCCTGCCTGGGGACAGCTGTGGAAGCATCGGCAGCGGCAGCTCTGGACTGTCACCAGGGTCCGAGTCTGACAGAGGGAGCCCAGTGAGCCCTGTAATGGATGGCATGGTGGACGGAGGTCTTGGTGTGGGTGCATGTATGGGTGGAGGCAGAGGAGGAGGAGACAGCTTGGGCAGCACTTTGAGGGGGGTCCTGTCTCGCTATTGGAGCCTGGAGAGTCTGCACTCCACCACAGGTAAGGGTCTTGCGTATGTCACGGTTATAATGCCCCTTTACTGCAGATAAGCAATTTGCAGATAACATTTTTCCTCTGATGGACGCTCTGCACTTAATTTGACCTCTGTATTAGAACGACAACCTTCTGAGACGTTGCCTTCATCATTTCATGGAGCGTGAGGTATCCTGTATGCTTTTTGCTCACTGCAAATGAAGGCAATGTGCTCATGTTTAGACTGTGTTGACTATAGAAAGAGCCAGAAAGTATCTCAAGCATCCCTTGTAAACACAGTGCTGATCTCTAGCTGCAGTTTCCTCCTCTGGGTGTTGTCAGTGAGGCTCCCCAGTCAGTTTGTCTCATTCCATTATTGCATCTTAGCTCACTTTATTTTACTAGTTTAGCAGGCATCAAAGACAAAGATTCACACACAGACTGTGGAGACTGTGCAGTCCAACAGACCTATAAGAAACATGAAGATCAATTACATTTTTATATTATTAATAAAAATAGGATTTCTCACAATACTTAATATAGTTCTCTTCAATTCAACACAAATCTTTTTCATACAATCAGATGTTCTCCTGTACAACAGCACTTTTTCACTTTGATATGATTTTTACTTTCAATAAAATTCTTCTTAAAATATCTTTGACATCAGAAAGGGAAATCAGAGCTGATCACAGCTCAGCTCTGGTTATAGTTCTCAGTTATTGACTTCAGGAGGGACAGAAGCAGTCCACGACCAGTTCTGATTGGAGAGGAGGAGGTAGAGTTTGTGCAGACTTATA
Source organism: Poecilia reticulata (assembly GCF_904066995.2). Lineage (NCBI taxonomy): Eukaryota > Metazoa > Chordata > Actinopteri > Cyprinodontiformes > Poeciliidae > Poecilia > Poecilia reticulata. Next base: position 111,328 of record NC_088849.1, on the reverse strand, counting down.
AATATCTTGGTCTGTGGCTGGACAAGCTGGACTGGACAAGTAACACCAAGCAGCTTTATAAGAAGGCTCAGACCAGGATGTACAACCTGAGGAGGCTGAGATCCTTTAACATCTGAGGAAGCTGCTGGCGTTGTATAACCAGTCTGTTGTCGCCAGCGTCCTGTAATGCAGTGGTCCCCAACCTTTTTATTACCGCGGACCAGTCAAAACTTGGACAATTTTTCTGCGGCCTTGGAGGTGTTGGTGTTCCCGCTAAATCCTACCCAATTTGGGTTGTCTTGGAGTTTTTATCGCAGACTCACGACCGCAGCCCAAACGCTCTGACTCTGGTCGCTATGGTAATGTTTATATATCCCTTCAAAATAAGATACAGAAGCGCCACAAAAACGAACATTTTACTTTCGTGAAAATTTTAACTCACGATAATGACTAACGGAGCCCTGAGCTTGTTTCTCTGCAACCAGACGGTCCATCAGGGGGTGATGGGAGACAATGACACCTGAAGTGTTGCTGATATCCACAGCCTGCTTGGTCTCTATGTGGCGAAGCAGCTTGAAGCTTCATTGCCTCATTAGCAGCCGGTCGCCGCATGTTACGCAGAGCGGCTTGTAATGTGGGACTCACCTGCCGGTCCAGGATAAATCCATTCTCCTGTCTCTTCTCTGGGCCTTTTCCCCTTTGCAAAGAAGGGGAAAAGGCCCAAAAACATCTGATCTGTTTCTTGCTCATTTTGCTGCTTGTGGCCTCAGTGTTGGCGCGCAAGTAACCGAGAGAAGGATTTTCAAAATAAAAGATACTCCAGACTCAAATAATACATAAAACAGAAATATTTCACTATTTCTTGTGCGGCCCGGTACCAATTGGTCCACGGACCGGGGGTTGGGGACCACTGCTGTAATGTGCTGCCGTGGAAGCATCTCTAAGGTAGACCTTTCCAGGTTGGAGAAACAAGTCAGATGGGCTGGCTCAGTGTTTGCCACAAAACTGAACTCTCTGGCAACAGTGGCAAAGAGGAGAATCCTACAGAAACTCAAGGCTATGATGGACAACACCAGCCACCCTCTGCACACTGTCATCAGCAGCCAGGAAAGCAGGTTCAGTGGGAGACTGTTTCTTCCAAAGTACAAGACCAACACACAGGAACTCCTTTGTCCGTCACACAATGAAACTCTTCAACTCCTCACTGGAGGTTGGAAGGGCTAACAGGAGTACAATAGAAACAGAATGACTATTGTTGGGCTGTTAATGTATTAAAAACAAAAACAAAACCCCATTAATTTAAGTATTTCATGTACTGTTTTATGTGTTGGTGCTGTGTGGGAGATGGGAACTGCAATTTCCCTGAAGGTAACTCCCAAAGGGATTGAAACTCTTATATACAGTATACCATCAAAATCTCTCACGTATACCATTAAATTAGCTTACATATTCCAATATGCTCTCAAATATAAGCCTTTCACACTTCATGAAAATATGTTTGTCCCTGAAGGAAAGTCTATACTGTTAAAAAAGCAAACTTTTATAAATAAAACAGTTGATCAAAATGTAAACTCCACTAAATTGATTTTAATTTTATTAATTAAATTTTATAAACATGCTTTTTCATTTATTTATTTTTGTTTGCTGGCAGAAAAGGTGCTTAGATAAAACTGTTGTGAAATTATGAGATGTGGAGGCCGAAGAAACTTCTTGAGGACTTTGCAGTTTAGCTCTTGTGGTTCCATGGGGCCGGGTGGAACCGGTCGCAAGTTGTAATGTGAACACGGTCGAAACCGTTCCGTTCCGTGCGAAAGCGCCTTTATTGTCAATGCACAAAGAAGCATAAGTGAAATTGGCAATGAAATGTCATCACTTGGCCACCGGAGCACACACAGAAACACAAGTGTGCCTTTAATTACATAAAAAACAAATAATGTTTTGCTAAATATATATATCATAGTATTTTTTGAACAGTCTCAGACAGTCTTCATGATGGGATTGTTGAGCAATCTGGTAGTCAGTAGGAGACGACTATTTCTGAATCTGGCTGTTCTGCAGCGGATGCTACAGAATCTCCTGCCAGACGGCAACTGGATGAACAGACCATGGAGAGGATGGGTGGAATCAGAGAGGATCTGGTTTGCTCTGGCTAAGCAGCGTCTGTGTGCAATGTTCTGGATAGGAGGGAGTGGAGCTCCAATCAACCTCTTCGCAGAGACTTCTAGTCCTCAAGGACAGGTGTCCAAAAACACAAGTCCCTGAATCAACAATTATTTCCTCAGTATCAAAAGTTTAATAGTTGACTCAGGTTGAAGTGGAGATGCATATAGAAATTGCAGGACACTGGTCCTTCAGGACTGGAAGTGATGACCGATGCCGTACAGGCATCCAGACTTAAGGTCAATGTGCTATTAATTACTCTCTCGTCCCACTAAACCACAGCATTGACTAAGGTGCTGCTGCTGTTCCACTGACAGACTTATTCTAGACACAGACAGGTTTAAAATGCAGAGCAGTGCTTGAATGTGAGTGACAGGTGGTTTGCGTAAATAATAAATAAAAATGTGACTTTGAGCCAGCATCAGACTTATGTCTGTGACAGTTGACCCACACAGACCTGAATGGTAACTGTTAGTTTTTGTTCATCCTTAACATTAATTTAGACATTTATTAGTGAATAGTTTAGATTTTTATTTTTGAAAATTATTTTCATTAGCTTGACTTTTTAGTTAACTATTTGAAGTGCACACATTTAGTTAACTTTATTTGTCAGTTCTTTATATTTTTGCTAAAAGCAACAAATTAATTTATTTGTTTTGAGTTACCAGTTTCCTTTGGAGCTGCTGGAGGGTCACAGAAGAGCTCCAGCTAATTGACATCCATATATGGCTGGCAAACCTCCTCAGAGGGTCGTTCCATTTGTTTGCCAGGGGACGGGGAAATTTGGTTTTCTTTAGTTTAATTTGACCATTTCTTTAATGTTTCTTCTATTTGGTAGTTTCAGTCTAATGTTTGTTTAATTTAAAGATTTGGTGTTGTATTGATTAGTATTTGTTTAAGTTTTTGTATGTTTAATTACTCCTTGTGTGTCAGCAGTGATCTGATCAGCCACTATTTAAGTTCCCCTCATGTCTTGTTTGTTAGGTCAGTTTTGTGCTTGAGTTCTTTGTGTTACTACCTGAGTTGGAGTTTGTTATGTTGACCTCAGTTTTTGGGCCCAGTTCTTCATTGTTTAATTATTTTTTAACTTTTTTGTAATAAATTAAGATTATTTTTGGGTTCCATTCAGCATCTAACCCTAATTTACAGATAAGGCTTCTGCATGTTGGTGTTCCCGCTAAAGCCTGAATATACCCAATTTGGGTTGTCTTGGCACTTTTCTTGCAGCCTGTGGCATTTTTCCTGACTGGGAACAAGAATATAACCTGCTGAATGTGACAGGTAGCCAATCAGAAAGTGCGGTGACGTAAGAACAGAGGGGAATCTATGGAAGTAAATATGTGCCATCAGAATTTGAATAGAAAATGCATTTGAAACTTGAATGTTGTATATTTGCGCTTACTTTTTCAATTTCAAAATTAGTTCAGAATACAATTTTGACCTAAAAAAAAATTCAGTATCATTATTTGTACACGTTTGCAATTTTCATTTGTTAAAAAAATTCACATTCCTATTTCAAAGTGACGAAATTTTCAATATATATATTTTTCAGTGTTAAAAAAATTTAGCATATAAAAAAATTCAACTTTTAAACATTCAAATGCAATATTTTCACTGTCCTAAAAATTCAACTTGCTCAAATTTGCTGTCTCAAATTCAACATCTAAAAATTCGCTGTACAAAAATGGCGAGGTTACTTCAGGTCACAGACATTAGCAATCGATGTCAGATTTCAACACCCAGCCAATCACATGACCTAAGCGTCATATTGAAGAAATACCAGCATCACCGAGGTCAGCGACCATGGAGGCGAACCCAAACCCAACGGTGAGTCTATGCTTTCATATTTCTGTAGGATATTTTATTTTGCGCATGAACTTTGATACATGATATTAAAGCTTGATTTAAAACACGGGTTTGGGCCGTTGTTAATCTTACGCCATGTAATGCTGGCATATTAGTTCTCGCTACCTGCTAGACCTCCACCCCCTTCTCTTGGCTGTCCTACACACAATTTTCCCCTGTTTTATTTAAAAAAGGAATATCACTTGCGCCAAGTCTAGAATCAACATACAAACAACTTTCCGGGTTGTTTGTATGTGTCTTAGGTGAGACTGAGACAGGCAGTCTTAATAAAAGTCGTAATTTTCCAGGAGATGCTACCGCTAATGTAGAAGCTAACATGGCTGCCTTGTGTGCTTCAAGGAGGGGCTGTGAACTCTTCAGACATTAATTATAACCACAACCCCATTCTGTTCATCTACTGTGTTGTTCATGTGACTTCATTTATGAATAAATTAATACATTTATGGTCATTATAGCGTCATCCAAACTACTGCTTCTCTTATCTGACAAGTGTTGATATATATTAATTTACATTCTTTTTACTTTGCGGTACAAAACGTCGTTCTGTTACCTAGCAACATTAGAAACGACCTCCTTTGTTTTTTCATTTGATTTTAACTCATTTTGAGAAAAATATATGCTTGCAAGTACAGCTGTTAACTTATTAAAATCATTTTAATCCCCACTACTTTGTATCTCCAAAATATATCTTTGGTTACAAAGAATGTTTGAGCTATGCTAAAATTTGTGATTAATGTTGTAATTATAAGCAAATTCTGATTAAGTTACACACCATTCAATTCCTGAACCCCACACTGCCTTGACAGAGGTACATTTTAATTGGATAATTTAATGTGTAGCATGTATACTATCATTCATTTAATTTGTAACATAGCAATCTGCAGTCATCAAGTACATTTTGAGTTCTCTTGATCCCTTTGTGTTTTCCAGGGTGTACAGAGAGCGGGCTTCCTCTTCAGGAAGAGTCAAACGTCACAGTACCAAATTCAAGTTGTGCAACCGACTGACGAACAAATGGCCTTAAGAGACGCAGTAAACCCAAAAGGCACATCACTGTCTTTTGGTTGTGACATTTATAATGCTGCAGTTCTGTTTTGTGAACAGTTCTTCACTCTGTGAAACTTGTCCAGTTTCAAAATTCAGCATTTATGAAATGTAAAGCTAAGTGCTGATCATATTACCACAAAGGTCAAATTTGTGCTTTGGAAAAGTGAATCATAGTGTTTTTATGGTAGACATGTTAAAGAACTAAAATGTTCTACATTTGTGAGTTGATTGTTCTTTTCTCAAAAGGAACCTAGTAGGTACAGTTGTGTAGGACCTTCATTTTCTTGCATTATAAGAATGGGAAAGTTAAGTTTGTCTAATTTCATTTATTTTCTAATACTTCAAGCATAGATGAACATTCAATAAAATATTGCATAAAAACAGTTTCCGTTTCATATTTCCTGTACAAACAGTGCTGACTCAGAAACTCTGAACATAGTTACTCTAACATTTAAGATTTACAGGGATGCTTGACAAACATTTCAGCTACTTAGTCGTCACTTCAAAGAACAACTTAATGTCAAGACTGCGGTGAATGATGAACAGTATTTCTAAAAAAGAAGAAAAAAAAGCTAATAATAAAATGACTTTGCACTGAGTTCTCAAAGAAGACCGAAGACTGTGTCTCGGCTGGCCTGTGGATTCCCCCAGACAAGCTGTAACGAGTGGATGAGGAAAGGGAATTCTGGGCCTCCCTATTTAGGCTGCTACTCCTACAATCTGACTCCGGGTAAGCGGAAGAACACGGATAGATGATGGATGGATTTATGTGCAGCTCAAACACTAACCCTAATCATTAGCAGTGTATTCCTTAACCTTAACAAAAGTTACATTTTCCATGCATTAGATGAGCCTTATGACCTCCATAAGGCTCATCAAGCTTCAGAATGCTAGTGAAAATGCAGGAAAATGTATAAACACACGCTCGCACACACAGCCAACTGTCCTCATCTCTGAGGCAGGAAGCAGTGATGGGAAGAAGGAAAAGTGTCTAAAAGCATCTATCATAAAAAAACCACACACTGGGCTCTGCAGAAAGTGGGTTGCCTTTATATGGCATGCCAAGCCTGAGGCGTCTGTTTTCCTACTTAAGTTGGAGTTGAAGCTCAGACCACAAATACAAAAACTACACTAAGTTCCATCATACTGTATTTAATAAAACCATAGATATGCAGTCATCAATTGAGTTCTTTTGCACAAATGTTGGATAATATTCTGGAAAAGTGGGATGTCGTGGTGGTGCAGCAGCTGTAAAGCATATAACACATACACTGTACCTGTCAAGTCTCCTGTTTTGGCAGAAATTACCACATTTTACCTCTCTTTTCTGCTGTGCTTCCATATTTTTCCATAAATGTCTCATAACAATAACTACCCACACCCTTGAGTCAGTAGTCTTCCACAACTCCCCTCCCACTCCACTCCCATTTTCCCACCCATCTGATATCTAAAAATACATTTCAGTTACTTTTATATACAAAACTTAAGAGGTATGATTTACAGAGGCCTTAGTCCTCCACGCAGCTGTTACGGGGGAGTCCTAGCCGGATGACCTTTGCCACATGTCTCCCCCTCTCTCATAACCCACTCCCCTGCCTGGAGACTGAAATATAGGCAGTGGTGGGAAGTAACGAAGTACAAGTACTTCGTTACTGTACTTAAGTACAATTTTCGTGTATCTGTACTTTACTTAAGTAGATTTAATAATGGATACTTTCTACTTTTACTCCACTACATTTTACAGTAAGTATCTGTACTTTCTACTTCACTACATTTCTACTAAACTGTCGCGTTACTCGTTACATCCAAGTCGCATTTAGCTTTTTTTCCGTCAAAATGTGAAGTTCAGGTTCTTAAGGTGGCGCCGTAAAATCCCAGCAATAACGTGACGTAGTGTCTGTTGTCACCCATCGGCTCCACCTTTACTCGCACGCGGAGCTCCAGACATGCGCAGTGGTTTCCTCTGAGCGGGAGGAGATGTCTGTCTAATGTCAGTAATATAATAGCTCTGTATAAATTGATATGGCGACATGTAAAATCAGCAGCTTCGCTTTCACAGACGGTGGGACTTCGTCCAACTTTTAGCATCACTTGGAAGGAAAGCTTAAAGAAAGGTAAGCTATGTGGACGTGATGCTAGCAAAGCTAGCTGTACAGAGACACATGATGCATCTGCGATGAAAAAAAGTTGACACTCATGAGCTGAATTACTGTGTGGAGGTTTTGACTGAGGTGTCGCATATATGGGACAACACTGTGACCAAAGTCTGCATTGATATGACATTCAGGAACGATCCGATTCTTCTGGACGGATCTTCAGTCCTAAACGACTGAAACCTCACCGAGAGCCGTTCTTTGTTCTTCTGTACACTGCAGTAGCTATATGTGTGTCTGTGTGCGCGTGTGTGTATATATACACACACTGGAGGACTAAGGCCTCCAGGCACGTGCAGAGGGGGTAGCTGGGGGGGCTTGAGCACCTGCCCTTTTTGCTCCTTGCCCCCAAGTGCCCTTTTGGTCAATCTTTTTGTATTTTTTTATTTATTATTTTCTAAGCCCCCTTGTGACACATAACATGTACTAAAATTATTATTATTTTTTTGTACAACATAATAAGCCCTCTGGTCACCTTGTTACCTTTGACCTTTAGCCCGTGACGCATGATGCAGTTGCCTCTCGCGCAGTGAGATAAGGCGGCTAACTGGAGCTCAACGTAGCGAACGTTCCAGATTACAGAACAGTTTTTGGTGAATAAAGTGGAGTAACTTGCTTCTTGTCAGATGACGGAAACGTTGAAGTATCGTTTCTGCTTCAGCTCGGAGTCGCGGTTTAAGCAGAGAGGTAATGAAATACAACAGACACTGACAGGCCTCTGCGTCTGCCTTTCTCTGAAGAACTACTGAGGGGAGGAGACAGACTGGTGAGGAGAAACTGTTCTTATCTACCGATTCACTATTTTTATCATACAGACATTAGGCTGTTGTTGTTGTGCTGTTAGCTAGCTGCTAGCTAACGACTTTGCTAGCAAACCAAGATAACTAAAAGCTTCTCCCTTGTATCTTTAATGATATCAGTCATTCTTTAGTATATATTATGCAATAAGGCACATCGCCCGTCCAAAACCTGTCATCTCCATAATGGATATATGTCAGATCTTCTAATTTCCTTTGCTGCATAATGTACATTGCATTTATTCTGGCGTTAGGTAAATGTATCTTGAAGGAGAATAACACTTAAATAAAAGTCCAACAAGGATATTCATTTAGAATTAAAAATAACTCACCCTGAATTACTATGATAGATATAATGAATGTAATTAAAGTGACATTAATGAAGGGGAAAAAACTCAACCAGACTTTAAGTTTAGTTTCTGGTTCACAGAGTATGAAGTTAATTTTTTCCCCAATTATTCAATGGAAAAAAAACTAACCTCAGTTTAGTCAAATAAAATTGTAATCAAAACTTTTTGGAATTGTAATGATTTCTTTCTAAAAACTGTTTTGTTTAAAAAAAACTTTAATTAAATAACAATTTTTTGTCTTGTGAACGTAAAAAGTTATTTGCCAAACATAAACTTTTATTTGCACACATCAGAAATATTTTGTTGTGATTTTAGTTCCTGCTCACGACATCATGTGAGAATCACAAACAAAACTTTGACTCACAAACAAAACCTTAGAATAGCAAGAAAAGATTTATGACAAGCGCAAATAAGTTTGTTTTGCATGACACAAAAATGTGTGATTTAAATGTTTAAAAAAGGTTTTTAAGCAAAACTCAGTAGGCTTTTCTCATGGTGACATGCATTAACAATTCTTTTTTCTTTTTTCTGCAGTTCCACCTTAAAGTTTGCTGCAGCTCTGCTTTCCTGAATGGACCGTCTTCATCTCCACTGCAGCAAACAGGCAGCTCTGTTTTATAGATTACAGTCACTAAAAGGTTGCATTGTGCCCTTGTTTATATTTTTAATAGTGTAATTCTGTAAAGACAAAATATGTCTGGTGGTCCAGCTCTGATTTTCATATCTTGCTAAATTGCGGGTTTGAATATTGCAAAACTTTCCTATAACAAAATAGACCTGCAGAAAGAAATTACTAATAAAATATCTTACATATGCATAGTGTTATGCTCTATGTAGAGATTCTCCTTAGCTTTGATTGTATCTCTCAAAATGTTGTAATTTATCATTGTTTATTAAACTTTGAAAGCTGAGAGGCTGTTAATATTCTGTCCTAAAATACGGTTGGATGTGCCCTTTTTTTTTTTGGGCACGTTCCCCTTTAGTGGTCTCTGCACGGGCCTGAAGGCATATATATATAACACACACAGAGACATTTATTTATTTAATTGTGGAATAAGTAAAAGTTGAATGTATGAACGCAGAGCATGCTCATTGATTTTGTCACCTGTCATGGTGGCAAACATGGCAGCAGGAGGGAGGATGAGAACAGTCACGGTGCTCCTGCTTGGTTACTTCTTGCGCCATTGGACATTGTTCATAGTTGAACGTTGTTTACCGTTAATTGCTATGTTTCATGGTTTAATGGTGCAGACAGTTGTGGTTTCTGACATGGACAATATGGGCAACTGCCCAGGGCGTTATTTATATAGGGATGGCAGGAGACCTCTGCAGATTGTAGCACAGCGATGAAAGCAAAACAGAATGAAATGAGTTTTAAGTGATACTGGTCAGCTCTAAGTATTTAACATCTAGGTGTTTTTATGGGAATGTGGATCTTTCAGATCAATCTGGGAACCAATTTTGATAGGTAAACTTAATTTTATTGTCATTTAGCGCAGGGTGCTGGTCTTGGTCTCAGGTTCGGTGGTCTTGACTACAACTCTGCTGCGTGGCTCCTTGGTTGCCTCCCCTCACCTTCTTTCCATCCCCTTTCAGTTGGATTTGTTTCTAAATAAATGCCACTAATGAAGTTCATGTTATGTTAGGACAGGAGACGAGATGTTTCCATCCCTGAAATTATGATTCATAGAATCACATATCTAAGTCTAAACTGTTACAGAGAATAAACACAATAAGAACATGTTTAATCTGTGGCATTGTTTATTAAAATGGCACATTTCTGATGTATTAAAATTCGGTTCACTTAATGATATTAGCGATTAGGTTATGTATTCAGCAAGTACTTTTACTTTTAATACTCAAGTATTTCTAAAAGCCAGTACTTTTTTACTTTTACTTAAGTAAAATGTTAATGTGGTACTTTTACTTTTACTTAAGTACATTTTTGAGTACTTTCTCCATCACTGAATATAGGTGACTAGAGCTGGGAAATACCTTTAAAAAATGTAATAAATTTTAATCATCTCAATTTCAAAGATAAATAATACTTCATTTATAACAGTAATGCACAGCTGTTCAATTCAATTTAATCAAAAAATAATCCTAATGCAAAAATAAATATTGTTGTAACTGATATCAATTCAGATTATTCTAAGATGTTATGCTTGATGTTGTTAGACTAGTAGGTTTAGGCTTTAGTAGTGCGATGATATGTATGTTATTAATTCAGATTTTCCTCCATAACATCTCTTTCTATAGGATGGCCCACGAAAAAGTAGCCCTCGTTACTATAGTATTACTGGCGGCCTTCCACAAAGAAAGAAAGAACTTGAAATGCCAAAATCTTGACTCACTCTTTACAGAAAGTGCTGGAAATGATCCCCTTGTGCGTCAATGCAGTTTTGGGTGCGCCTTAACATATTGTCATATATGCAGGGGTGAAAGTAGTTTTAAATTCTTGGGGGTACTATGACAAAAGTGTGTTTGTGCGTAATATATATATATATATATATATATATATATATATATATATATATATATATATATATATATATATACTGTAGCTGATCTCTCAGGAAGTTTTGATTCAGTAACTCAAGATTGTCTACTTTGATGCAACCTGCATTTGACTCTGAATGAATATTTTTTTCTAGACGTTATTTGATATAGGCAGTGTTGTGAGGTTTATTTGACTTGTGCAAAATTTATGGTACTGAGAACCTTACTGTTAATTATTTTACTAATTTCAGGTTTTTCAGTTGTCCTTTTGACTGAATATCTGCTGTATTATGCCTGCAAATATTTTGTAATTTATGTCTAATTTAGGTGAATTTATTGCCAGATCATGTAGCAGTATTTATACCAAAACTGAAAAATTAACAGCCAATCCAGGTGATTGGCCTCATGAGTGATTGGTATCGGGATCGGCAGCAAAAAACCTGATTGGCCCATTCCTACTAGAGTGTGAGTTAAAATGCCTAAGCACAAATCTAAAAGCCCACTGCTGTTTTTACAACAGATTGTACAAAAGGCAGAAATGAATGAATCTGTGATTCCTCACCATTTTCTACTTTTTTGTTGCCATCCACACCTGGTGATCTGGAAGATGAAGTTCCAGCATCCCTCTCAGCTGAGACAATCTCTTCTTTGGTGTCCGATCCACTGTCCACAGACATTTTCTCTGGAAAATTAAGTATCAATAGCCATCAAATTAAACAATGAAGAATTGCATATGCTGCCAGCACAGTCTTAGAGATTTTCATTTGTTCTCTTACCATTCAAGTGAGCAATTTACAATGGGAAATTATGATTGAATTTCCCAAAGATTAAAACAAGCAAAAAACACTACAATTGGAATATGTAATATGGAAAAATGCTGGCTGAGCTATTTATTTATTTATTTGATGTACAAAAACATCAAAATAAAACATGCCATCCCAGTGGGTCAAATTAAATCTTCACTAATAAATCATGCCAATTTACCTTGTGGATCAATGCTGATTTCATCCAGATTTCTTCCTTTGTAGTTGGAGAGCTGTCCTCTTTCCAGTGCCAGCAATACTTTACTGATTTTTGCCAACTGCAATGTCCCTTCAGGCAATCTATAATACTGGCGGTGAATTCTAATGTCATGCCCAAGGAAGTCAGCTAGGTCGTCCATTTCATTGTCCTTTAGGTTAAGAACCTTTGACATGGTGGCCATGTGCTTCCTTAGTTTGGTTGAAGACAATGCTCCAGGGTGTTTTGCTCCACAGTTTTCAGCAATTTCACGAATAATATCCGATCCTCTGAAGTGACTGAGAGTCTGTGGCCTTCCAAACATGTATGGATTCCCATCCAACACGTCACAATTGCGCCGATTTTGGACAAGCAACTCCATTGATGATGCCATATCAGGAGTGAGGAGAATGGGAACCTTTCAGCCACGTTTGCCTTTAATCTCAATTCGCTGGAAGTGCTTACACAGCTTCTTTTCAAGTTCTGACAAAGCAAGCTCCACATCTGGATGGGTGACAGAGGTATCTCTCAAGGTGAAAGCATTCAGTGGCATCTTGGATACTTCTCCCTCTCTTCTCCGGTTGAATATTATCACCTCACAAAGCGTGATCTTGGCAAGTTCAGCCCAGTTCTTCTTTACAGTTTCTTCCTTCATATTCCTCTGGCACTCCATCCTTTTTGTGTCAAGATACTGGTGAATTTTCCTAACGTCTTCAGCAAAGGGAATAAGCTGAGGAGCATTCCACTTAGCCTCATTCAAACTCCTAAGGGCATGGGAAGAGACACACTCGCTCCATCTGGTCTCACAGATCTGTTTGAAAATTTGCACATTGTGCATGGTATTCTCATTGCCTGAGATGATAGCCTCACATTCAAGAACATTTGCCACTTTCTTGAGGTTGTGACCCAACTTGAGTGCTAAAGATGGCGTTTTGAAGACATTTGTTCTTTCATCCAAGCCAGCCACTTTCTTAACTGCATCTATAACATGAGGGGAGTTAGCTGGCACAAAGAAGTCTGACAGCGTCTTCAACTTGCCATCTTTCTTTCCTTGTAGAACAACTCGTGCGGTCTCACGCATCTTCTGTCGGATGTATTCGTGTCTTGTAACATCTTGACCATGTTTGTTGAACAAATGTTCTCCAAATTTCAAGATGCACTTCTCACTTTGGACAACTTTTGCTATGTCATCATGGTGCATATCAAGAACTAGTTTCCAAAACTGTGCATTGACATTGTCTGGCACTGGCTCTGCATATTTGCAAACGGCTTGGACTCTAGATGTTCCTGGCTTCAGTCCTTTTACTTTTTGACTGAGATAACACCTTTGCATGTGTCTCCATAAGGACCTCCTCTTGAGGTAACCCTCACAGTTGACACAATGTAAGTAGTCACCAGCTTTGGCGCATTTAGTGGATTGTTGGCGAGGAATAAGTATTCCTTTTCCGTCTTTAATGACTTTATTATTGTGTGCACGATTTCCTTTGTTTCTTATCAAGGACAGCTGCAGCCTTCGTTCTTTAGAACCTTTTGGGCATTTCAGTGCACTTTCCACTTCTGGCATATCACTGTGTTTTGCTTCTAAATGACGTGCCATTTTGCTGTAAGGTTTGCTACAAAATGCACAGTAGTATCTTTTATTATAAACCCTACTGCCATCTTTCTTCTTCTTTAAGGTCATTACTATAAGATCACCTGAAGAAGATTCTCCAGGATCTTTCTGATCAACTGAAGAAGATTCAGTTGGTTGGACTTTAAGAGAATTTTTTTTGTGGCCTCTTTTTTTCTTCTTGACCTGTGTAATGTCTGCTGAGCCGTCACTATTTTTAAGACTGTCAGTGTCATCTTCAGATTCTTCAGAATCAGGAACATATTCTTCTTCCGTGATATCTGAACTTGACAGAGAGTATTCTGAGTCGCCACTTTGTTTAGCTAAAATTTTTAAAAAAGAGAGAGATTACTTGATTATTTCTCAAACATACGTATAAACAAATTGGAAGAAGTTAAATATATGGAACTAGTTTTAAAAAATTAATTAAAAAGGAAATACTCCCAATACTAGTATGATTTCTTTTTAATTTTTTGGTGCTTATTAGCTCAAATGTTTTTCCAACATTTTTAAGCATTACCAACATAACAGAGCACCACAAGCTCCATCTGGGCCCAGCTCAGATGAAGCAACTACACCCACTGGAGTATGCTAGTCATATTCTACGCAGCACATACAAACCAAGAGGTGGCGCCCTGGAGCCCACCGCATACACCAACCATAAAAGATAGTCCCTGTTGCTCAAGGTGGTTCCTGATCTCGAGTGAGAGTGCATACACTTTGAGGTACCTAAATACGGGCAGGGAACCAATCATGGTGGGCCCGCTGCCTCAAAGAGTGAACCCACAAAACCCAAGAAGTGACAAATTTATCGGCACATGGCAACTAACAGTTCTTGGATAGTTTGTTTTTGAATACTAGAGAAAAACAAAAGAAATTTAAATCCAGAAAAAACAGAATGTCTTACCTAAGTGAGTCTTAACATTAGAAAAAATTGTGATACTGTAAAAAAAAAAAAAAAACAGAAACCAAATACTTCTTAGGTTATACTATGATATTTATAGATAAGTTTACAATCACACAGTCAGTTACTTCTGTTGGTGTTGGACCAACGCTCTCATCGGATGACTTTCAACTCCTAAAATTCACAAGTTTGACAGTTAAAATGCGTCTAGATGGGAGCGTATGTTGTTCTAGAACCTGAACATAGTTCTCTGCATTAATGGTCCTTTCCAGACATGCAAGCTGCCCAGGCCACCAGCACTCATGCAACCCCAGACCATCAGTGATGCAGCTTCTGAACGGAGCGTTGATAACAACTTGGGTTATCCTTGTCCTCTCTGGTCCGGATGACATGGCGTCCCAGTGTTCCATAAAGAACTTCAAATCGTGACTCATCTGACCACAGAACAGTCGTCCATTTTGCCTCAGTCCATTTTAAATGACTCCTGGACCAGTGCAAACGGCTGAGCTTGTGGAGCTTAGAAATGGCTTCCTCTTTGTACTGTAGAGTTTCAGCTGGCAGCGGCGGATGGCCCAGTGGATTGTGTTCACTGACGATGCTTTCTGGAAGTATTCCTGAACCCATGCTGTTATTTCCTAGACAGTGACATTCCTGTTTGAGGTGCAGTGACGTTTAAGGGCCCAGAGATCATGAGCATCCAGTAGAGTTTTACGGCCTTGACCCTTACGCACAGCAATTCTTCCAGATTCTCTGAATCTGTTGATGATGATAACTTAAAAGTCTTTGCTATTTTACGCTGGGTAACACCATTCTGGTATTGCTGCACTATCTTTCTGCGCAACAATGGGTGCGTTCACACTGCGGCCTGGGGTGACCCAATTCCGATTTTTTTGCCGGGGCCAGTAAATGCGACCTGTATGTCTTCTGTTAAGTGTTCAGTTTCCTTTTTCCAGCCACTTATTGCTACTTGTCCCAACTTTTTTGGGATTTGTAGACACTGTGAGGTTTTGAATCAACATATTTTTTCTTTAAAATGTTACATTTACTCAGATTAAACTTTTGATCTGCCATCTATGTATGCCATCTATCTATCTCCACATAATTACATTCAATTTTTATTCACAAATTGTTTAGTGTCACAACTTTTTTGAAATCTGGTTTGTATATATGTAGTATATATAGTATATACTACATATATAGTGTAGTATATATAGTAGTGTAGTATATATATATTTATATATATATATATATATTTATTTATAGATAGATATAGCGATAGAGAGGGAGAGGGCGAGATAGATGGAGATTATAGAAAAATTTGTATATAAATAAGATGATTGAGTTAAACCTGAAATGACGAGTGAGGCAGTTCTTCACTATATTTTCTAATTATTTTTTAATATAAAACTAAAAACGTCTTATTTTAATTAAATTTTAGGATTTAATTTTGATATTATATATATGTTTTTGATATTTTCTGGTTGTCTTCTAGAGGTCTCCCTCTGTCATCCAGAAGTGAGAGAAGTCACTGGAAACAGAGTTTTTCAGCAATGAGCACAGCAAATTAGTGGGGGAAAAAGAAAAATGTGATTTTTCATTAGGTTTTTATTGTTGAAATTATGCATCAGATCTGGTTGCCACTTTCTGGTTCTGTTCTAGAGGTGTCCCTCTGACACCCAGTTCTCTTACCTCACCGCTGTTCCCAGATATAGTGACAGCACAACTGCAGAGTAAGACACAGAGAGCTAGCCATGGAGCTAGCCACACAGTAAATAAGTAAAGTACAGCGATATATTTGTTTTCTTTCTTCCGACGTCATGAAGTGACGAGCTGAACTATAATTTAACTGGACACAGATTTTTTTAAGGATGACACAAAAAAAGTAAAATATTATACAGGACTTCCTTGCTTTGTCATTTTATTATCATTGTTTAACACTGTTAGGCCTTTTCTGTCAGTATCATTGTTTAACACTGTTAGGCCTTTTCTGTCAGTATCAAAAAAACTTCCACAGTTTCAAATGGTTGTACTCACACTAATGCGTCTAAGACTCGATCTACCTGTTCAGCATCTTTGCATCTTTTCAATGTCTCACATAAAACTCTGTCTTTGCTGACACCCTTGATGTGTTGTATGCACACCTTAAGCCTTAAGCCCATGGTAAACTGGCCTGAGAGGCTCAGTTTACAAGCCACAATGCCTCCTCAGTTTTTGGAAACATTTGGAAAACATGTAGCAATTATTGTTGACTGTTTTGAAATAGCCACAGAAAAACCCTCTAATTTAAAAGCACGTGCACAATCCTTCTCCCGGTACAAAGGCAGACACACTATGAAATATCTTATTGGAATAACACCACATGGGTCGATTTCTTTTATTTCTAAGGGATGGGGTGGACGTACTTCAGACAAGCACATTACAGAACTGTGGCCTTCTCTCCAATTTATTACCTGGAGACATTGTGTTAGCGGACAGAGGCTTTGATAATAGAGACAGCATAGGAATGATGTGTGCTGAGTTCAAAATGCCATCATTCACTAAAGGGAGATGTCAGCTGGATGCTAAAGATGTTAAAGACACGCGAGCTTTAGCTCACCTCACAATTCATGTGGAAAGAGTGATTGGCTGCATGAGGAACAAATACAAACTGTTACACAGAACTGTACCAATTAGGTTGCTGCTTACATTGAGGGTGAAGAGGTGACACTTCTTGACAAGATTGTGTGTGTGTGTGTGTGTGTGTGTGTGTGTGTGTGTGTGTGTGTGTGTGTGTGTGTGTGTGTGTGTGTGTGTGTGTGCTGCAGCTTGGTGAACATGTGTTCTAGTGTGGTTGTAAAACCTAAAGCAAATGAAATCTGAACATGTTGATATGAAACTCCAATGCTGCACTGATAATTAAAATGCAGATTGGAAAAAGATTTTCTGCACTCATTCTTTTGAAGTATTTGTAGTCAGGACTGTTTTACGTAAAATGTAGATAGAAAAAATAAAATTGTATTGTTCCATTCATGATTGTGTTGACATTTTTGTACAGTTAGCACTGGTTGAAATTAAACATTTCAGAGTAAACAATAAAGGTGACAAGTAAATATTATGAAATAAAACAAATATTTATCTAAAATGTGACTATTTGACATATTTCAGTTAAGAAGTGAACATGTAATGAAATAGATCCTGTCCTAGCATTTTATGTAAGTGAACATTACAGGTAACAAATGTGTCGACCATCTGAGGTAATAAATTTTATTGAAAAATTGCTACACAAAAAAGTGCAAATATTAGTCTAACAGTCTGATTTACATGCTTCTTGACAAGATTGCTAGACTATATCTCCCTTGAAGCTGGAGTACGGGTGAAATATCTACCTACAAGTTCTGGAAGGCAAATATTTTTAAAGAAGCTTTGTGCTTTTTGTAGACGTGGTTCCCAGAATTCCTGATCTGGAAAGACACGGACGACAGCCATGTCTTTCTGGGTCCATGCAACGAGGTCACAGTGGTTTGATTTTGTCACAAAAATCTCAGTTTGTATCTGTGTATAGTATGGATGATGTTTCTTCAGGTGAAGTTCATTGCTAGACAGCTGAAGGAAAACGTTTTTGTCGTTTGCATCCACGGCCTCCTGGACGAAGGATGTCCTGTATTTGTAAGGACACTTTATCTCATTACCACAGCAGTCACATGTTGTGAGTCCATCAGGAGAAGCTCCAAGTTCAGAGAAGTCAGTGTTTATGATGAAACCACTCGATTTAACTTTAAGATTTTTGTGACAAGCTCTAATTTTAATGTAGGCCTTTTGTGCATCACCCTCATGATTCACACCCCATTTTGTTTGTACTGTAGACACGGTGTTGCCTGGGTTGCACACCTGTTTTACAACTGTTAGTGCTGGGCTTTCCAAACTGGTGGCAAATACAGCATGCATAGAGGATGCTGTAATTCATCCAGCTCGACATTCATACCAGGCTTTTCAATAGCTTCTGCCTGCTCATCAGTCACTATTGCAGCATCTTTGTATTTTTCACAGAACAGCAAAAGAGCTGACAAATCATGGGAGTGGATGTTTTTGTTGTACAGAGATGCAAGTGACTGAGGTAACATAACTGACTGCTCTGCTGTGTGTGTGTCAAGTTTTCTTCCGGTTTGGTTTACTGTGTGATCCCCACTTGAAAGGGATCGTTTCCACTGTAATCTTTGAACTGGATTTCACTCAGAGACTTTAATTTCATTGACTCATCTTTATTTTTCATGATGGTCCACATAGCTCAAATCTCAATAGCTCAATAGCCCATAGGTGAAAAACCTCAAAAGAAACAGAAACACATCTATTACATTCTGAAATTAACAAGGTAAATACATTGTGAAATCAGATTTCTACCCTTTCAAACCGATTATTTCAAAATAATAATAAATAGAAAATATTTTAGAGTAAATTTAGCAGCAATAAATAAATTAGCATTTTTATCAATATTTGTTAAATACCCTCACAAACATTACAACCAGCATTTCCCTTTTTCTTTCTACTTTAACCAATAAACACCAAGTGTATTTTCCTTCTTTTTCTTTTTTTTCTTTTCAACCTAGTAACTTGACCTCAACTAGACTAAACAACTTAATACAACAAACAATTCAGCATGAGCAGCAGCATTGAGCCTTAGCTTAGCATTGAGACAGAGGGGAGTGGTTACCTAGCAGTTCACCGGAACAGTGTGTGAATAGTGTGTAATACTTCTCCATTCCTGACAAACCAACAGCCTTACTGTGCTCTAATAGCGTGTCGAGCAGAGGACCCAAATCTTCCAGATTTGCAGGTGGGATTTTTCTTTTTTGCGGACGGCTTCTTCTGGCTGGTGTTGAGACTTTAAGGATTTTTTTTGTCAAGTATCTTCTTTTGAGAAGCTGAAGTACTGTAGTCAATTTTATGGCCAACTTCTGTGTGAATCTTTGTCAGATTCCCAGGTAATATCCAGTATGGTGGCTCATCTGTAACAGTTTGTGTGCCTCGTATCCTCACTGTTGCTTCCACCTTAAAAAGTAGGGCACCTATATTGGTGCAGGTCTCTGCTCCCCCTGCCATGCAGGTGCAATGTGAACAGTCAGCAGTGCCAGAGTTGCTCAGGATGACCCATGGAGTTAATAGTGGCTCATTGGGTCTCTGAGTGCATAACCTGCAAACACACAACTGAAATGAATGAACAGACAGAAATATATATACACGTGAACCTAGAACTAATTGTACTATCTATTATTCCAATCAACATTTTACTATTGACGAATAACCATGACATTGTAATTTCAAAGAGGTTATGAGTTACAAAGCGAGAAGTGCTGGTGGATCTAGCAGCTGCATATTTAGGTTTATATTGTACATACTTCAGATGTTATTTGCCTTTTTATAACTGTATTTTCTTTAATTGTACATGTGTAAATGACAAGTTAGTTCTCTAGGTCTTTCTATCATATTAGACAAGCTGAAAGGAAGTAAAAATGCAGTGGAATTGCCGACATTTAATTCAAACTTGGAGCTTCGCAAATCAGTTAGTACTTTAATAATAACACATTTACACTTTTTAGTACTCATACCAAGAAACATTCTGATTGACTGTAAAATAATGTACTTTAAGAATGTATATAAAATTAAGCAGCTCAGAGCTTACCGTTGTTCGAACCACAACGTCGCAATCCGGGGGGTAAAAATGTCCAAATCAGGTACCCGCCATTCGTAAACTGGACATGTGCCTCAACTGATTCGCGGTGTAAGCACTGACACCACAGACCAGGTAAGCAAACATGTCTGGGAATGTCAAATGAGGTAAATGATCAGGGTTTCTGCTCCAACTTTTTTGATCTCAAATGGGTCGTCTTGTCCAATTTTCGCTATTTTTTCCGTGTAGCGTTTCTTGGCTTCTGGGAGACGTTTTTCGCGATATAGCCCACTTTGTTTCAAACTGCTTTTCAGCATTGTGGAAGAGGAGAATACAGCGCTAACTCGACGAAAACACCGGAAAAAATGTATTTTGGTCTGTGGACCCCAAAGATGGCGCCGAGCGACGTAAACGTCATACGCTGTGACGTCAGCTCCAAAGCTCTATTATGCCATCAACACATCAGTAATGCGTTACTAATTCTAACATGTTACTATTTGCAATCCAATAATCAGATTAAAGTTATGCATAGTATAATGACCATCATTCCAGGATGAACACTCACTTTAGAATTTGCCTCACAACTAGCAAGATAAATAATCTGGTAGCACAGACAGGCTACCAGATTCTGATATGTCTTATTGGTCAAAAGACATTTGATTATTGGTCAAAATGCATTGATATAAATTGACTGGTAATTGAATTGGTTCTACCTCTTTCTAAAACCAAAGTAGAAAACGGCTCATAAAATAGGACTCAGCAGTTTTAAACTCAATACATCAGTTTGACCAACAAAAATAAAATCTAAAAAACAAGTTTTGTTCTTCTTGAACATCTCTCTACATCAGTGCAACAGTTTGATCTACAAAATAAATAAAAATGATACTTTTCACATCTAACAGACCTTTAGCTCCTCACTGTTAACTCAGTCTCACTTCCAGCTCTGCATTCAGTAACTTACCAAACATGAGCCATAAAAACACTGAGGCAAAAACCTAAATGTTTGTTTTCCTGTCATTTTCAGCTGAAAACATTTAACTAAAATATCTACAGATATGTGTTTCTGTCTCTGCCTCCCTCTGACTCTCTGCAGCCTGATGTTCCTGCAGGGATTCATGGATTTACAACAGACACTACAGTCATGTACAGTGTCAGATTGTGAACTAAATGTAAAAAGAATGATCATACAGAATGAGAATTTAAACAACTTCATTTTCAGATATATATACATTATACATCTCAACTCTATTTACTGTGTAGCAAAAATTTTCACAGATTTATTTTTAAACCTCTCCTCAAGCACTTTTCTTATTGCCTCCTAACCATTACCCTTATAACAACCCCTGGCATAAAGTATGGAATCACCAGTCTTGGATGAGCATTCATTCATTCATTCAGACATTTCATGCTGTAAAACAAACTCGGATCAAAAACATGATACAATAATAAGGTCATTCCAAAGTGCAACTTGTTGGCTTTCAGGAACACTCAAAGAAATGAAGAGAAAACATTGTGGAAGTCAGTGAATGATACTTTTATTGACCAAGCACAGGGAAATAAATATGGAGTCACTCAATTCTGTGGAAAAAAGTGTGGAATCACTCAAATTGGAGGTAGAAATAAGAACACACCCACATCTATTTCCTTTCCCTAAATGGAGACCTGCTCCAGATGAGATGTGCCCGTTAGTCTGCAGTTAAAAACACCTGCAGTCATGACGCCTTGGAGGGCTGCTGGACAAAGTGGAGTGGCAAGAACCATGGCTCCAACAAGAGAAATGTCCCTTGAAACAAAAGAAAGGATTGTGAAACGTCCTGAAGAAGGTAACCCTTCACTCATGGTTGCTAAAGATGTGGGCTGTTCACAGTCAGCTGTATCCAAGATATGGACCAAATACAAACAGCATGGAATGGCTGTTAAAGTCAAGCGTACTGGTTGACCAAGAAAGACATCAAAGCGTCAAGACAAACAACTTAAGGCCATTTGTCTTGAAAACTGAAAAATTACAACTAAACAGATGAAGCATAAATGGGAGGAAGCTGGAGCCAATGTATGTGACCGAACCGTAAGAAATCGCCTAAAGGATATGAGATTTCAATACAGGAAAGATAAACGAAAACCAGCATTGACACCTAAACATAAAAGAACAAGACTGCAATGGGCTAAAGAGAGGCAGTCATGGACTGTGGATGACTGCATGAAAGTTATCTTCAGTGATGAGTCAAGAACCTCTATTGGACAAGGTGATGATGCTGGAACTTTTGCTTGGTGCCGTTCCAGTGAGATTTATGAAGAGGCCTGCCTGAAGAAAACAACCACATCTCCACAGTCCTTGATGATATGGGGCTGCATGTCAGGCAAAGGCACTGGGGAGATGACTGTGGTTAATTCTTCTATCAATGCACAAGTTTACATTGACATTTTGGACAGTTTTCTCATCCCTTCAATTGAACAGATGTTTGGAGATGATGACATAATTTTCCAAGATGACAATGCATCGTGCCATAGGGCAAAATCAGTGAAGGGATTCCTTGAAGAAAGACACATTCAGTCGATGCCATGGCCTGCAAATAGTCCAGATCCCAACCCCATTGAAAACCTGTAGTGGAGATTGAAAAAAAATGGTCCACAAGAAGCTGCAACGCTGATCTGGCAACTGCTATCAGAGAGTTGGCACCAAATTGATCCAGAATACAGTTTGTCACTCATCAGTTCATGCCTCAGAGACTGAAAGCCATTATAAAAGCCAAAGGTGGTGCAACTAAATACTAGTGATGTATTTTGAATGGTCTTTTGTTTATGTGTTTTTCATGATTCCACACTTTTTTCCTCAGAATTGAGTGACTCCATATTTATTTCCCTGTGCTTGGTCAATAAAAGTATCATTCACTGACTTCCACAATATTTTCTCTTCATTTCTTTGAGTGTTCCTGAAAGCCAACAAGTTGCACTTTGGAATGACCTTATTATTGTATCATATTTTTGATCTGAGTTTGTTTTACAGGGTGAAATGTCTGAATGAATGAATGCTCATCCAAGACTGGTGATTCCATACTTTATGCCAGTGTGGAAATAATGAAAGAAATATTGAAACGTTGAAATAAATCAACCTGACATCAGTCTTCACCTGTTCTCCTTTCTGATTTTATTGAAATTAATATAATTTTTATATCTTCACACTCTGAAACTCCACCTGGCTCTCCTATGTCTTCACTGACCTGCTCCTCATAATAAAATAGTTTAGTTTATTTAAAAATTAAAAACAGTTAATACATATTTCAATAAACTAAATGAAGATCTCACCAGAGCTTCTTCACCTTTCTTCATCATTCTAGCTCTGCTGTTCTCCTAAATACCTAAATAATATAATATATCATATCATATAAATACATGTTAAGTGGTCGAGTATGATCAGTTGTTGGTCACTTTAAAAAGTCTCATTTCGCTGCTGTTTCAGTCTCATTCTAAATCATTGTGACTAGACTAGTTAACTTTTAAACAGTTAGCAGTAAAATTTTGGACATGTAACTATTCAAGAATTAAAACCGCTTAACCAAAAAGATTTAGTTCTATGAAAGTAAACTGACAACAAGATGTTATAACCGAGTGATATCCATGGCAACATTCCC
Organism: Poecilia reticulata; assembly: GCF_904066995.2. NCBI lineage: Eukaryota > Metazoa > Chordata > Actinopteri > Cyprinodontiformes > Poeciliidae > Poecilia > Poecilia reticulata. The sequence continues at coordinate 87,692 of NC_088849.1, read as the reverse complement.
GACAGACAGTTCACCTCATTCAAACAGAGTTTCTCTGACTCCGTCTGCTGCTGCCTTTACTCTGAGCCGTTCAGAGGGGGGAGGGGGAGGAAGCGCTCTGCTGAATGCGCTGTTGTGCGCCTTCAAAGTAAAAGCACGCCAGTGGAAGATTTAAAAATTCTTCGCAACTGCGGTGAAATTATTGGGCAGGACGAATGTGACTCTCTCCAATATTGGGGGGGACATGTCCCCCCGACCCCCAGCTTCCTACGCCTATGCTGGTGAGAAGGCTGAATGGTTCAGAGCACTTTCTCATTGCTTGCAGACATGTTGCGCTAATGAAAATGCAACCATTACGCTTGAATTGGCCAGTCTCACACAAATCCATATCAGTCATTGTGAAATGCTCTCTGTGATGGCATGTCTTTTTCACTAACTGGGTGATTCATGACTACAATCCCAAATCAGGTTCACAGTTGAGTCAGCTACAGGATTTTTGTGGTCCACAAAATCTTTCAGGAGAGAAGGGGGAGATTCTTTTATTTATTAACTTATTGTACTTTTATTTCTTTGTGTTTTCATGTATATGTATTGAATAAGAAATGTGAAAATAACACTAATTCATATCCCAGTTTATATTGTGATGGGTGGCAGTAATAATATGATTTATGTAAAACTTAAAATAAAAAATAAAAATCACATACTAATTGAGTGGAATGTATATACTGTAATCTGCTGCTCTTTTCCCCACACTTTGAACACTGCAGCCTATGCTATGTCCTGGCAGTATGCTTTTTTTTTCATGCCCCCAAAAACATTAACAGGAGACTAATCAGATTTATGTGTGGTTCGCAGAGGTCCGATAAAAGGTAAGGTAAGGTAATCTTATTTATATAGCACATTTTCAACAACAAGGCAATTCAAAGTGCTTAAAACTATGTGACGAATCAAGAGCACTTTCACAATTCAATGACCGATGTTGTAAATCCATCATTTGTATTCACACTCATCATGGAAAACACTTGAAAAGCATATGATGGAGCTTTTAAGGTAAAGGTGATCAATCTAGCGGTTGATGAAGAAAATCGAGCTGCTGCACGTAATCTTGAAATAAATGAATTGATGGTGAGACGGTGAAGATGCCAGCCTGACAAACTGAGTCAATGCAAAAAGATGACGAAAGCTTTCAGAGGTAACCATATAAAGATGTCCTGAACTTGAAAACTTTCTTGAAGATTGGTTTGACACACAGACAGCAAGCTGCTGCTGTTTCCATCATGCAGATCCGACTGGAGGCTTAAAAAAATAAAAATAAAGCCACTGAAATGAAAATCAAAAGAATTTAGAGGTGGGACATCACGTTGTTTTAGATTTGTGAGATGAAAATGTCTGTCCTTTAGAGCACACACAGCTTTGTGTCAGCAGGAAAACAAAAATATAACTAAATATGCCTAAATGCTCCCCAACAAAAACACTCACAAACATCCCTGGTGAATACAACAAAGGAATAAAACTCCACTAGTCTCTTGAATCTAAATAAAAGCTTGGAACCCAGGGACAGCATAGGTCCCTTTTTAAAATGAGCCAGAGGGCTAGATTATAAGAGCTCCCCTTCCCTAAACAAAGCCCAAAACTACTTTTAATCAATAATAACTACCAAAAAGAAATCATTCTGAAACAAACAAAAAATGAAACAGTAGCAGGTAGAGATGTGCCGATCAGGTTTTTTCCTGCCGATACCGATCACCCCTGAGGGCCGATCACCGATACCGATCACATAATTTTTTTTATTTTTTATCATAAACACTACCGGTTACATTATGTGGAAAAAGGAACCATAAATTCATCTTAATTTAGACAAAAACTTGTTTTTAATAACTTTTTCCAAGAAGAAAACTAAACAAAACAGGCATTGTGCAAATTGTACTGCTATCAATAATACTATCTTTAACAGACTGATAACATATGGAGGCTCTGAAGAGGCTAAATAATGCAAAGAGTCAAAATAAAACCTCTCAACATTGCCAAAAAATTCAAGTATAAAAGGCAATACAGGATCCATTACAATAAACAATCCTGAGTTACTGAATGAAAACTTCCTGATAGCATGGCGGCTAGCTGATTACTGCTAGTTCTGAGTGGCTGTTTCTGACTGAGTGGAGTAATACGTATGTATAATGTATTTTTTAGGTTAGATGCTGCAGCTTTAAACAGAGGTTCGGTGTGAGAGTCACTACCAGGTGAGCAGAAGCGGCGCTCCGTCTGTGAAATATTACTACCTGTAGCGTAGCAACGGTTCAACAGCGAGAGCAGAACCAGCGTCTTACATCGCAGCTCCAAGACTTAAATAATTTTGCGGGTTATTTGTTTAGCTTTCTGACCGTCATGCTAATCCGGGTGAGTGTTTGTAGCTGTGCTGCTTTACCTGCTATCTGATTCTCCATATGTCTTTTTTACTGCAGTGAGCCTCGATGCAGCCAAACTCCGTCAAGTATGGCATTGTTTTTATGTCGTATTAGCTTCGTTGTGTTGATGCATTTTGACCTGCTTCAATTTTCTGCCGCAACACGCAAACTTCCCCATTCACTCAGTGCGTTATAGTTCCACATAGCTTAGGATTTGTTGCTCCACGTTTGCGCAGAGTGAAGGAAAGAGGAGACCAGCTGCACAGGCAGGCTGAGAAATGAGATGCAGGTGATCGGTATCGGCAACAAGAGCCAATGATCACCGATCACGCACTTTTTCACAAAAATCAGCCGATTATGATCGGTGACCGATCGATCGGCACACCTCTACTAGCAGGCCAACCTACACACAAAAGAGATAAGGTTAGGCAAGCACCTTAAGTAGCCAAACAATACTAATAATTGGCCTTTACCTCCTCTAAAGTGAAACCAGTCAACGGCGCTGTTTGTCGCTCCCTCTAAAACGAAGTCACCTTCAAAGATCAAGTGGAGGAATTAACAATAATTCTAATTCCTTTTATTCACATAGGTTCTAAACCCAGCTGATTAAAAGCATGTGGCTTTCAATCAGGTGCACTCTGTAATCCAGAATTTATGGCATTTGTATGTGTTAAGTCGTTTTTATGGATAGTATTTGTATATAATGTTTGTAACTTTTGTTTTATGTTGCTACTTATCATTGGGGGGGCTGTATAAGGGGGAAAGATTACGACAATTCCAAGGGCCCTTGACCGACAGAAGTTGATTGACAGCACTAAGACCCTCCTCCTGGTTCTGATTGGTTGCAAAGTGCTACCCCCTAGCACAGAGTAAAAATATTTGCGGGGTTCAAATGACCTTGGGCCCCATGTATAAAAGAGTGTGCAGTTTTCACACTAAAACTTGTACGGACAAATTTAGAAAGGTGCGGCGCACAAAAAAATCAACCTAAAACCTAAAGTCACGTGCACCTTTCCTTTATAAATCCTAATTTGTGGGAAATAGAGCGCAGCTGCTGGTCCGCCCTGTCGCCACCCATAAATACATATGTAAATTAGTATAAATACTCGGAAGTCTCCCACCACGTGAAGCAGTAACCATGGCAATGTCCTTGTTTGAAGCAGTATGAGTATTTATAATAATTATATATTTTTATTTAAAAGGTGCTTTGAGGGCACATAATATCACCTCACAAAAATTTAATAATACATTTTAAAGGAAAAAAAAATCATTTTTTTTCCATTTCAGATGGATAACTAACGACAACCGATGACACACCCTGAGCAGCTCCTTGTAAATTATTTCCACACTAAAAGAAGCCATAAGAAACACACACGTCACAGTCACTTCAGTTCAAATTGCAAGTGCCATTTGGCCAGTTCATCATGTCGATTGAACATGTGTGCCCGACATTTGTGGCAAGTAACAGAAATAACGAAACGTTCCCACATCCTCCCACCCCACTGCAACAGTGTTTGGTGTTCTCAGAAGCCCTGGGTTAGCAGTGCCTTTGTCTTTCAGTCTGTGATTTGTGTTGTTAGCTGGGCTAGAAGATGCCCATGAATGAAACTCCTCCCTCTTTGAAGACCAGCACACATCATCACTCAGGGTGTTATGTTGCCCTCATCAGGGCAGTTCCTGTAACATCTCTAGCCCTGATGATGTCTGTGATTGTGCAGTTAAATTATTAGGTGGTGTATTTATCTATTCACTCATATTGTAATGAGCCAGATAAAAAATGCTGTTCATTCTTAGAGATAGAACTAAATTCAAGTCTTGTTCATTTGTGCCCTTTATCACTAAAGGTTCTTACTTTTTGGAAAAAGCTGTTGAAAGGCAGATGACAGTGATGCCTCTGAAGTCTGGCAGCAGGAGTATTTTTAGCTCATCAGGCAGGTAGCTGCAAACACATCAAAGGATTATTCTGGGATTACAAGAAACCTAAAGCATGGGTTCTGTGGAAGCAGCCGGCAGTTTCAACATTATTTTTTATTTTTTTGTATTTTAAAAGAAAATGCCTCAAGTCTCTGGAATAGATGGCCATATTTTCAGAAACGGCATTGCTGCAATATATTGCATAAACTGTTATATTCGTCTACATGTGGAATGGTAGTAATAACAGCACAAGTGTGGTGTGTTCATATTTGAGTCAATGATAACATTGTTAGATTGTGAAAAATGGCCCTAAAATTGGACTGGTGATCCCCTTATGGGTAAGCAAGGTACTGCCAGAGCTGAAGTTGAGGTCATGGTGACTGACTACAAGATGTTACTCTACTAATGAAGATCGAACATTAAAAAAATGAAACCTTCGCATGATTAATAAATCAAAGAGGCACTGGAAGCATTGGCTCTCATCTTAGTGCTATTTGTTTTAATATCACTTGTCATTTAATGTAATGCATTTAATGTATGAAGACTGATTGAGGAAAATAAAAGGAGCTGGGGTGGAAGGAGGACGTGTACGGATTTGGTGGGCTACTGAGATAGCTGCGCTCCAGAGTGAGGAACGAACGCCCGGTGTAAAGTCCAGAAAGGTGGACAGAAGGCCCAGCACAGAGGATTAGCGCAGAGGGGAACCTCTGCCTGCGCCTGTGAGTAGCGCTCTTGTCTTTTTTAGCTGGATCGGGCTGAAAGGGGCAATGCCAGAGGAGCGAAGCAGTGCTGGAGCTTTTATAGAGTCAGCTGTATGCCGGCAAAGAGGAGTACACTGCAGATAGCTCACCTCCACCAGACACAGCACAGCAAGTGGAGCCCAATCTGTGGCTCCTGTTACTTTTTAAAGTCCTAAACTGGGGACTTTAAAAACAATTGTTAGATTCTGGATTTTAGCTGAAAAACGGGAAAAACTGTTTTACGGAGTCCGTCACAAAGGTGAAGGTTAAACAGCAAGTTAAAAACCCTTTTTAGCTTGGTGTTTCCTTGGGTATTTGAGTTGTTTGCTCCCCCTTGTATTTAGAACTGGGTTTGAGACCATTCCTGTCACAGTAGCACTGTTGCCTTCCAGCAAGAAGGTTTTGGGTTGAAAATCCTGTCCTTGGGTCTTTTTTTTTTAGTGGAGTTTGAATGTTCTCTCTCTGTATGCAGGAATTCTCTGTGTTGGATTCCATTTTGGTTCAAGGACTATCCATACACTACTAAGTAAGTGCATCTTCAAGCATTTCTTGTGCTGGAAACACCAATGCTGGAGACAATACTGCCAAATCGACACCCTGCGCTCCAGAGTGAGGAACTGATAGAACTGATCCCCACTATAAAAGCAAGACCTGAATCCCAAAGCCCTGTCTGGGGAGTAAGCCTCCAACAGAGACACAAGAGCTCTAAACTTATTTCTTTTAACCTGCTGGCCAGGAAGAACATTTGTTTCAAAAGCTTTTAAGACTTCACAGGATAACTTCTAGAAAGTGGTCTGCTTTCCCCATGTTTCTGCATTCCCATTGAGAAGCAAGAGGTGTTTTGACACTACGGTCTACAGAGGCCTGCTGTGGCACGAGGCTGGTTTGTACACATTTATTTTTTTACTTTCTGTTTTAATAGAATGGTGAGAGGACTCTTGCCTGGTCACCTGGATTTCCAGCTAAGTTACCAAACGACGATACTTCATCAGGATGAATAATATCACTTCTGACACTGTGGCCAGTAACATTGAAGCCCCGCAAAGAACGGTGCTGTCACCCATCTTCTTCACTCTGTACACCTCAGACTTCTGTTATAACTCTGAAATGTATCATATTCAGAAGTACACTGATGACACTGCCATCATGGGGTGCATCAAGGACAGTGAAGAGGAGTACAGGAGCCTGTTGAGGGACTTTGATGTCTGGTGCCATAGAAACGGCCTGCAGCTAAACACTTACAAGACCAAGGAACTGACCATTGACTTCAGGAGGGACAGAAGCAGTCCACGACAAGTTCTGATAGTTCTGATAGACTGAGGAACTCCTTTGTCCCTCGTACAATGAAACTCTTCACTCCTCACTGGAGGTTTGAAGGGGGTCTAACAGGAGTACAATAGAAACAGAGGAACTACAGGATTGGGCTGTTAATGTACTTTTAAAAAAATTAAAGTATTGATGTATTGTTTGATGTGTTGGTGCTGTGTGGGAGATGGGAACTACAGTTTCCCTGAGGGTAAATCCCAAAGGGATTAATAAAGTTTTTATCTATCCAATACTCACAATATTAAAAAATATTAATATATATAAATATATACAATATCACACAGTCTGTTAAATGTGTCAAGAAAACACTTATAGAATTAGAACTGCAAGGAGTTGTAATGGGCTCCTCACCCAAATGGGTTGGACTGGTGGTAATGCACATCTTTAGTTTTTTTGTCTATTTTTTTTAAGCACCATAAAAAAGAAAAACAGCCGTGAAGTCGGGGAACATATAGAGGGTAAGTACATATGCAGGGTGGGCCATAAGTGTCCATACACAGGAGAATGTAAAATGTATAATTTTTTATATTTCAGACACCCAAGAAGATGCGTTTGACAAAAAAGCAAAGAATTGAAATTATATTGATGGCTGGATTGAGAAGCCGTCGCATGGTTGCACAACAGAAAACATGGAACGAGTATCACACACGACGCTGTGGCAAAACTTATTTGCAAGTTTCAGAAAACTGGAAATGTTGCAGATCAACCACAAAGTGGTCGAAGGCCGATGAAGACACAACAGTTAGGATACTTGCAGCAATTACACAGAGTTCCACAAAAATAAAAATGGTTGTAAAATATAAAATGTTTTTTTATATGCATGGAAACTTATGGCCCACTCTGTATAAGCAAACTTACGTTGGTTCCAGAAATAGTTATTTTATCAATTTTATTGTGGTTTTTATGATTATTACTATAACAATCATTCAACTTCATGTTATAACTGCATGGAAGCTCTGTTTGTTGCGACTTAATTTAGTTTTCTTCATAAACTTAACCTGATTTTAATTAAGCTCCGTATGACAAAGACTTTGATATTGAGGCTGTTCTAACTCGTTTATTGTTTTTATCTTCCAACACATTTTTGCAGTCTAAGCAAATAAAGATAAAATAGGAAGCCAGAGAGATCAGGTGTTAGAAAACCTAAAGACTTTCCTGTCTACTTTTCAGGTAGTTTGTCTCCTTAAGTCCACACTTATAACAGCTTCATAGTTGATGCCAACATCAACTGATTCTATGATGTTGCTGACTATTTTTTTCCACTTCTAACAAACAGGCAAAGAAGACAACTATATACATGTTTTTTCACTCCAGGCATCCTGTCCCAATCATCATCATTTCTGATGATGTCACATATGAGTCGGCAACGTCTTAAAATTGTAAATCGTACTTTTTTCTTTGCCATTTTTCTGTACTCTTTAAACTAGAAATGCTTTCTCTGTTTAATTGCTCTATTGTTCTTTCTAAGCTTTTAAGTCTTCACAGGATAATTTATAGAAAGTTATCCTGTAAACCTGTAAAAGCAGGTTTACAGAAACTGCTTTTACAGGTTTCTATAAAGTACAGTGGTCCAGTGAATGGGAAAGTTCTGTCGTTGATCCTCACTGTTCTTAGGAAGGAGAAATGTCAGGCGGTCTGCAGTAATGCTGTGACATTGGATTAAAACAATACTTGGTGAAATATTTTTTCACATGTCCTCTAAATCGTACCTTTTGTTTTATTGTGCTGATTTTCATAAGCTTGTTTATAAACATTTAATATATTGACAATTTGTACAATTCTGTGACAGTATATTTGCAATGTACTCTTGAAAAATTTTAATATATTGAATACAGAATGTAATTTGTTTCACCTGGGAAGTGTGTAATTGATCTTTCTGTGTTCTGGTACCTGATGTGTTTGCAGTACTGTGGTGTGTATGAAGCATGCAGGGTTTCCCCCAGTGTATTATAGGCCTGGTGGCCGCCATGCTTTACTAAACCCGCCGCCAGGCTAAGTCTTTCTTGTTTATGTTTTTAGGAAAATAAGGGGGGGAAAAAAACGAAAAAAAATTTTTAAGTCTGATTGCAAGTGTCTCTATTGCTCTGAGCGTTTCACTGGCGGATCAGATTTATTTCTAAATTCCTAAAAGATATGTTCATCCACCTTAATCCTGGGAGGCTTACTGGGGAAACGATGATGGGTATTACTTCCGGTGCCCACTGGAAGTAGCAGTATTTTGGAGTTCCGAAATATTTGTTAAAAATATGAGGGTATTGGTATGCTCACCAGAATATGTCTGTAAAATGGGGAAACTCTGTATCATCTTCTTTTTATGTGGGTAATGGTGTGCGACAAGGCAGCATTTTATCTCCTTGCCTTTTTAACCTGTATATGGATGATTTATCTAAGCTGCTGAATCAATGTAGGACTGGCTGTCGGGTTGGTAATCGAACCATCAACCACCTGATGTACGCTGACGATCTTGTGATATTCTGTCCATATAGTGCTGGTCTGCAGCAACTGTTAAGGGTTTGCTCTCAGTATGGGTTACAGTGACATTAAATACAATGCAAAAAAGAGCAACATCATGATTTTCAAGAGCAAAGAAGACACTAAATTATCTTTTTCTGACTTCACCTTGTCTGGCAGCATCCTCCAGGTCACTAATGAGGTCAAATATTTGGGACATTACATCACCGCTGACTTGTCTGATGATAAAGACATTTACGGGCAGCGTTGTACTCAATATGTGCAAGCTAATATTCTTCTTCGGAGGTTCTCCATGTGCTCAGTATCTGTCAAAATTGCACTTTTTAAGGCATACTGTACTCCAATGTATACAGCCCACCTGTGGCGGCGTTACAGGAAAAGCAGTATGAATAAACTTCAGGTCGCTTATAATGAAGGCATGAGGGACCTGCTTATGGTGCCGCGATGGAGTAGAACCAGTCAGATGTTTGTGAAGGCCAATGTACCAACCTGCGCTGCTGTGCTTCGAAACATTATGCACAGATGTATGTGTAGATTAACAGACTCTGCAAACAGCATCATTCAGACTTTGACCAATCCTGTTCAAAGCTCAGTGAGATTCTTCTCGCTTGTGAAATCACTGGCACATTAGTTTATATGTCAGTGATTAATTATTTCATTATATATTTTTTCATTTTATTGTTCTTGTTTTGTCTGTTCATGGACCATAATTGTGTCTAAATAAAGAAGATTGATTGATTAATTTGCAGAGTTTTTGGCTAATCTATATTCATGATGGAAGTTACATCTCTCTTTTCGGTTATTGTACAATATTTAGTAAAACTTGTTCACGGACACACTGTCTGCTATCAAAGAGCTGCACAGTACAGAGGGTTGTAATTGAGTTTAATCACGGGGGGCGACAGGAACGTTTTACGTTTTTTAACGGAATGACCGTGAATTAGCAGCGCTGCTAGCAGCTCGTTTCTCTGAAGAACTGACAGTAATAAAGACGAGAAAAGCAGAGAAGCTAGTCAGACTTCTGAGCTACCGTTCTGCGCCGACAGTGTAAAACACCAGAACTACATAAGATTAGCTTGGTGAGCTGTGAATTTTTTTTTAAAATAAAAAGTTCATAATTTGAGTCTTTATCATAATGCCAGGAATATTTTTTTTATAAGAACATAAAATATCTGGAAGAAAGCCCACATCTGCATCTGAAGCAACTGAGTCAGTGAAGTAGCTGACTATGCTAGTGCGGGTTATTTGTGGCCATTTCTTCAAGTCACCATCCCTCCCTGCATTAGCTGTAGGTAGCGGTAAAACAATATTGCCACATGTAAACTGTGTTCCCACATATTTTATAGCCTAAACCCTCTGTGGAAAGCCGGTCAGCGAGTTGCTAACATGTAAACAAATGGCGGTTCCAGGTTGCAGCAGAAGTCACACCCATTTATCATGTAAAGCCTCATGGAGGTCAGGAATAAGGTGGATATAAGGTATGCATTTAAAGCCGGACCAATCACAACACTGGCGGCGCTGCGCGTTGCCTCACGCGTTTTCTCACGCGCTGCATCAACTGGATGTCTTAAGTTTATCTCAGCGTGGATCGTGTGCACCTCCTTTCATTCAAACTGAACACAGGCTGACTTGTATGGATATTTACATCAACCCCCTGTGAGGAATTATGTTTCCTTCCAGAGTTTTTGATCAAGGTAGGAGTTTAAACCCCACCGCGTTAGCTCTGGCTGTGCAGTTTAGGTAAAGCTAGCCACGTCGTCAAAAATGACAGTAAAGCCAGCCCGCATTCAATTTTCACGTGCACCACAGCGCAGGACGTTACGGCACCCTAATTTACCAGCTCCTGTCAGAGTAAAAGCTCACATCCAGTTCATGTTTGATCTACTGCATGTAGATTTCCAGAAGCTTCAAGTTTAGACTTTGTATTTATGCAGTTGCAAAAACAAAGAATGTATCGGAAATAATTGGGGACATTAAGCAATGCTGAAAAATTCTCTGCGTTCAGCAACTTCTCTCATTTCTGGGTGGCAGAGGGACACCTCTAGAACAAAACCAGCAAATGTTTAATTTCAAAATAAAAGCCTATAAAAATAAGACGTTTTTATTTTCCCCCCTAAGTTGCTGTGCTTTTACTTTGAAATTAAACATCAGATTGGCTCATCATGCTCTGCTTACACGTCAACAGCTATTATGTTTAATTAAAAAATGTTAAATTATTTAAACACAATAAATAAATTGATAGAAATGGGTTGATTATTTGTATATTTATTGGTACAGAAAATGATTGTTTTGAAATGCAAAAGTTTTTGTTAAAGAGACTCAAGTCAATTTTTCTTTAATTGTGCTTCTAAATCACAACTAGCCCTCAATATTATTAATGCACCTAACACTTGTTAGAAAATAACTTTTTTATTTCCATGTGTTTGACATCATTAGAAAGCTTATGCAATAAGTGAGTTAAGAGACTAATATTTTAATTCCAGGTTGCATCATATATAAAGATGTGTTGTTACAGGGGCAACTTCAGGGTAGGTGGTCCCTGACTGTTAAATAGGTTAATTGGTCCTCAGCCTGAAAATGTTTGAGAAACACTGGCATAAGTCCTAAGTTGCCACTTTAGTCCAATCACTCAAAGAATGTTATGCAATGATAATATTTAACATTAACACAACCCGCTATTTTTCGGTTCGTAAACATGACGGTAGCAGTTTTAGACACGTAGCACCGACAGAAATAGCCATCTATTTGTATTAAGGGTAGGGAAATCACAGTATCACAGACAGTCACAACACCATCGTCTTGCTAGGTTTAGTCGATGACTCTTTGCTAGCCATTTCTTGGCACCTTAGTATGAGTTTTTGTTGGTGGCTTGGCATTGCAAACGTATGTACGTAATCTTTATAAGTTCTTAAAACTAGTTAGTACTTTTTGCGTGGTGAGCGGCATATAGCTCTGATTTCAAAGTAAATTAGCTGCCTCAAGGGCGGAGCTCCCCATTCAAGCTGCCGTCTTGATCGCCTTCATCACTGGACTCCTATTTGATGGTATTCAAAGTTCTGATTTGTACTTAACTCTGAAGAATGACTACGGCTGATGTGTTCCACTAATGCAAGAAATTTCTTTAGGATTGTGGAAGATAGACTTTTGTGTTAAAATCAAACTTTAGAAAAACAGTGAGGCATATGAAAACATCACCATACATACAGTGCATGACATGTCCAGAACAATTAAAAAAAAGGATCCTGAAAACTTGAGCTCATTTGGATGAATGTGTGATTTTCTTGGATGAACCTGTGATTTTTTTTAATATACATCAGTGATTCTTGAGAATAGGGACAAAACAGGTCCTATGGATAAAGCACAAAATTTGAATAAAATATACACAAAATATAATTTTTTTAAATATCTGACTAAACTAACCTGGGTCATGTGAGCACAACAATGTATATTTTCCTGGTGTTTGCGGAATATTTTTTTTATTTCAATCTGAAAAGACTCAGATGAGAAAAGGGAACAATTAAAAGATTTAATGACAGGAATGAATAACAGTTCTTTGGCGCTCGGACCCCGGTAGCTGATTTGAGCTGAGATTTGATGTGAATTAGGGATGCTCTCCCCTGGGACCTGACACTGGTAGTGGTGGTCAGGAAAGGGTGTTATCCTAGAGAGCCGAAGGATGTGGGAGGAGAAGGGGTGGTGGTGGGTTGAACACAGCTGGGAGGCGGCTGACGGCTTGGGTGTGGATCCTTTTATGCAGAGCCTGATTGCTGATTGGACGCGTCGGGTGAGGTCCAGTGCTGAGGTTGGAGAATGAGCTTGACGCAGATGGGCAAACGGAGGGGGCGGAGTCTTCCAGCCTGAACTTAACTATTGGCTACATTTTATACATTGTAGTCGGTGGATGATGCCTGTAAAATCCCTTGTCCAGGAGCAGAACTCAATACATTATAATAGCTTAAAACAATTAAAGAAATACTAAAATTATATATTATGACAAGTATAAATAGTCATATACATAATTATAAAAGTATCAATAAATTGAATTAATAATTTTTATATATTTTCCAACTCAATTGAAATTTGTCCCTAGTTTTTGTCAACACCGTCAGAAATGAAAAGAATGTAAAAAAAAATCAGGCATTATTGGGGGCACCAGAACATGTGAGGACCCCATGACCACTTCCCTTCTCTTCCTTTGCTAAGAGGGCTAGTTAGCTCTGGTTAGCTTATGTTATTCTTTAGTTTTTTCTTCTTTTTATTCCTACGTTGTTTGTCACAACCATGATGTGTCAACACCATAACTGACAATTTACAAAACTTTGATGAAATTTTGTGAAATAAAAGCTTAATTTTGGTATAATGTAAAGATTTCATGGACCTGATGAGCTACAATACAATGACAGTCTTCAGAATAACATCATATTAATTGAGGTAGTTTGGCATTTCATCAACTCCGTCAAATGTCAACTCCATCAGAGTTTTTGTGACTCTTTCAGTGAAATTGTTGTCAAATTTCACTTAAATGTGCAGTTAATTAATTTTAATGTATTTCACATAAATTGCATTACTTTATATGTATCATGTATTTTATTTTAGGGATTTTAAAAATCATTTCATATTTATTTTTGTCAGATGGTGATGACAAAGTTCTGGGTCAGGTCAATTAAAAATGTAATTTTTAAAAAAAAATTGCAACTGGGAGCCTGTACCTTAGCATCTTCACATTTCCAAAACATTATTTGTCATATAATGTTGAGAAATAATTAAAAAAAATATATGGGAGAATTAAAACCCATTTTGTCCCTATTCTCAAGAATCACAGATATATTTTTTGATGTTTGGAGGTCAGATGAAGCATTTTTTCCTTTTTTGTAAATAACGCCCCCTAGTTCAACCAAGGTCAGTATAAGGTAAAGTCTTTGTGCAACGTTTAGGGTTGGGGTCACCTGTTTTTGTAACAAATTTAGCAATTTTACAGTGTCACATAGTGATGGATGATGACAAAAACAAACGAGACATGGTTAATATTGTGTTTGTACTTCCCAGTACAAAGAAAATAGCAACATTTTATGGTTTCAAAATGATGGAAAATTGAGTAGCAATGTATAATTAGTATTATGTTATAATTTTTAAAAAAGTGCCACTATAACCTTTATATGTCTTCTTGTGATAGGTTTTGGCTAATTCATTCTTAATGGCTGTCTGCTGAAAAAAAATCCCACCAAAAATCTTTTGAACAGTGGCTCATCTGCTGGAGAATCTTTCTAAGAAATTTAATTTTTCCCACATCAGTTTTCCACATCTTCAAGTTTTGCAGTTATAAGCTGAGACATGTATAACTGAGTAGAAGTGTGAGTACTGAACCTGGATACCAAATAAAAGTTTTAAGTTTCAGGGGGCTATGAGTTTCAGAGGAGAAACATAAGAATGTAAAAACTAAGTAAAAACAACAATAGGGTTCTCTGCTCCACTGGCAGCAGGCAAATGGCCATGCCTTGCATGGGCCGTGCGCTCGCTTCCGCGGTCTCAGAACCCTGATAATAACAATAATGGAAATGTATACAAAAAAAAAAGGGTTCCCTGTTCTGCTGGTAGCAGGGTAACAGCCATGCCTTTCATTGACCGTCTGCTCATTCTGCAGGCTTGGAACCCTAATGAACCTTTTAATCAATTGTATCTATGTTAAATTAATGTTTTTTGGTCATAGTATGATTTGTATACTGCTTTGTATTCCATAATATGATTTGAATATATTTTTCTGTGTTTTGTGTCGTTTCACTTTCACACTTTTTTGCATTAAATCCTCTTCAGTTGCAGCAGCAGCCTGTTCCCGGAAGAAAGTGGTGCAAGACACAGATTAGCTAACTTAGCAACAGTACATATGCCCACAATGTGCAAATGTACATTGATGCAGGACTGTCATGCATTTGAAAGCTCTTGGAGCAGAAAAAAATCCTGAAAAATTGCCTACTCAGTCATTGTGCACAGTGGTCTGGTGAAGCCCAGGTCAAGAGAAGTGCAGGAGTGGGGAGATTTGATGGAGGGAAGGTGCCAGGGGGCAAAGAACCCATTAGAAGTGACTGCAGTTTTAGTATCTCTTGTTTTTTTCTACATGTACAAAAATAGAAAAGATCCCTAAAATTTGCCAGTTTGTGCTAAAATTCTCAAAATAACGCCAAATAACCAAACTTGCTTCTGCTTTATAATGGATTTTTTTTCATGCTGTTCTATTGAACTATACATGTGGAAAACAACATTAAACATTAAGAGCACATATTTTCTACCATAGTGCCACCTACTTGTGTATGTGCCTGAATATTTATACTTAAGTATTAATGTCGGTATTGAAGCTGGATACCTAATAAACGTTGTAATGAGTTACAGTTGGTAGGCTGTAGTAGTAGTTTCAGAGGATAATAATAATAATAATAATAATAATAATAATAATAATAAAGAAGACCAAAAGCAATAGGGTTTCCTGGTCTGGGCTTCTGTGGGCTCAGAACCCCATAGAATGGAAAAATGGAGTAAAATCAACAGGGTTCCCTTCTCCACTGGGAGCAGGTAAACAGTCACACCCTCAACTGGTCGCCACTCGCTCACATACACTAATAATGCAAAATAAACTCATAACAAAATCAAACGCTTTTCCCTTTGTTTGCTTGATTGAAAGAGAAATTAATGGTTATTTTGTTGTTTAGTATAACTTGCATTGTAAAAAAGCTCAATACTTTTTTATCTATACAGTTTTTAAATTTATTAATAAATTTATAAATTCTCAAATTTGTTTGGATAATTTCCAGTGATCTTAGTAGTTACTGGGATAATTTATTCAAATAAATTATCCAAAGTTATTTGGATACTTTGCTGCGTGAGGCAACAAAGGCTTTGTGGGTGAACATTTCTACATTAAAAAAAAACAGTTTTGCTCATGACTGTAAGTTGATCTACTTTGTGTTGGCTTGTTAAAATGTGGAAACCACTACTTTTACTTTCCCTGTTTTGATTTTTTTTTCACTCATCACTCCTTTCCTTCCCTATATCAGCATTGGTTGTTCCTGATGGGCCACTTGAAAAGGTCGGGCATGGAGACCAATTGGGCAGTGAGGAGGATTTCTTGTACGAGGAGTTTTATTCTTCTGGACATCGATTTGGACACCCAGGAGGAGGTGGAGGAGAGCAGCTGGCCATTAATGAGGTACTTATTTGGAGATAATTCCCTAACTGGTAAATTATGGGTTTTCACCAGTATCAAGATCAACCCTCTGCAACTCACAAAAGCCATTTACATTTTATCTCCATAATACAGAACAAGTTACCAGGAAAATTCCTCCAATTTCAAAATGATAAGTTCCACAAGGGTCTGTTCTTGAGTAAGTTATTGGGTAACTATGTGCGTATGCTGAGTTTTTGATTTCAGAAAGTCAGATAGCCATTATGCTGAATTAACTTACTCTGTGAAAAAACCCAGTTTGTCCTGTAGATGCTGGAGAGTAAATACTCTGGAGAAATATCCATCGGCAGAGGGTGATCAAACCGGGATTAGTTTTATCATTCCCAGATTAATATGTTTTTGAGCTTTACTGTTTGTTCTTCACCACAGTCAATTTAGCTCAATGAAATTTCAGGCTGCACTAACTTATGTAATTACAGTCTTTGTTTTACACTTTGTTTGAATGCCAATCATTGTGACTTGAACATTTGTAAGTAACTATCTGAAAACTGGGCTGTACTGCTGTACTGTGCGTCTTTATGGGTCTTTTCAGGAATCGAAAAAAGCCAAGCTTTTGGAGTTGAACTTTTGTGTCTTGGCTCCCAAACGGCTAATAATTTTTTATCGCCTCAACCCCCATAACCCCAAACATTAACATAACTTTTCATATAGGAACGTTTTATATGATACATCTTTTTGTTTTCAATGTCCCCTATATGAGAAGCCTTATACTTAATTTTATGTATTGTTCTGTTATGAAAACAGACATTCTTACTTTTCCATATTTTAATCAAACTTATTTTTTAACAAAAACAAATGGTTAACTTATTTGGCATGTTAATAAACTATATCTGCAACCAAATCCACCAAACAAACACATAATAATGATATATTATTATGATATCTTTAATCTTCACCCAGATGCTGCTTCTCTTTTATTGCTGTCAGTTTATATTTATGGGTTTTGCACCACACTCTCCTTGTCATGAAGTTGAGGTGAGGTGGTGAGAGAGAACGCAGACGGAGCCCAGGGTGCAGATGAATGATGATGAATATTTAATGATGAGAAGCTCACAACAGTCCAAGAACTGGCAACACGGCAGAAACGGAGGCTAAGCTCATACATACAGAGCAGCTGGAACTAGAGCCAACATCGACTCAGGGCAAACAGTTCAACTGACGACGACTAATAGTACAGACTCTTAGGACTTAACAGTTCAACTGAATAGACTAAAGGTCAACAATGAACGACATACGACAAGGATCTGATAAAGAACAGAGACAACAGGTGGGCTTAAATACACACAGGGTAATTAGAGAGACTAGACATATCTGGGAACAATCAAGACGGCACAGAGACTCAGGGGAAAACAGATCAAAACAAAGAAAAACCTCAAAACTAAATACACAGAAAAACACAGATCCTTACACTCCTCTTCACCAATTTCTGTTTACTGAGGAAATACGCTCAACTAACTTGTGAGCTCGGTATAGGGGGGTTAAAGTTATGACAATTCTAAGGGCCCTTGACGACCGGGGTCCTCCACAAAAAACAAAAACAAAAAAAAAATTAAAAAAAAAGTTGGGGCCCTGTCAATTACTGTTATTGTGTTTTTTAAAAATTGTTTTTAGCAGTAAAAATTAAATGTTACCCCTCCCAGACCAACAAAAAGCACACATATATATTTACACTGAACTCCCCCCTGGATCAGCATGAAATGGTTTGTTCCTGCTTGGCGCACTTGACGTGACGTTTTCAACAGCAGTCAGTAGAAGACAAGAACCACTGTGGCAGTTACTATCATAGACATAAACACGTAGACGCCTCATGGAGGGTCGGCCCGTTGCTGCGAGACGTCACAGCGTCCGCCATATTGAATGTGGAATATGTGCCAGTAGCTAATACAAGTGAATGGACCGAACTTTCTACAAAGTGTTTTAAGTTGATTCCTGCCATTGACACATTTTCTCACACATGAATATATTTGGCAATCAAAGAAATCACTAAAGAAAGTTTCTAACTTTTGATGTGATTATTGAATTGTTTTGGGGCATTTCTGAATAAAGAGAACAATGTTTTATTAGATAGAAATGATTCTGATCATTTTTATATTGAAATTGATAAACAGACACACTTTTACAGTGTTTTATTAAAGAATATATTTACATAATTCCATAATTTAATGTGCATTTAACATTTCAAGACAAGAAACAAATAATTTTCCTGTATTTATTTTTTATACATTATTGAGAAATGACTTTTGATTTATAAATCAGTCATTGTCAAACATTAAACTACATATTTTTCTTACTTTTTTCCAGATAATAAATATTTATTACAGTTTGTCAACTCTGCTATTGACAGCAGAGTGAAAATAATTCTAACAGAGTTAATTATTTTTATTTCATTACAAAAGCTACATTAATACACTAACACTTCAGATTGAGATCTTTAAAAATACACAAAAAGTGAAAGAATAAAACATTTATTTATTATACTGGGAACACTGGTCACAGGCTTCAGTCTGCTGGTCACACTGGGAGAACTCAATGACTTCTGAGACGTCCTGGTTCACAGGCTAAAGCCAAGTATAAAAGAGAAATTATCCAAAAGTGAAATAGAAAATACATACACGTTTCCTTCATATTCAGAAAAAGACATTTTCAGCACTTTGGGCTCTGACTCGTAGCATCTTTATAGCTAAACACCGACATGGTGAAGCTGAGCTGGAAACAGACTGAAGACCAGCAGCTCCAGCTCTGATCCTGACTGATCTTTACTCACTAAATCCTCTGGTTTTTAATGAACTTCTCCTCTAACAGCAGTTTTTCCATCAGTTCTCATTAGAAAACAGTATGAAAACGTTAGCTGCTACGCTAACAATCAGCGATTACTTCGGGCCAATTTAGTTACATAGGAAATATTTCTTGGTTGTTTAGAAGCGAATTTCTGGCTGCAAAGTCAAGTAATTCTGATCTTTCATCCTTACCTGTGGAAGGTAATGCCAATGAATCCAGTTTGTTTCGTAAAACGGTTGAAACACACAGCAAAGGACTTAAGGAGCTCCGATCGCCCTGCTGCCACATAGAAGATGGCGACGCTGTTACGTATGACTCAGCGCTCCATGAGGGGTCTAGTATTCATGTCTATGGTTTCTATGCTGCCTAGAAAAATAATGAAGTCAAGTTTTCAAAAAAATAGAGATAAGAGAGAGAAAAAGACAAGAGTGTGAATTTGTAACCCAGTTTTTCTCTAAGAGAGGTGAGTAGACTGTGTGAGATTATCAACCATTCAGCAAAGTTAGCCCAGCTACAGACTACTGTTTGCTTCCATAGCACCACCATACCATCATAAGCCCTCTTCCTCCCTCTGTCCTAGTGTAAAAGATGAGCAACACTGTGTCCTATGACAACGTAGTTAGCATCATTCCAGGGAATCCATAGGGATTTCTCTGTCTTTGCTCTTTTTACAATTACACAACAAAACATTATATTTGTTGCTGACAGAAATTCAAACAATCTTTATAAAATGATAAGAAAAAACATCCTCCTGTCTGGACTCCAGCCAGACCACATAGTTTTACCTTGGCTTACGTTTAAATTACAGATATACGTTGCCATGTTCCTCCTTAGTGAGATTAAAGCTGCAGTATGTAACTTTTATTAAAAAAAAAATTCACATATTTGTTAAAACTGTCATTGGGTTGTGACAGTATGGCATGAGAGATAATTTGTGAAAAAAATATTTCCTCTACCTTCTCCCAGTACTCTCTTGAAACAACCAATCAGAGGCAGGAGGCGGGTTTTAGCGCTGTCGATCACAATCTCGTGACTGCTCATCCTTCTTTCCCCTCGCTGTGTGCCATGCTGCAGCTAGCATAGCACAGAGCTGTGCAGATTCAAACTGTGAATGCTCAGTTTAGTTAGCATAGCTACCAATGACAGCAGATAAACAGTTTTCCTGTAACAATAGGTTGTTTCTCTGCCATTAGCACATTTAGCAGTGAGTGAATGAGGTTGATTAACAACACTAAGACGCTCCTTCTGGTTCTGATTGGTTGTTTTTGGATAGTAGTGCAGGGAGGAGGTGAAGGAGATAGTTTTTTTTCCCACAGATTATCTGTCTCATAGCAAACCGTCATAACATGGTGACAGCTTTAACAAATATGGAGATAGACTCAAGAAACTTTAACAGTCGTTGCGGAGGGGGGGGCCCAATTAAATTTTTTGTCATGGGGCCCAAGATTCCTGGCGGCGCCGCTGCTTGTGTCTGTCTCCCTCTCTATTTTCACATAATAGTATGATCTCATATCCTCGCATGTGATTTACTACAAGGCTGCCATGCGAATTAAAACAAAGTTCCGCCGTGAGCAGAGATGACTCCATTCATCTGAACCACCGAAGGAAGGAATTAAGCAGAAAAAGAGGAAAAAAGTATGGAGACGTTGCTCTCCATCTTCCACTCTCTGTCTCTATAGACAGACAGAGAGTGGTGTGGGTGTTGCACTTTTTTCCCTTCGGAAATGTTTATTGATACTCAAACAGTTAATTACAGCACCAACTTTCAGAATAAAATTTAAAAAAAATTCCCATTAAATTAGACTAAAAAAAGAAAGGTGGGACATTTAAAAAAAGTTTGTGTGTTTAAAGTTGAGCAGGAACAGGGTGACTCCCAACGAAGCTGGGAGCTGTCCCGCTCTTCCAAACAGCTGGTGATGAGAGGGGATCCCGCTCTGATGCTCCTTCCTGCCTGTGGTAGTCCTTATAATAGGGACAATTGTAAGAGAAAAAATGATCATGAGATGAAATCACTGCTCTTTCACTTGCACTTGTATTGAGCGTGGAGAAGAGAGCACCAGTCCCCCTAGTGGACTCTTTTGGTTGTGGCACTAACTCACCCCTCTTCCAGACAAAGGATTTAATGAAATATTTTGCACATTTTAAATCAAACTAAGTAATGCAGATAATGAAAATAATTGAATCTAATATTAATCAGGTCAAATTAATCAATATTATACCTTCCAAAACTTGGCTCACCTGGAGAGTCAGGCCGCCACTGCTGGGACTTCTGATCTTTGTCCAAATGAGCGCAGAGGTAATGCTTCATTGTGGCTGTGTCCTTGGCGCACCACCTGCAGCTGATGTTATTGCTGCTGCCGTTCGGATGCACGGACGTCCTTGCCAGCAAGTTTCCGGAGGTTCCTATGTGGGGTCTTTAATGGTGGCTAGGGTGATAACATGCTGTGGGACTCCATAACCGCTCTGACATGGACAATCCCATGAGCCACCATCCATGACAGGTCCTGGAGTCTGTTTGGAAAGACGGGACGGCTCATATTTGCACCAAACTAGGGTTTCTCCATACGGGAGGCTACACAACTGAATCACTGGCTCCTGGCCCTGAACAACAGGAATAAAAAAGTGATAGTTAAATAAAAAAATTACATCTGTCCAGACTACAACTATAAATAAAACCATGTGTGCCAATTTTAAAAGTTTAAAAACAGCCAGTTCAGATGTTGTCTTGTGAACTGAGTTCTTCCTCAACCTCCCACGGTGGTGGAAGTCGGGACTGAGCTCTGTTCCCCCTTCAGGTTCTCGGATTCGGCCGTTTTTCTACAGCCAAATCCTTCATTGAGTCCTTCGAGGTTGAGTGCTGAGCTATATTCAAGAAAAGGACCTCATTGGGTGAACAGGAGGGGAAAATCCTGGATTCCTCCCCAGATGATCCATCTGAGATTTCCTCCAGTGTTCCCCTTTTCTCCATTATGATGGTTGCGTTTTAGGACAGGGCTGATGCCGGCCTCTTTGCCAGCTGGGCATCAAGGACGGGGGAATCATCGCGACTCTCTGATCGTATTTCCTCATAATCCAAACTAGCTCTGCCATCAGTTTGTAGATCCCCTACCTCACTGGATGTTTCGGTGTGGGGGACCACTTCCTTCCCCTCTTCTTTTCCCGCCTCTGCTCCTCCAATCAGAAGACTTGGCGTGAAGTTTGAATTTTCTGGCCCTGCAGCATCAATTAGTTCATTTATCGGCTCACCTTGGCCTGCCTCCTTCTTTTGTTCCATTTCTTTTCTGCTCTTTAATTTGTTTCCAAATGATTTGGGGCAGTCTTTGAACAAATGGTCTGTTCCCACACAGATAACATTTACAACTATTTGTACACTGTTCAAAAGTGTGTCCTACTTCCCTACAATTTCCAAAAAAGATCTTATCACATGCTACAGCCAATGCATGCAAATGACCATGATCCATGCATTTGCGGGACAATTTCCCATTGCTTAATGGGGACCCGCCAAGCGCAGTTCCAGATGCCATCCGCATCCCACACCTTCATAGCCTGGCCTTTCAGAGTGCAGTATCTACCCAGCCACATACAAATGTCTTCAGCAAAACAATGTCGCAACAAAGGACATATTCTTTGGGGACAGAGAAAATAAAGAGGAAGAAGAGAAAAAAAATCTAAGATCAAGGTATGTTCGCAATTTTCTTGGTACGGAACCCCCTAAGGGACATGGAGGATATTTTTTCTCTTGCGTTGCGATCCCTCGCAATACTTTTGCGTTACTTTGCAATAGGTTTTACATTCTCTCGCAATAATGCATCAGTTCATGCGGCATAACTGAATACTGAAAGTCTTTCTTACGGTGGCCACCGTACCTTCTGGTACAATATAAGGTTTCTATAAAGATTGTCCATGTATGTTAATATTCTGTTTTATACCTGGGATATCTAAAGTTTTATACCTTTTTCTTTTTGATAGAAATGCACCACACACATATAAACAGAAAGTTCCCATAAGAAGCAAAGAAAGAAAAAATACATCCAAACTATTTGGATTTCTGAGTTATTTTCAAGGGGTAATAAAGTTATCTAACAGTTTTGATTGTGTCTTTTTTGTGTTGGTAGTCTGAATGGTTAATATAAACCCGTTTTCATGTGTAGATCCATCTCTACCTTATACAAATAGACAAACATGCAGTGAATTCAATGATTTTCAATCAATTTTTTGCACCTAGGAGATAAGAATATATAAACACGTTTTCACTGAGGCTCTTTAAATGTGTATGTATTTGAAATTTTAAACTGACATTTGTGAGAAACCTAACGGTCCGTTTTAACAGCCACACATTTATGCTGGCATCTTTGTATTTGTGTGAAACTGAGTTTTAACTTTTAAACAAGTTGATTCTCGTGGTTGATCTGAGATGGTAGTTGTTAAACAGACCATAGGAGAGAAGGTCGCTGGTTATGAAGTTTGTTATAAAGTAAACAAATTTGTTGCTATTTTACTAAGTAAACCCTAATTAAATCTGACTGTTTAACCTCCATAGCAACTTGGCTGGAAACTGCTTTGGAGATCAGAAAAGCTCAGAGGGGTTAACTTTACATCATTTTTTTTATGTTGACACCTCTGAGAGATCTAGAATTGTAAGGTTGTTTAATATCAAGGTGAAGAAAACTCAGTAGATGCTGGTCAGCCCTTAGACATCCAGAGACCCCATAAATGATTTAATTGTAACACAGACCATAGATCTAAAACTTTAGCAGTCATTTATTGACAATGACAATGCTATTAAATTTGATTTAATGCATTCAGCAGAAATAAAATAAAAAACTTAATTGTACATTTAAGAAGTTTACTTTGTAAAAGTGCCAAGAATCATCTTGGTAGTTTGATTGTTGACCATGGCTACCATATGGTCAAGGTTTCCCCCCAAAAAACTTGCTAAGCCTGGTGGTTGGGCGCAAGGGCAGTCATTCATCCACCAGCCCGTCATGTTTTTGAGTTAAAAATTTTTTTAAATTGACAGGAAATTTGAAATATCACTTGATAATTGAGTTATTGAGCTACTGAAAGATTGGGAGATTAATACCTAAACACCAACTATAAAGCCTTAAAAAATGCAACAAATTTAAAGAGATTTAAAAAAGTAAAAATTGCTTATCGCCTGTTGTAGGCACAAATAAAGCCTGATGGCCCGCCATGCTTAAAATACATTGGGGGAAACCCTGATGGTGCTATTTGTAACCTTTGTGTTTGAGCTCAGTTTGTTCACAGATACAGTAGAGTAAATAATAGCCAATAATCAGTGGTTGATTTTAAGCCTGGCCAATTAACCTCGGTCCCCTCTCACAGCACAGACTTCACTAAATCCATATTTAAACACTGATGTTCTTCGTAAAAGGGAGGGCTAAATCTAGATTCTGCCTAAAGCCACATGCCTCCTTGGAGCAAAGCTGCATGAAGACCTAGCCGATGCGATATGATGCGCATCTCTGCGCTGGAATCTATCAGTTAGGCATGTGCAGAGGAGGGCAGAAGGTGTGGGCGGAGGGGGGTTGAACCCATGCCCCTTTTATCTTTGATGCCCCTAGTGCAGTTTAATGATTTTTTTCTTTTGATTTATTGATTTATTTACTTATTTATTTTAAATCTGCCAGGAAGCCTGTTTGCTGCCCTGGCTCCAGACGAGTTTAACGCGGGGGCCATTAGTTTATTGTGGGGGGGCAAAATGAATTTACGTAGAAATAATAATATTACTCAAGTAAAAGAAAAAGGTACAGTGCAGTAAAACTACTCACATAAGTAAGTTTTTTTCCAAAAAAGTTAATGTAACAAGTACTACCCACTTTTGAACATAGACAAAAAAACGCTAGTAGCGTACAGGCTACTTGTTAACAAGCTTAATGTGCTGTATTGATATTAGCTAGTCATCTTTTAGCTAACATTACCTGTATCCAACAGCTTTACTCAATTCAGCCGATTAGTTTGGGGGAAAAAACTGCAAAAGTCTTTGCATTTGCTGGTTTACTGCCATGATTCTAACACACACCTGAGTAGCTCTGCCCAGCAGCAGCAGGTCTCCTTCGCTGCCCCATAGGCGTAAACCCAGTATGAGCCTCTTAACGCTCATGTTGCGTTAAAAGGCAGCTCAGAAAAACAGGTCATGACTTGTTAACAATGATTAAACTGTTGTAACGGCTGAAAAAAGGCTCAGTTATGGGAAGTGTGGAAGCCCCTACTGTATCAAATTGATATAGGAATTACAGAGTTGGCCACTTTAAGGTAAAAACAACAAACAGTTTCCAGTCCAGGGGGGACACGTCTGACTCTGTGCCGCCGGGTCTGCCTGTTCGTGCCCCTCAACGACAGTACTTAGCCAAAAAAACAGTTTATAAAAATAAATTAATCTGCCTTCCCTCTGTCTAATAATGCCTTTGAACAGATTCTCATGTATTGAGAATGATGGGGTGACATACTTGTGCCATAAAATTAGCATATGACAATAAAAAAAGTTTCCCGGGCAAGTTTTTTTCTTAGTATTATGCTGAATGATATAATATAGCCCAGCTTTACACAGAACATGTCCCAAGGAATTACCTGTGTTAGTGACACCCATGACTGTAACAAATTTTACAGCACTGCTGAAGTTCATTCATTTTTGTCTCTGTGCACCACCCACGTTCGTTAACCCAGTTTCAGGACCCGACCAGAACCCCTCAGTGTAAATTAGCTTGAGAAAGTATGAGATTTGGTTATATAAAAACAGGCTTTAATGCCGATAAATGATCAAATGTTACAAGTCATATATGTCATAGAAATGGCACAGATACAGTGTTGCATTCACCATCCAGGGCTGGACCACACGTAGCTCTCCTTAGGGCTTAGCTCACCAAGTGAGACATGGACTGTAGCACGAGTTTAGCTTTTAATTCTTCTCTGCAATCTGTACCCTCCAACGGCAGTTTAATCAGTTTCTGTCTGTTTACATATGACTGGCTGCAGTCACACATAAACATGGTTTTGTAAGCTGCAGCGTGTGCGTGTAAGCAGAAGAGGAGAAAAGGAGGAAAGAGGAAAACTCATACTCATGACAGCACATATCAAAAATGTTTTTGCAAAACAGAATAAAAGGCAAGTATTAAAGTTTAGCGTCACTCATGCCTCATCTTGTGGGCTTGGCTTTCAAGAGACGTTGTGAAACATGTTAAATTAGGATGATCAAAATTCTGCTGAGTTGCAAAGAACGTTCAGCCAAAACTGAAGAAAATACAGAAAACATTAATATATTTGGTCAGATTTACGGACAACTTTCGATTACTGGTGAAACTTGCAAGTTTGTGCAAAATTTCTGCTAATAGCTGTGGTTGCAACATCACAACTCTCTGAAGGGACTGATTAAACTCAAATCCATCTATACACACATGCACATGCAGGCACTCACACACATATTCTGAATTGTATAATGTCACTACTGTCACTTCACAGATAGTTAGATTCTTATTACAAAAAGAAGTCTATGTTTTTTCCTTGCACTTAGATTCACACGTCAAATGCGCAAGTCCACTTGAAAAATGTGGTTTAGACGTTCTTGATCTCGAGTGAGAGTTCATACCCTTTGAGGTACCTAAAGAGGCTGAGAACCATTCGTGGGGAGCCCACAGCCTCAAAGAGTGAATCACCAACCTAAGAACTTGTGCGTTAACAGCTTAATCTTTTCATTATGTTATACAGCAGATAATTACTAACACTGAGTATTATATTCCCAGCAACTATGCAGTTACAAAACAGCACACACTTTTGTTTTAGATCAGTTTTTTATCCTGCATGGCCTCCTCTAGACCCTGCCCCTCTTCCTGTCAGCTCCTTACCCTACCCCCACTCTGCTTGAATCCCTCCCATGGGTTGTTATGCCCTTGTCTCAACCAGTCCGGTATCCAGGATGTGTTGACACACTGCACATTCTGATTGGCTGCCAGTGATGCAGGGGTGGGCACAGTTAAAAAGGAGGAAAAAAGACTCCCGATTCTGGTTGTTAGATGGATGGTTGAGGTAGCACAGATTCACGCAGCACTGAGCTCCATTTTAGAGTGAGCTCATAACAGAGATAGAAGGTACCGAGATTGAGAGATAGGAAAAAGCTTCAGAGAGAAAAATGTTCAGCCAGCCTAGAGCACTAGCAGGACAGAGTGAAAGAAGAATGTGCTAGAAAAGCATCGGACTGATACTAAGAAAAAGAAGAGAACAGAAACCAGGAGGCATGATCATGTATCGAGGAGAAGGAGTATCCCATCCCCCAGTTTTCATCCTCACATCCTGACCAAAGGGAGATTGAGACGAGGAGCTCAAAGGACAAGAAATCCTAAACTGGCTGCCGAGCGAAGAAAACAAGAGGGGAGTTTCCTGAACCCTAAAAGAAGAAAGAATCATTAAAGGAATGAATGGTGCTGAACACACATAAATAGCTTTGCAGATTCACACACAGATATAGATAGGCACATAGCCTCCACTGGCAGGCCGGGGCAACGCTGAGCATCGGCAAAGTGGCAGGAGAAGAAGGGGAGGTGACTGTCGGAGCCGAGCGGAGGTGGCTATCTGTTTTAGAAGACGACAAAGGTAGTCAAGGAGTGGGACAAGCTGACGCGGTGTGGTGTGGAGGCTCAGTGCTCAGAGAAAGGCGACAGGGAACAGGCGGTGGTGCTGAGGAGGAAGAGGAGGAAACCAGGGGACTGATGGCTCGTGGCAATGGCTCTGGGAGGTGGAACAGGCAGAAGATGGGATTCTTTAACACCCTTCTGCGCTGTAACCTACCCCCAGACACCCAAAAGGTGGTTGTGTTTGTCATCATGATGTTGCTTATTATCATTAATGTAGTGCTCATGTTCCTACTCGCCTTCCAGTAGACTGCACACACACCTATCCACTTTCTCTCTCTGAAACACATGCTCAGATAGAGACACATAGACTGTTACACCTAGATGGGTGAGGAGGCGAGCAGATAAACTGAGACACAAGAAGAATCACCGTATTATGAGAACACTGCGTGGATCGATGTGGGTGTCCTGTGGTGTCCATCATGCCAGCAAATCACAGGTACAACTGGAGGAATGGAAGATCATGTAGAGTAAGAATGCATGACGTTTCTTCATATGTATTATCCAAAATAACTGGATTCTGGTAATAACCTCAGCTTGTTGGTTGGCTGCTCTGAATTACACTGTCTCAAATCCTCAGTTATGATGATGGTGATGATGATGCAGTGTGTTTTCATCTCAGCTGAACTGTTTTTGTATTAGCTTATTGTATTTTTATATTCTGTCTTACAGCTCCCTTGAAAACAGTACAAAAACTTACACCTCCATATGAGGTTGAAGTGCTGAACCAATAATCTGTAAAACACACATTTTGCATGTAGTTACGGTTCCGACAAAGTTTGGTTCAAATGCAGATATTCAGTTTATGAATGAAATTAAATTCTCAAACAATAGTTACTATTAAGTAATTTGCTCTTGCTCTGAAGCACTGTTGCACAGAAGATCAGCAAGATAATAGCTATTCAACAATATAGCTCCTCATTAAATGTTGTAAAAGCATACAACTTTACTGCATACTTTTATGTAATCCACTGAGATCAATTGGTGACTTGAAAACTGCAGCGTTGATCTGAACTGTGAGCTCTCTGTCCTTATTGCTGTGCTTTAAATGTAAGCAAAGTTGTGCACTTTTATCAACAGTTGCTCAGACCTTAGTTGCTGAGCAACTGAAGGCACTTTTCCTCTAGACTGCCTCTTGCTGATATTAGTCCCAGTCCACCCTGATCAGATTTATTTCCATTAGCAGATCCAGCGCAGCTCTGCCTGGCTTTTCTCTGATTTTTGTACCTACTTCAGAGGTAGTACTAGCAGAACCATGCCAAGAGCTGCACCGAGGCGATTTGATTGACAGCTGAAGCTATTCGTGAATTGGCTCATGATTACCTCATGGCAAACTTTAAACGATATTATAGTTTAGCTGTGGAACGCAGACTGTCTGCTATCAGAGAGCTGCTCAGTACGGAGGAGTGTAATTAGGAGTATTACTATGAGCAGCGCCAGGAACATGTGTTAAATTTTGCAGCAGAATGACCATGGTTTAGCAGCGCAGCAAGCTGCTTGTTTCTCTGAAGAATGGGCAAAAATAAAAAAAAGAGAAATGTTGCAGCTGTGGTCATTTTCTATCGGAGCTGCGGTTTTGCTCTGGCAGTGTGAAACACCGGAACTACATAATACTACCTTGAGATGTGAATTTTACTTTCCCTCTGGATTAAAAAATTAAATACATTTCATGTATAGCTATTGGCTTACATCTTTTAACTTCACTACCCAAATCCAGAAGGTTGCACAAAAATAAAGCGGCAGAATATAATTATAATTCTATGCTTAGTGAAATAATCAGCTGATCTGAGTCTTCATCATTATGTTTGCGTCAACAATGAATTTCTAAAAGACAAAATGAAACCTGGGTTTATTTCAGTGCATCAGAACCACAACCTCGAGATTCTCCATTGCTGAGTGTGGGTGCTAACATCAGCAAAGAGTTGAGCTCAGCTGTTGCATGCTCATGGTTCGCCCACAATAGTGAGGAATAGACCTTATAATGGTTCTGGGGTCGAACGAAACCACACACTTAGTGTTAGTGTCCGACTTGCTATTGGAAAAGCACCCACATTTTTCAGACCAGATATGGTGAAGTGACTTCACACCCTATTCAGTTGATAGTAGGGTGTAAACGTTCTGTGTGTAGATCACAGAACGAAAAAATAATCTGAAAGGAACCTTTGTGAAAAAACCTGAACCTGTGCTAGTTTCACATTTTCAAAGAAAATTGAAATTTCTCCCTATTTTCT
Source organism: Poecilia reticulata (assembly GCF_904066995.2). Classification (NCBI taxonomy): domain Eukaryota; kingdom Metazoa; phylum Chordata; class Actinopteri; order Cyprinodontiformes; family Poeciliidae; genus Poecilia; species Poecilia reticulata. The sequence goes on along the minus strand of NC_088849.1, from coordinate 57,968 downwards.
TCAATTTTTTTATATTTTACATTCGAATGTGTTGAACCAGAGTGCTGTTCAGTCAGTTATTGCTGGTCATTGACTCTTAGGTAACTATTGCATAATGAAAATAATATTGGATTTTCATCTTTTATCCATCAATCCATACATCCATTTTCTGCCGCTTATCCGGGGTCGGGTCGCGGGGGTATAGGGCAGCCTTGGCGTAGTCCAACTCTCACCGGAAACGAGCCTGACTTAGTGCCAGCAATGCGGACCAGATTCTGACACCGGTCATACAGGGACCTGACAGCCTGAATCAAAGGGCCCGGTACCCCGTACTCCCGGAGTACCCCCCACAGGGCCCCCCTGGGGACACGGTCGAACGCCTTCTCCAAGTCCACAAAACACATGTACACTGGTTGGGCGAACTCCCATGCACCCTCCAGGACCCTGCTGAGGGTGTAGAGCTGGTCCAGTGTTCCACAACCAGGACGAAAACCACACTGCTCTTCCTGAATCCGAGGTTCGACTATCCGACGGACCCTCCTCTCCAGGACCCCTGAATACACCTTACCAGGGAGGCTTAAGAGTGTGACCCTCTGTAATTGGAGCACACCCTCCGATCCCCCTTTTTAAACAGGAGGACCACCACCCCAGTCTGCCAATCCAGGGGAACTGCCCCCGATGTCCATGCGATATTGCAGATTCGTGTGAGCCAACACAACCCTACAACATCCAGAGCCTTAAGGAACTCCGGGCGGATCTCCTCCACCCCCGGGGCCCTGCCACCGAGGAGCTTTTTGACCACCTCAGCGACCTCGTCCCCAGAGATTGGAGAGCCCAACCCAGAGTCCCCATGCTCAGCTTCCTCAACAGAGGGCATGTTGGTGGGATTGAGGAGGTCTTCGAAGTATTCCACCCACCAGCCCACAACGTCCCGAGTTGAGGTCAGCAGCGCACCATCCCCACTATAAACAGTGTTGGTGCTGCACTGCTTCCCCCTCCTGAGACGCCAGATGGTGGACCAGAATCGCCTCGAAGCCGTACGGAAGTCTGTCTCCATGGCCTATCCAAACTCCTCCCACGCCCGAGTTTTTGCCTCAGCGACAACCCGAGCTGCATGCCACTTCACCCGCCAGTACCCATCAGCTGCTTCTGGAGTCCGACAGGAAAAAAAGGCCCAGTAGGACTCCTTCTTCAGCTTGACAGCATCCCTCACCGAAGGTGTCCACCAACGGGTTCGAGGGTTGCCGCCGCGACAGGCACCAACAACCTTGCGGCCGCAGCTCCGATAAGCCGCCTCGGCAATGGAGGCACGGAACATGGTCCACTCAGACTCAATGTCCCCCACCTCCCCCGGAACGTGTTCGAAGTTCTGCCGGAGATGAGAGTTGAAGCTCCGTCTCACAGGGGACTCCGCCAGACATTCCCAGCAGACCCTCACTACATGTTTGGGCCTGCCAGGTCTGACCGGCTTCCTCCCCCACCACCCGAGTCAACTCACCACCAGGTAGTGGTCAGTGGACAGCTCTGCACCTCTCTTCACCCGAGTGTCCAAGACATACGGCCGCAGATCCGATGAAACGATGACAAAGTCAATCATCGAACTGTGTCCTGGTGCCAAGTGCACATATGGACACCCTTATGCTTGAACATGGTGTTCGTGATGGACAATTCGTGACGAGCACAGAAGTCCAACAACAGAACACCACTCGAGTTCAGATCGGGGGGACCGTCCCTCCCAACCACGCCCCTCCAGGTCTCACCGTCATTGCCCACGTGAGCGTTGAAGTCCCCCAGTAGAACAAGGGAGTCGCCAGGAGGGGCCCTCTCCAGTACCCCCTCTAAGGACTCCAAAAAGGGTGGGTAATCTGAACTGCTGTTCGGCCCGTAAGCACAGACAACAGGCCCTTCCGACAGGTGGTGAGCCCATTGGAAGGGGACCCACGTCTCCTCTTCGGGCTGAGCCCTGCCGGGCTCCGTGGGTAAAAGCCCGGCTACCAGGCACTCGCCATCATGCCCCATCTCCAGGCCTGGCTCCAGAGTGGGGCCCCGGTGACCTGCGTCCGGGCGAGGGAAAACCAAGTCCAATGTTTGTCTCCATCATAAGGGGTCTTCAGGCTGCGCTTCGTCTGGTTCTTCACCTAGGACCTGTCTGCCTTGGGTGACCCTACCAGGGGCATAAAGCCCCAGACAGCATAGCTCCTAGGATCATTGGGACACTCAAACCCCTCCACCACGATAAGGTGGCAGCCCAAGGAGGAGGGTCTCATCTTCTAAATATACCTTCATTTGTATTCAACAATAGGACAGCCTATTTTTAAATTTATATTTATGAACTGTTTTTCCTTTATATGACTTGGACGTTGCTCAGCAACTAAAGTCTGAGCAACTGTTAATAACAGTGCACAACTTTGCTTACATTTAAAGCACAAACATATAAATTTTTCAAAATGTGCATCAATATTGATTAAGACAAAATTACACCTTACAAAGATATATCTTAAATGTACATAACATGAAATTATTCTTGTATGAGGTCTTGAACCGTGACTCAGTTGCTTTAACTGAGTTTCTTTTAAACAGAGCAGTTAAACATTGACTGCTCTGCTTAAAAGTGCTGATGTTTTTAGGGACGTATTTCCTAAAAACATTTTGCTCATCTGCTTCCCCATCCCTTGATGTTGTGTCCATGAAATGGCTGTCAACATGGAGTTGGAGTCTGAAACCCTGATCTAGTAGGTGCAAGTCAAGTAAATACTGAACAGCAGAATGTGCAAAATAGTATAAAGCATTTCAAATATTTATCTATGCCAAATATTCATCTATAATTGAATACAATAATCGTCTTATGAAAATAATACAGAGTAAACTAAAGATGGATGTCTGAGCATCAGGCTGCAAAAATATACCAATTCTTGCTTTTTTTGTTTTTTAAATGAAATTAATATTTTATAATTATGCGTTCTAAAAAAGACCCATTGCTGCTTCTGTTGGCTCCATATGTCAGATCATGGGGGTAGGTGACTGGGTAGCAGTTGTGTGTGTGTTTGGGTGTGTGTGTATTTTAATGCAATAAGACTGACATATTGAGATTTCTTTGCACAAGCCGTGTGCAGCTGTTTAGCATAGCAGCATAATGTCTACCAAAGAGACTGTGATGTCATGTAATGATACTGGAGATTTTTTGGCAAGGCTTTAGTGGCTAGATGGTGTGTATATGTTACTTAGCTACAGCCACATGACCTGTTTTTCTCATTGGTATGAAGGATTAGTGTAGCTGAAAATTAGATCATACGGAAATAATGTCTGGTAGTGTGAGGAACATTTACAGGGTGTCTTTTCAGCCCCGAAAGAGCTGAAGTTCTGATCTGAACCATCATTAGGAACTGTGTATTTGCAGGAAGAAAGGTTGGCCAGCATTACAAAGCAGTTTGTTAAGCCTGCAATGAATCTGTTAGGTGTGCATAGACAATTTGAGATTTAACGACTGCAGGACTTTCATCACCAACATTATCTTCTTTTTCCATTTACTTAATTTTTCTGTCATACTTCTTCCTCCCATCAATATTATCCTGTCTAAAGTTTTGTTCCCATTGCCTATTGATCTTTCATCATGTAATGTTACCATAATGAGATAAAATCAGAGTTTTCCAGATCTGACACAGCACATGTAATTGCAAGGTACACAATTCTGGTCAGAGATTTACATTCACTTATCCAAGCATGGGATTTAAATAGTTCTCTAAAACTGCAATGAAATAAAGAAAACAAGAATTGGACAAACACATTCTAATTTGATATGAATTTTATCCAATACAGAGTTTTCCTGTGACGTCACACTTCCATGAACGTTGTAACTGACAGCTATCTTGACAGGCTATGGAGTTTCTATGACAACAATAAACAAGCCAGAGCTCACCTGGTTCCTATTTAACCTAATATAAACAATATAAGTTCATTACAACTACTTGAGTACTCTACCCACCTGTGACAAATATCAATAATATTTACTGTAGTTCTTACTGCCAAACTAGCTAAACAAGCTTAGTTAATATAACTGGGTGCACTATGCATTGTGCATGGGGTTATGCATAGCGTGCATCTTACCAGGTGTGAGTAGAGGGAGCTTAAGGCAGACTTACCATAGTAAGATGACACAATCATTCTGGTTCAGACTTGTGGGAACTATGTATAGAGGGATTATTTATTTGTAAAAAAAACAACAGCTGTGTGTGCAACTTGACTGCAGAAAGAGGAGACTGGCTTTTACACTCCCACTGGTTGCCATGGTTACCCACATTTATCTTGCTGTTTTAACATTAGGTAGCATGTCAGCATACTACAGTTGCTGGTCACAGCATGACAAGTTATGCTACCTAATTGACATTAGTGACCCATTAATGACCTCACACATTACATCGGTGTTTCTCAATTATTTTCTGTTATATCCCTTCTAGGGATCATAATTTTTTTTTGCGTGCTTTATTGTTAATTTTCCATTAACAATAAAAAGATAGGTTTCGTTTATTTCCTGGCCTTTTCCTGTGAGCTACAGTTACTTGCTTATGATTGAATATTAGGACCAGGCTCTGAGTTTTTGATTTGGGTTTTGAATATGAGTAAAGTTGGATGAGAATAAAGTCGTAATTTTATAACTTTTCACCATACTGCACTAAATTGCAGAATACTAGGGGTCTTGTACGGTTATAGTTGGCACTGGTTTAACTAATTAGTAAATGCTAAATCTTTTAGCAAATCAGAAGCAAATTTTCAGCCCCAGGACTTTAAAACAACTGCTTAAACAACTTGTTATTTAATAGAACAAGACCTGCTGGTTACTGTTGGATTTAGAGGAATAAAATGTTCAACTTTTTTACTCGTTGTTTTCCTCTAGTCTTCCGAATCCAGAGTTCTTCATGTACACAGTGAAAAACACACAAAGAACAACAATTCACCATTCAACTTCAGACATATCCTCCTGACTACCAGTAGTTTATTTTTGTCCTCTGTAGAGGACATTTCTAAACTTGAATATCTCCCACCCCCTGTATTCTACTGAATTAATTCCTTTTGGTATCTAGAGACATTTAGGGCTTTTCAATGCTACCACATGTGACGGGGTGGGACTTTTGTACGTACCTTTTTCTCATTCATTTTATGGGAAGAGACAAAGTAAGTGCATAAAACTTTTTATCGTGCAAATTACTAGTGAGTAAAAAGAAGAACTTGATACATGTGAAGTAATGCAATTTATGTAAAATAGATTAAAATGAATGAATGAGGGCACATTTAAGTGAGATTTGACAACAATTTCACTGAAAGAGTCTCAAAAACTCTGATGGAGTTGACAAAAATCCAAACTACCTCAATTTATATGATGTTATTCTGAAGGAGGCCATATTGTAGCTCATCAGGTCCATGAAATCTTTATAATATACCAAAATTAAGCTTTTATTTCACAAAATTTCATCAAAGTTTTGTAAATTGTCAGTTATGGTGTTGACACATCATGGTTGTGACAAACAACGTAGGAATAAAAAGAAGAAAAAACTAAAGAATAACATAAGCTAACCAGAGCTAACTAGCCCTCTTAGCAAAGGAAGAGAAGGGAAGTGGTCATGGGGTCCTCACATGTTCTGGTGCCCCCAATAATGCCTGATTTTTTTTTACATTCTTTTCATTTCTGACGGTGTTGACAAAAACTAGGGACAAATTTCAATTGAGTTGGAAAATATATAAAAATTGTTTTTAATTCAATTTATTGATACCTTTATAATTATTTAGATGACTACTTATACTTAATTGTCATAATATATAATTTTAGTATTTCTTTAATTGTTTTAAACTATTATAATGTATTGAGTTCTGCTCCTGGACAAGGGATTTTACAGGCAGCATCCACCGACTACAATGTTTAAAATAAAAAAATATTCAGCAAATACTTGGAAAATATACATTGTTGTGATCACATGACCCAGGTTAGTTTAGTCAGATATTTGAAAAAATTACATTTTATGTGTATTTTATTCAAATTTTGCGCTTTATCCATAGGACCTGTTTTGTCCCTATTCTCAAGAATCACTGAGATAGACTGAGGAGAGGGAGAAATAATGATTAAAAACCTTAATAGTATAGAAGAGATAGTTCATAATTTTAATAAATATTTTGTAAGTGTGGGGCCTAAGTTGGCTGAAGAAATCCCAGAGCCCACATTAAATAACACATTAGTTAGAAATCCAGACTCCATGTTTCTCACAGCGGTGAAAGGAAAAGAGATTATAGATATAGTGAATAAATGTAATAATAAAAGGTCAACTGACTGTGATGGTACTGACATGATAATAAAAAAGTTGATTGTGGACATTATTCAGCAGCTAACATATCTGTAATCTGTCAATTCAAACTGGTATATTTCCACAAAAAGTGAAAATTGCAAAAGTCATCCCACTATATAAATCTGGGAATAGACATCATTTTAGAAATTACAGGCCTGTTTCATTACTTCCACAATTCTATAAACTTTTGGAAAAAATATTTGTTACTAGAATGGATAGATTTGTTAGTAAACACCAACTACTCGCTGAGGGTCATTTAGGTCACAAAGATCCACAGCGATGGCAGTTCTTCAATTAACAGAAGAGGTGACCAGTGCATTAGATAAAAAGAAACCTGCTGTTGGGGTATTGACTTAAAAAAGCATTTGATATGATTGATCATGAAATACTCATAAAAAAACTCGTGCGTTGTGGTCTAAGAGAAGTAGTTTTGCACTAGCTGAAAAGTTATCTCAGCAACAGGCAACAATTTGTGCAATTGGGTGATTTCCAGTTTGTGGTGTTCCCCAGGGCTCAGTATTGGGCCCACAGTTGTTTCTCTTATACATAAATGATATATGTAAGGTTTTCAAAACACCTAATTTTGTTTTATTTGTACAGATGAAAATTTACAGCAGCTTTTGCTAGAAATTAATTTAGAGTTATGTAAACTGAAAAGTGGTTTGATATTAACAAATTACCACTAAATTTAGATAAAACCAAGTTTTAAAGGGCATAGCGATTTACAAATAATAATTGATAATGTGACTGTGAAGAGAGAGACTGAAATTCTGTTTTTGGGAGTATTGATTCATAATAAGATCTGTTGGAAACCTCATATTAAATATATTCAATCTAAAATAGCTAGAAGTATTGCAGTTCTCTCTGATGCTAGAACATTTCTAAACTCCCCTGCGCTTCAGATTTTTTACTGTTCACTTATTTTACCATATCTAAGTTACTGTGTGGAAATTTGAGGCAACACTTACAAAACTTCACTTCAACCACTGTGCACATTACAGAAAAGAGCCATTGGAATAATTCACAAGGTTGATTTTTATTGTCATACCAACAATTTATTCATAGATTCTTATTTCCTGAAACTCACAGATTTGGTAGAGTTTCAAACTGCACAGTTTATGTATAAAGTTAAAAACAAACTATTACCAGAAAATATTCAAAAATTATTTACTGATAGAGTGGAAGGATATGATTACAGAGAAAACCTCAACTTCAGAACTTTGAATGTTCGAGCAACAATGAAAAGAATGTGCATTTCTGTCATTGGTGTGAAAATCTGGAATAAACTCACTAAAGAGCTAAAGCAAAGTCCAAGCATGAGGTATTTTAAGAAAAGACTCTAAATGGTTATTAATCTTTTGATTAAGGATGATCTTTTGTATAAGGATGAACATCTATGATGAATTTGGCTGGGAATTAATGCGTTGTGGATGACTTGGTCAGTTGGGTGTAGGTCTGTGTATGTGTGTGTAAATATATGTGGGTGTGTAAATAGGTATATATTATTTATGTATATATGCAGATAGATGCATATGTACATATATGTGTGTAAAGAATTACTTTCATCTGGTTCAGGAAATATTACTATAGTTATTATTATTTAATTTTTTTGTTGGAAAGGATACTTGAAACAGGAAGACTATGCTATGAATGAATGGAAAAGGGGTATAATTATATAAATTAAACTTCATCATACTCCTTTTCAGACTCAGTCACCAAATAAGTGCTGTATTTCCATGTACACAACTTATTTGTATTATTGTATGTATATTTGATAGTAAGGTATTGTATTTATTTATTTACACTTTGTTGATGAAATGTCTGAAATAAATTAAGCGAACAAATTAATATTAACCTAAACTACATAAAAAATGCATCTGAATAGCCTATGCTAATATGATTATAGTTTTACAGGTAAAATTAGTAAGTGACAGATTTATTTTTAGTGCTGTCAGTCAAAAAAAAGTCCAGCGCAACCTCTGGTCCTTATTTCTTTACAAAACCTAATAAAAAGCATTTTGCATACTACACTGAAATTTGACCAGTTTCTGTTTCCTGTTGAGAGATGCATCCTTCACTATCTGTTTCTCTTACTACTGGCTCCACTTAAAGATGAACAGCAGCGCTCTCTTCTGGATGGTATTAAAACTACAGTACTGAAAGAAGATCAAAGACACGTTATTAGTCGATTTAAATTAGTTTTAATCTACCAAACCATTATTCAACAATTAATTGTAAGTTGATTAATTGCTTGCATGGTTAGACAAGTACTAGGGATGCAAACAATCCCTGTCACTATGTCACAACATAGTAACAGTTTTAACAAATACATGTAATTTTTTTTTCTTTATAAACGTTACATAGTGTGTAACTTTATATCCTGCTCGCATAATGTACCATGTTTAAGTTCAGTACTTTTAATTGACCCTGAAGTATAAATTCATCATATTTATGATAATTCTGTAATATCTGCGACAAGGAAAGTTTCCACTAACTTATAATTTCACAGATGGGGAGTACCCCTTAACTTTTTCAGCTAGCTGGTTTTAGAGTCACTGATCACAAGAGAGATCCTTCTGGACTGTTTTTGTTTTACGTTTTTGCTTTATTGGCCTGAGCAGTTTTCATGTGGTTTTGTCTCATTGAATGAATTCCTACATAATCACAGTTTTTTCTGTTCTGAATTTGCAGCTGATCAGTGATGGCAGTGTAGTGTATGCTGAGGGCCTTTGGGACCATGTTACCATGGACATCCAGGAACTTGGCTTCAAGGCTGGTGATGCCATCGAAGTGATTGATGCCACAAACAAGGAGTGGTGGTGGGGCCGCATCATGGACAGTGAGGGCTGGTTTCCTGCTAGCTTTGTACGGGTGAGGTCATCTCTGCTGGCAGTACTATTTCATTGTGATTGCTAAGACCAACACATATGGAGTCTCAGCTTATTACCAATATATCAATTGTTTGTTCAGCATGTTTGATACAAGTAAAAACATATAAGGTAAGTTATATATTTTGCCCATTAAGGATTTTAACTGTATTCTCTCAAGCTGCGTGTGAACCAGGATGAACCTATGGAGCAACTTTCAACCCATCTGGAGGAGTCCCAATGTGGAGATGGGGATGGAGCGGATTTAGGTTTGTCATTAGGCCCTGGGTTACCCTGCAAAGAACAGATGAGAGCCAACGTCATCAATGAGATCATGATCACAGAGCGAGACTACATCACGCACCTGAAAGACATCTGTGAGGTCTGAAACTAGACCAACTTGAATTACTTTTGGATTTGCACTCATTTCATTTAGTTACATTTTTTATATAATAACTAATTTCTACAATTATGCAAATTACATTGTTGCTTATTGATTTCAAATATTTTTCTACATTTAAGAGAATCATGTTAAGTAACTTAAATGTGTTCTACATATGTTATTTCTGAGCTTTTCTTTAATTTATTTTTATAGTACAAAATTCTGTCATTAGTGAAAAGAGATCATTTAACATGCTAAAATCTGAATAAAATAAAACCCAACACTTTTTAAAATGGTACTTCCTGTGGATAGACATAACGTCCTGGGTCATAGCAATAGAGTCCAAGCCGAGTGTATGTTTCAGCAATAGAGAAAATGGGCTTTAAATTTAGAGCACTGTCATGGCAGGCAGTTTAATTATTTCTTCCTGTTCTCAGATTATGTTTTTTACTTTTTATTTTCGGAGCAAAAAGCTCAGTCCAGTCCAGCCATCTCTGATCCTTATTATGTTTTTCTCAGGGTTACATCAAACAGTGCCGTAAGAGGACAGACATGTTTACTGAAGAGCAGATTAGAACCATCTATGGAAACATTGAGGAGATATACAGATTCCAGAGAAAGTTCCTGAAGGGCCTGGAGAAAGAATTCAACAAGGGGCAGCCCCATCTTAGTGAGATAGGCTGCTGTTTTCTTGAACATGTAAGATAGATGTTCTAATTTACTTTTAAAGCAGGTTGAAATCTCTTTTGACTTATTCCATTAGGATATGTATTTAAGATTTGTCTTGAATCATGTCTTCATGTCTTGATGTCCAGCAAACAGATTTCCAGATTTATTCAGAGTATTGTAATAATCACCCCAACGCCTGTGTCCAACTCTCCAAGCTGATGAAAGTCAACAAGTACGTGTATTTCTTTGAGGCCTGTCGATTGCTGCAGAAGATGATTGATATTTCTTTAGACGGCTTCCTACTCACTCCAGTGCAGAAGATCTGCAAGTATCCATTACAGCTGGCTGAGCTCATCAAATACACCAATCCTCAGCACAGGTGACTGGTTTTAATTGCTGTTTACAATGAGCCAATATTCTACATCACAAACATTAACTTTTATGTGTGTCATCAGAAAAATCTAAAAACCTTGAAGTTTAGATTGGAGTTTGCTTCTTAATGTTAACTAAAATACACTATAGCTACACTTGATATTTACAGTAATTATTTACATGAACTGTTCCACAGTACTTCATATATGCCTTTGGAAAAATGTATTTGCTCCAAATTACCTGAGTACGATGGAAGAATATTTGTGTTTGAGGGAGATATTTCTTAGGGACGCACCATATTGGGCTGATATTTGATATGCCCTTTGTACAGCTCTCACCTACCAACATAGATTTTAGCTGACTTTGATTTCTCTTTGAAAACCAGAATAACTGAATAATTATACTGATACTTTCTGGGGAACTAGAAAATTGAAGTGGGTTAATATGAAATATAGTATTCAAGGTTTCTCCCCAGTGCAGTGGTTTCAAACTTAAATCCTCGTGGACCAATCTCCTGCAACTTTTAGATGTCTCTGCGCTTCAACACAGCTGGTTCCAATTTTAACTCATTTGATTTATTTTTGCACTCCCACAAAGTAAACTTGCCAACTCATTTAAATTTTAAATGAACAGTTAACTATTTTAGCCTATATGGTGGACTGCCTATGCTTCCCTACCACTGGTTTTAACAAGTTTTGTGGTGGAAAACCTCTATGGTCATTATTCAATGTTTTCCTGGTGAGTCTTCAACAATAATTACCTTTAAGTAGGTACTTTTCATTAACTTCACACTTCTGTTCCCTAGTATTTTTTTTACATTCCTCTTGGATTTGTAGGGACTACAAGGATGTGGAGGCAGCCTTAAAAGCCATGAAAAATGTCGCCAGGATGATCAATGAGAGAAAACGGCGCCTTGAGAACATTGACAAAATTGCCCAGTGGCAGAGTTCCATAGAAGACTGGGAGGTTTGAAGTGATGAATTGTTCTGAAATCTGTTGCATGATACTGTAAAGTGTACCTCTGACAGGTATGAGAAGCAATTAGCAGCCGTGTAAGTCTGTTCTGATCCATGCAGGGTGAAGATGTTCTGGTCAGAAGCTCTGAACTTATCTTTTCTGGGGAGATAAGTAAACTATCCCAGCCACAAACTAAGAGCCAGCAGAGAATGTTTTTTCTCTTCGACCATCAGATGGTTTATTGCAAGAAGGTACTTTTGTAATTTTCTTTTTCTTAGCATATGATTAATAAATGAGGAACATCGCTTTCTTGGCCTTGTGTGTATAAAATTCAGTATCAAATATAATCTTCGCTCCCAGGAGCTCAACAAAAGTTATTTTCCTATGGTACATGCCACCAGTTGCAAAATGTCTTCAAAGACTTTTGAGAAGTCAACTATTCAAGTAAAAAGCGGTTTCATAAAGTAGAATCAGCCAGGTAGGACAACAACTCATTGCATTACATTAATGGCATGTTAAATCACAAAGTAGGGTAAGCAGTTAATGAGGCACACGATGCACAGAGGTCACCAACCTTCTGCAAAGTCAATAACAACCTTCTAATTTCATGTGGCCTTATGAATGAAGTTGAGACATTGCGGAAAAAATAAATGTGATTTGCAAATGCTTTCAACCTATATTTAATTGAAATTCACTACAAAGACAAGATATTTAATGTTCAAGTGGATAAACTTTTTTTTTCTTCCAAATAATCACTCATTTGTGAATGCCTATGTCTGAAACACATTCCCAAAAAGTTAGGACATGGCAACGAAAGAAAGCTTAGGAATGCTAAAAAATATATTTGTTTGGAATATTCTACAGGTGAATATGTTAATTGGAAACAAGTGAGGGTCATGACTAGAGTATAAGTTTCCTCTGGGCTGATGTGTCCACTCTTCAAATTGTTTTTGGAAAACATGGGCGTTGTGTCCTCAGAGTCAGGGAGGAAAAGAAAAGGAAAATATCAGCATCTGTGATGGTGTCTAAGATCATAGTATGTTAGTGTTGATGGTATAGGTACATTGCAAATCTGTGAAGGCACCATCAATGCTGAAGCGTACATTGAGGTTTGGAAAAAGATATGATTCCCATCCAACCAACATCTTTTTGAGGGAGTTCTAGGATGACAAAGCGAAGCCACATTCTGCACGTTACAAAATTCTGGCTTCAAAGTAAAAGAGTGTGTGTACACCATAAAGTTGGAGAATTTAATCATCACTTGTTGATAGTCACAAAAATCTGTTTAATATAAGCCAGCACATAAATTATTAGTATTGCAATGTATTATATATGTTGTTTATATACTGAAATTGACCAAAATACCCTGTTAAATCAAAAGAGAGAGAAAAAAAGGAAACCAAAATTCGGACAGCGTTTTACCAGGGGGCCTAAAGTGAGGAGCCCCGCCCCCTTGCTCTTCAGACAGAATTTGGGGAAGAAGACGGCGGTCGTTCTTTTTTTTCTCACTGTAGCTGTTCATCTTTACAGGTTAGTGATATGAAGCTGGTGAAAACTGTCCCCCTCTAAAATGTAAAGTAACAAGTTAATTCGGAACTTATTTTGTAATCACATGCAAAGACGTGCTTAAGCATTAAAAAAGAGTGATTTCTGCTGGGATCGCAGTTAGCTTTAACGGTCATATAACGGCCGTTTTAAAGATCGCTACATGTATCAATAAGCTCCGTTCCACTCCCCGATCCAACAATGGTGTCCTGACATGCATTGTGTTTGTTATCTGTTCAAAGGAAATATTTATTATAGATGTTACAACTTTCCCCCTGCTGTGTAATCAATTCCACTGTACAGTCAGTTATATAATTATTCAAAGCCCATTAGAATTTAAAGTATATTTGATCATCTTAATATGTCCATGTTAAATTATTTAACCAAGAACAACATCATTAATTCTTTCATAATTATTACAACTCAAAGAAATTAGTGCCCTTAAAATTTAGCTGCAATTGAGAAATTGGTGTTTTTTAATGTAAATCTGTGAGCTTTAAATTGATTGGTGAATTGTTTTGATTTGGCGTTTTGATGTTCTCACAGTTGGTGGGAGCTGATGCTATTCACTGAGGTGAATGCTATGTGGTTGTTTGAGAACAACAGGACACAAGGACATGATTACACAAAGAAATGTTCATGATTTCAAGAATTTGTAATAAAGAGACAGAGTTTGGGGAAGAAGACGGCGATCGTTTTTTTTTCTCACTGTAGCTGTTCATCTTTACAGAGAACAAAGGAGAAGCGGAGAGACATCAGACGAACAAAAAAAACATCATTTGTTACAATTGTCCACTATGAGCTGAGCCGAGACGTGTAACAAACTGTGGGGGCTCATCCGGCATCTCTCCTCATCAAAACCATTCGGAGAAGATCCAGAGATACCAGAACCACGTGACCAAGGTGACAGTACACAGCTGAAGACCAGGAGTCAACCCGTGGGTGTCCTTGGTGAGAGATCAGAGTAGGAAGGAACCGCAATCCTCCACCGGAACTGCGCTGCTGATCCTGAGGTCAACGTATGCTGATCACCGAGGAGCCACATCGCCGATCCAGAAGACAACTCACTCTAGCTGCAGCTGAGCCATTTTGCTGCAGTGGCTCAGCAAAATGGCTTCATCTCTAGTTGAAGCTGAGCCAAGTTGTTGATCCAGAGGACAACGTACGCTATCTCCAGAGGAGTCAACTCATTGATTTGGATCACACCATCACGTAATTTCTCAGAGGACTGAACTGGAGGACTGATCTGTAGTAGAACCAGATACCATGGCAAAAGTTTGCAAAGAGTTAATATGGAACATCAAGAAACAACTTTTCAAACTCTCAAGCGACAATGTTTATCAGGTGGCAAAAGACATTGCTATTAATAGCCAGCATGGAGATGAACTGGACCCAAACGATGAAGAAAGCTGCGTGGACTTTGTCACCTCCTTTTTGCAGTCTGATGCCTTTCTCAAGTGGGAAGACAAAGGTATGGGTTGGTTGCTGGATTTGAATGATGTGATATATAAGCTAATTAACGCTGATGCTACTGATAATTCTGGAACGGGTGTGTTAAATGATGTTTGTGTACTTCTTGCACCTAGTCACACTCAGTCTGTAGCAATCAAAACACTCCACATCTCAACCCCAAGCTCACTGTAACAGTACAGTCATGCAGTCCCAACCTGACTCTATTACCCAACCCAACAAAAAAATTTGGTCGGTAGAAGGACTGAGACAGGTGTATGAAGAACTGGGCAAGAAACTCCGACAGTATGAATCTATTGTGACCCCACCAATTCCAGTTTCTCTCCACCAAGTTGAGTCATAACAGGCCATAAATGACCCCAGATCAACCCGTGTGTCTGAAGGACCTCTCCTACCTGCAGTGCAAAGATTTCAAAGTACATGGTGGTCAGGTAGGATATCAGAGCTCTGACTTAAGCTACAACAACATCAGTAAACAAATCAATGAGGGAGTAAAAGAGGGTTTCACAAAGGCAGAAGTGGTCAGGGGGGTGTAGAGGATCATAAAAAAGGAGCCTTTAAAGACATGCTCGTGAACAAAGACTCAATCACTGTATCTGAGCTCAAAGGCTTCCTCAGGTCCCACCTTGGTGAGAAAGCATCGACTGAGATGTTCCAGGAATTGATGCGTGCCAGGCAATTAGACCAAGAACCACCTCAACAGTTCCTGTACCGCATGATTGGGCTAAAACAGAAACTCCTTTTTCAAACTCGGCACACCAGTACAGACGTCACATATGACCCCAAGACCATCCAAATTGTCTTTCTCCATACCATATACAAGGGTTTAGGAATGAAACATGCAGACCTCTGACAGAGATTGAGGCCCCTGATTGCAAAACAGCCAAGTTACAAATGAGGAAATCCTCAGTCAAGTCATGAAAATCATGAGTGATGAGAATGAGCACCAACGTAGACTGTGCCAATTCCCTAGACAAAAGACGACACAAGCACACAGTACCAAAGTTGAAACAGGAGGTGATTACAACGAGTCACAAGACGCAGCAGCAGACAGTAAGAATCTCCAGACAATAGGACAGCTCACTGCTCAAGTTGAGGCTTTGACTCAGATGGTGGCTTCATTGATGGATCTGCATGCAGCTAACCCACAAGTGTCTCAGCCTCTAACTAGGTCAGCCCATATGCAACCACACCCTCCCTACCAACCATCCTCAAGAAGCGGCCACAACCTCTGTTGAGGCAACCTGCAGCTCAGATGAGGGGCAGGGTGGCTCGTTGCCCTGTGTGTACTGAGCAGAACTCACATGAGTGTAACCACTGCTTTACATGTGGAGAAGCAGGCCACAGGGTGATTGGTTGTTTGAAGCGAGTCAAGCCACAGGGACTCAGTCTCTGATGAGGGGCACTCAGAGACCGGTGAGCAATTCCAGTCCTGAGCAGTAGATCAAGCGTCAAGTCAAATAGCAAGATGCCTCCAACAAAGACAATGTCAGGAGCCTCATACACCTCTCAGCCAGAGAACAGTCGCCTGTAAAGCACCCCTGGAAAGAAAAGCCTGCTGAAATGCCTGCTTGATGGCTACCCGAATACAGCCTTATTTGATTCAGGGTTGCAAGTGAGTATAATCGACCAAGAATGGTCAATTATACTCGACCATCTCTCACTGTCTCACTGTACAATCTCAAATTGTACAGTGAGACCCCTTTCTGAGCTATTAGAGGAGGAACTCAGTGAGTTTCACCCATCCACTGTACAGCACTGAATGGCCTGTAACTGCTTAGACACTGTCAACTTAGCAGGAAACGATGACTCCAACCTGACCATACAGGCTCTTTATCTTGTCAGTCAGCTACCCCTGCCCCAGCCCTTCTTGGAGATCATTAAAAGGAAGGAGTCCTCAGGTGAGGCTGTTGCCACTGTGATCAGTCTCCATCATGAGGCATTTGGGATAGAGGAGGAGCAGGTGGAGGCCATTGTGAGTTTCATCCAGGTGCTGCTCAGGGCATATGATGATCTAGTCACAATAAGAGTGGGTAGAGACCACACTATTATTCCCCCTGGCAGAACAGCTCATGTGTGGTGCAGGGTACCCCCGAATTTTAACATCTCTGACCATTTTGTCATATATGAGCCTGCAGAGGGGAGAACTGCTTTAGGACACTTGGGTGTGGGGGAGGGCCTCTTAAAAGTCAATGAGGTCAGGCGACCATATGTTAAAGTGCCCATCTCCAATCACTCAAAACATGAGGTCACCCTACCCAAAAGAACTCCCCTGGGAACCATCCAAAATGGCATAAAGGTTCTGGAGACCAACACTCCAGGGTCCCACTAAAAAAATGGCTGCAGTTAAGGTCAATGGAGTTACATCCTCCAGCTGCTCTCCAACTGACTCCTGGCTCCCTCCTGTCAAGATCAGTCACTTAAGCCTCGAACAACAACAGGTGTTAAAGGAAGTACTCTGTGAGGAGTGTGGCACCTTCTCCCATGACGGTGATGACATTGGATGCATCCCTTCTCTGCAGATGGAAATTAGGACTAAGGATTTTATCCCAGTCCAAAGAGTCTATGCATCCATTCCAAAGCCATTCTACAAAGAAGTGAAGGAGTATATCCAGGAACTTCTGATTAAAGGTTAAATTGTGAAGTTTCAGTCTCCATACACAGCCCGTCATATGTATCAGGAAGAAAGATGGATCCTTACAACTTTGTGTTGACTACCGGCTCCTCAACAACAAAACTACCCGACCGCCACCCCCTATCTAAGACCTCACTGACTACCTGGGTGGATATGCTTGGTTCTCGATTCTGGATCAAGGGAAAGCGTACCATCAAGGCTTTATTGCCGAAGGATCAAGGTACCTGACCACGTTCACAACCCCATGGGGTCTGTACGAGTGGGTCCGAATACCGTTTGGGCTGTTGAACGCACTGGCAGCTATTCAAAGGAGCATGGAGGGGACACTTGATGAGCTGAGAGATGAGTGCTGCATTCCATACCTCGATGATGTTTTGTGCTTCTCCAGATATTTGAAGAGCATGTGCAGGTGTTATGCAGAATCCTCCAAGCCTTGCAGTGCCATGGTGTAAAGTTGAAGCCAGAAAAATGCGAGCTCTTTCGCAAGGAGGTCAGGTACATTAGCCGGTTGGTGTCGGCGGATGGAGTAAGGATGAACCCCAAAGATCTTGAAGCAGTACAAGCACTGAAACACAAGACACCACAAACAGTTGGGGACATCAGGCAAATGCTCGGGTTCCTGAGCTATTACAGAACATACATGCAGGATTTTTCACGTATAGCCAAGCCCCTGTATGACCTGCTTCAGTCAAAGGCCGACACCTCTCAGCTTAAGTTGCCACGGGGGAAAACAAAAGGCCACCAGCAGTCCTCTCGAACCCCAATAAAGTGGACCAAAGAACATCAATAGGTGCTTGAGCAGCTCATTGTCCGACTGACCAAACCCCCAGTGCTGGCATACCCCGATTTCGACCGCCCTTTCACACTTCACACTGATGCCTCCCAAAAAGGCTTGGGTGCGGTTCTCTATCAAGTCCAGGATGGAAAAAATGAGGGTGATGGATATGGGTCACGCACACTGATGCCAGTGGAACAGAATTATCACCTACACAGTGACAAACTCGAATTCCTGGCATTGAAGTGGGCAATGTGTGACAAGTTTCGTGATTATCTGTTCTATGCCCACATTTTACAGTCTTCATGGACAACAACCCACTCACATACATCTTGAGCACTGCCAAGCTTAACGCAGTCAGTCACCGGTGGGTGGGGCAGTTGGCCGACTTCCACTTTGACGTCAAATACCTACTAGTTAAAACTGCCATTGATATCGACACCTTGTTGCGATGGCCCCTGGATATAGACACCTTTATGGCTGAATGCTCTGAAGAACTATCAGAGGACACTGTTTGTGCTGCATGGGAAGGAAGCCAGAGAGCTCAACAGAGAGATGTGGCCTGGGTGGCAGCCCTCAACTTATCACCTCCTAGCCAACCCCAGTTTGAGGGTCTGCAGACAGTCGGTCACGATGAGCTGGTGAGGGAACAAAGGAAAGACCCCGCCATTAGAAAAGTTGTGGAGTTGAAACAAGCCAAGCCACTAACAGAGGATGAAAGAAATAAAGTTGTTGGACACACAAGGAGGCTGCTGAGAGAGTGGGGCAAATCATACCTGGAGGATGACCTGCTCTACAGAAAAACTGCGAGTCGACAACAACTGGTTCTGCCCATCACATATAAACAGTTCTGACTCACCTCCACAACAATATGAGTCATGTCGACGTTGAAAAAGTGCTGAGCTTGGCAAGGGAGCGATTCTACTGGCCTTTCATGAAAAGCAATATAGAGGAATACATCACCAGGAAATGCTTTTGCATCAAACAGAAGAAACCAGTCACAAATGAAAGAGCTGCAATGGGAAGTATTACATTGACTTCACTTCTCGAGCTGTTATGCATCGATTTCCTTCACTTGGAAGCCAGCAAGGGTGGGTATGAGTACATCCGGGTCATGACTGACCACTTTACCAGATTTTCCCAAGCCTATCCCACCAAGAACAAGGCTGGTAAGAATGCAGCCAACTGAATTTTCAATTATTTCATCCCAAGATTTGGGTACCCGGCCAAACTCCATTATGACCAGGGTGAGGAGTTCGAGAATGAGCTCTTTAAAAATCTCAGATGATTAGCTAGTGTGGCCCATTCAAGAACCTCCCCATATGACCCCCAGGGCAATCCGGTCGAACAACTAAATTGTACCTTACTGGAGATGCTCCGGACTCTGGGGGAGAAAGAGAACTGGAAAGATCACCTACCTCATGTGCTTCATGAATACAACTGTACAAAACATGAGGCCACAGGGTTCTCCCCGTACTATCTGTTGTATGGTTGATGTCCTCGCCTCCCTGCTGACATCCTCTTTGGCCTCATAACAGACCAGGAGGCCGAAATCAAAGAATCAAGTGGGTATGCCGAGAGGTGGGCTGGAAAAATTACAGAGGCATATCGGATAGCCAATGCAAACAGCCAACAATCCTGCTTAAAGGGAAAGACATACTATGACAAGAAGAGCAGAATTGTCATCCTTCAGCCTGGGGACAGAGTCCTGGTACGCAATCTCAGTGAACGTGGGGGCCCTGGAAAGCTGAGAAACTACTGGGAGCAGCAGATCTTCATCGTCAGAGAGCAGATGGGTGACAACCCCGTCTACAAAGTCAGCCTGAGGGAGGAGGTCGGCCAGTTTGCACTCTGCACCGAAACCTACTGCTACAAGTAAACAATTTATCATAGCCGGTCCAGAACCTGACTACAAGAACAACAGGGTCACAAAGGAAAGCCAAAAAGAGTTCAAATGACCTTCAGACCAGACATGCTGTATTGCACTCAAACACAGATGACTCTGACAAAGAGGAGGATGAGGAAGCACCTCGTTACTGGCTTCGAATACCTGTGGAGAGACCCAGACCAAATATTCACCCACCTGACCAAAATTCTACCGATGCTTTCCAAGAGATAGCTGAAGAGAATGAAATCAGTTTGATGGAAGCAATCCCGACCGAACCTGGACAGGAAGGAGAGTGTGTCAGAAGTGGAAGGCAGGGGTCAAGCAGAGGAGATGAACAACATGTTGAGGAGCTTCAGCCCACATTCCTGGAGGACATACAGTCTGCCCCTCAAGAAGACAATACTCCTACACATTGACACGGAACATCCAGTCCCCCTGAGACAGTCTACAAGAGAAAGACGGCCAAGATATATGTTTACTCTGGGTCAACCAGCTTACCAGCCACGCCCCACTGTGAATACAATTGGAATCCAACCAATGCAGTGTATGCACCAGTGTTCCCCCCCCCCCATATTTCCATCTTATCCAACCACCACCCATTAGCCCCTACCCTTACCTACCTGTTATGTATCAAACACACTGTAGATAGAACACCTGGGAAAGATAGTTGAATACCTGAACCATACATACATCATACATTACATATCCATCTACTGCAAAACATACATCATACACTGCATACTCACCTGGTGTGACCTCCAACATACAACACTACACTTTTTTGTGCAGTTTTGAAAAATTTATGTTCAGTCAAGTTATTTTGGAGACAGTCAGGAGCCACCTTTGTTTGTTGGGAAGTGTGTGATACACCATAAAGTGGGAGAATTTAATCATAACTTGTTGATAGTCAAAAAAAATCTGTTTAAGAATATAAGCCACCACATAAAATGGTTAGTATTGCACTATTGCACCTTATCGTGGGGGAGGGGTTTGAGTGTCCCAATAATCCTAGGAGCTATGCTGTCTGGGGCTTTATGCCCCTGGTAGGGTCACCCAAGGCAGACAGGTCCTAGGTGAGGAACCACACAAAGCGCAGTCCGAAGACCCCTTATGATGAATACAAATTTTGGACTTCGTTTTCCCTCGCCCGGACGCGGGTCACCGGGGCCCCACTCTGGAGCCAGGCCTGGAGGTGGGGCACGATGGCAAGCACCTGGTGGCCGGGCTTTTACCCACGGAGCCCGGATTGTCCATTACGAACACCATGTTCAGGCATAAGGGCGTTCATATGTGCACTTGGCACCAGGACGCCCTAGGCCGCAGTTCGATGATTGACTTTGTCATCGTCTCATCGGATTTGCGGCCGTATGTCTTGGACACTCGGGTGAAGAGAGGTGCGTAGCTGTCCACTGACCACTACCTGGTGACGAGTTGGCTCTGGTGGTGGGGGAGGAAGCCAGTCAGACCTGGCAGGTCCAAACGTGTAGTGAGGGTCTGCTGGGAACGTCTGGCGGAGTCCCCTGTGAGACAGAGCTTCAGCTCTCATCTCCGGCAGAACTTCGAACACGTTCCGGGGGAGGTGGGGGACATTGAGTCTGAGTGGACCATGTTCCATACCTCCATTGCTGAGGCGGCCTATCGGAGCTGCGGCCGCAAGGTTGTTGGTGCCTGTCGTGCTGGCAACCCTCGAACCCGTTGGTGGACACCTTCGGTGTGGGATGCTGTCACGCTGAAGAAGGAGTCCTACCGGGTCTTTTTGGCCTTTGGGACTCCTGAAGCAGCTGATGGGTACCGGCGGGCGAAACGGCATGCGGCTTGGGTTGTCGCTCAGGCAAAAACCCGGGCGTGGGAGGAGTTTGGAGAGGCCATGGAGACAGACTTCCGTACGGCTTCGAGGCAATTCTGGTCCACCATCCGGCGTCTCAGGAGGGGGAAGCAGTGCAGCACCAACACTGTTTATAGTGGGGATGGTGCGCTGCTGACCTCAACTCGGGACGTTGTGGGCCGGTGGGCGGAATACTTCGAAGACCTCCTCAATCCCACCGACATGCCTTCTGTTGAGGAAGCTGAGCATGGGGACTCTGGGTTGGGCTCTCCAATCTCTGGGGACGAGGTCGCCGAGGTGGTCAAAAAGCTCCTCGGTGGCAGGGCCCCGGGGGTGGATGAGATCCACCCGGAGTTCCTTAAGGCTCTGGATGTTGCAGGGTTGTGTTGGCTCACACGACTCTGCAATATCGCATGGACATCAGGGGCAGTTCCCCTGGACTGGCAGACTGGGGTTGTGGTCCCCCTGTTTAAAAAAGGGGACCGGAGGGTGTGCTCCAATTACAGGGGGATCACACTCTTAAGCCTCCCTGGTAAGGTCTATTCAGGGGTCCTGGAGAGGAGGGTCCGTCGGATAGTCGAACCTCGGATTCAGGAAGAGCAGTGTGGTTTTTGTCCTGGTCGTGGGACACTGGACCAGCTCTACACCCTCAGCAGGGTCCTGGAGGGTGCATGGGAGTTCGCCCAACCAGTCTACATGTGTTTTGTGGACTTGGAGAATGCGTTCGACCATGTCCCTCCGAGGCCATGGTCTTGAGCCGGAAAAGGGTAGAGTGCCTTCTCCGGGTCAGGGGGGTCGTCCTGCCTCAAGTGGAGGAGTTTAAGTATCTGGGGATCTTGTTCACGAATGAGGGAAGAAGGGAGCGGGAGATCGACAGGCGGATTGGTGCAGCATCTGTACCGGTCCATCGTGGTGAAGAGAGAGCTGAGCCAAAAAGCGAAGCTCTCGATTTACCGGTCGATCTACGTTCCCACCCTCATCTATGGTCATGAGCTTTGGGTCATGACCGAAAGAACGAGGTCACGGGTACAAGCGGCCGAAATGGGCTTCCTCCGCAGGGTGGCTGGGCTCTCCCTTAGAGATAGGGTGAGAAGCTCGGTCTTTCGGGAGGGACTCAGAGTAGAGCCGCTGCTCCTCCACGTCGAGAGGAGCCAGTTGAGGCTCGGGCATCTGGTAAGGATGCCTCCTGGACGCCTCCCTGGTTAGGTGTTCTGGGCACGTCCCACCGGGAGGAGGCCTCGGGGAAGACCCAGGACACGCTGGAGGGATTACGTCTCTCGGCTGGCCTGGGAACGCCTTGGGATTCCCCTGGAGGAGCTGGAAGAAGTGGCTGGGGAGAGGGAAGTCTGGGCCTCCCTTCTGAAGCTGCTGCCCCCGCGACCCGACCCCGGATAAGCGGAAGAAAATAGATGGATGGATGGAATTTATTATATATGTGTTTTTTTATATACTGAAATTGACCAAAAATACCCTGTTAAATCAAAAGAGAGAAAAAAAAGGAAACTAAAATTCGGACAGCGTTTTACCAGGGGTCCTAAAGTGAAGAGCCCCGCCCCCTTGCTCTTCAGACAGTTTGGGGAAGAAGATGGCGGTTGTTCTTTTTTTTCTTACTGTAGCTGTTCATCTTTACAGAGAACAAAGGTGAATTGGAGAGACATCAGACAAGAAAACAACAACATAATTTGTTACAATTGTCCACTTCCAGCTGAGACGTGTAACAAGTGCAGATACTAGAATGCCTTGATAATAATCCAGGCCCGTCTCCCATTGAAATGGTGTGGTGCATGATGAAGCTTAGGCATAAATTCAACCTGTGAGACTCTCTTCAGCCTTCCGGCATCATTAATTACCACACCTGCGCCTCAGCCAACCAGCACCGGATCGCAGCTCTGCCCCAGCCAATCACCTTGCAAGAGCTCCTTCAAAAGGCCAATCCACTAGGTACAGCCGTGCTTCGACCCACCTACTCCCTGTCTCCACCCTCATCCTCCCGGGAATCTTTCAGGCTCCCTCCAGGCTCTTTCCTCTCAAGACTCCTTCCTCTCCAGGCTCCACTCCACCACCAGTGTCTGGGCCCAGGGGAAGACTACCCTTAGCTTCGCCTCAAGCTCGCGGTGATTCTCAGCACGCATGTCTTCTGCCGGTGTCTGAGCACCAAACGTTTGGGCCAATAAAACTTTCTAACTACTGTTTTTCTCTGTGTGAGTCTCTACATATTGAAATGAAGTGCAAATTATGACAATAGAAACCCTGGACTGTTGAGCAACTGAAGTTGTTCATCAAGTAAGAATGGGAAAGAATTCTACCTACAGAGCTTTGTGTGCTCAGTTTGCACACAAGAAAAATTATGTTAAACAATGATAAGCAAGTCCCTGTCCCAACTTCTTTGGCTCGTGCTGCAGGCATCTAAGACCAAATAAGAGAGTATTTAAAAAAAACAAAAAAACAATTAAGTTTATCTATTTGAACATTGCATATCTTGTCTTTGTAGTTTATGCAATTGAATATAGATTGTAAAGTATTTGTAAATCACCATATTCTGTTTTATTTATGTTTGAGTGACCATCTGCCACAACCGGCTGGGAGTTTGAAAATATAAAGGATACACACTGATCCAGGTGTACTTTCTATATTCAGCAAACAGCAAAGAGCAAATAACAGCAACTTCTTTAGTGGTTTATTTAGGAGACAAGTATAGCTAAACAGATGGGCTCTGAGGCAGTTTTCAAGTCAATCGGGTGGTAGACAGCAGTTATCTACCGTCTTATCCACAGCAATATTTCATTCAATTACTTTGTCTGCTACGGAGGCAAGATTAAATACTGAAAGACACGAAGTTACAGTGGCTCAGCCAATTCCCCCCCTCCTGGAAGGTGTGGCAGCTAAATAGAAGGCCAAACTAGGTGTGTTGCTTTGATGAAAAGAAAAAACATACAGCTCTGGAAAAAATTAAGAGTCCACTGCACTGAACCCCATTGAAAACCTCATGGTTATTCCACCAAATATTGATTTCTGAACTCTTAAAACATTTGTATTATTGTTTCTAAATTAATATAAATTGTTTTCTTTGCATTATTTGAGGTCTCAAAGCACTACATCTTTTGTTTTTGGAAAACATGGGCGTTATTTTGTTATTTTGACCGTCTCTTATTTTCTGCAAATAAATATTAACTTTTTGCTTGGAATTTCAGAAACATATCAGTAGTTCATAGAATAAAAGTACACTGTTCATTTTACTCAAATATGTATCTATGAAAAGTAATATCAGAAAAACTGATAATTTTAAGTTGTCTCTTAATCTTTTTCCAGAGCTTTTTAACGTTCCCATTTCTAACAATTGGTTGCTAAACATTTTGTCATTTTAGGATCTTCTTCGCAGGGACATACTGTACTACAAGGGGCGCATGAATATGGATTTAATGGAGGTGACAGATTTGGAAGATGGCAAGGAAAAAGATTTTAATATTACCGTAAAGAATGCACTAAAGCTTTGGGCAAGGAGTGGCAATGAAGTCCACCTCCTGTGTACCAAAAAACCAGAACAGAAACAACGTTGGCTTCGAGCTTTTGCTGATGAGAGGAAGCAGGTCCATAATGATCGTGAAACAGGTTTGATAGTTTATGTCAATGCTTATGTTGTCTAAGAAATTTGAAATTGGAGGTCCATGTATAAAATTAAAAGTAATGTGGAATTGTGAAGTTGAAGGAAAATTGAAAAAACACAGCTCTGTCAGATGTTCAAACCTTGGAATATTGCTGTAGAACTTAACCCTGCTTTAAACTTTCACAGAATGTTCTCCCTGAAAACTGCTGAGTTTCTTGATGCTGGATGTTCTCTAACAAACTTCTGAGAAACAGAACAGGTGCATTTCTACTGAGACAAAGTTTTTTTAAATCAGGCATCGTTTTCCTTGTACTTCACTATTCTCATTATTGTCACTATTGAGTTAAATGCATTTATTATAGAATTATTAGACACTTTTTATCCATGTTTTAAGTGTCTGCTGTAAAAAGTGATGACCAGTTGTCAGGGGATTGTTATGGGGCGATTCTGTCAGATTGATCTAATATGATTAAAAATACCACAATAAAACAATGTGTGAAACTATTTTTCATGGATAATTAGAATGTAGACGGCTGTGAGAAATATGTTCTTCAGCATGGAAACATTTTTTCTTACAGGAACCTTTTTTTTCTTTTAAGGCTTCTCTCTTACTGAAGTCCAGAAGAAACAAGCTATGCTGAATGCCTTCAAAAGCCACCCAGCTGGGAAATCTAAAGGTATGCATTTAGGAGTTTTAACACACTACTAATTTTCATTTGATTTCACTGGTTAGGTGCCCCCCAGAGGGTATGAATATTCGAACTACAACTGGATAGATTGTGTTAGTACCCTGCCAGCATGCCTAGGTGGGCCCCATATGGGGGAAAGGTGGGCAGACATATGGGTTCTAACTTATGTTTCCACTCCCCTTTTGAGGCCAAACAGTTATGATCAGACCAGTCCTCCTACCAATATGTAACACAGCTGTAGCAGGTATAAGTTGCTCCTCATTTCTCATGTACAATTCAGTTGTCATGGTGTGTAGATATGGAGCTAAAACTGTCTCATAATTCACAAATGCACAGACTAAGATTCACAAATGCACAGGACATTTGCACAGGATGACATTCACACTTACAGCTCCCTCTGGCCTGTGAGTTGCGCTGTGTGAATTTTGAGACTCCCCTGACGTCTCAAAATTCACAGTATTTTTTTTAAATAAATGGTCTATCTGATTGGGTGATCAGCAACCAATCAGATAGCTTCCTTGATTCAGCCAGTCATATGAACAGAGCCCCACAGTAACTTATTTTTCAGCCAATCACATTAACCCATTCCAACAGCGCTGTAGCTTTGACAAAGCACCGACAGTTTAGTCCTCAGCTTGGCTTCTGGCAGCGACAGAGGAGCGGTAAGTGAAATATCTAATGTGTTAGCTATTTATCTCCATGTTATCGTTATTAATGTCAATCGATTTAATTGTGCAACTATCATCACAAGTTAGCAATCTTCAGCACACCTAACTCCTATATTAGCGCATCAGCAGAGCTCTGAGTAAGCTATGCTACCGAGCTATG
Source organism: Poecilia reticulata (assembly GCF_904066995.2). Taxonomy (NCBI): domain Eukaryota; kingdom Metazoa; phylum Chordata; class Actinopteri; order Cyprinodontiformes; family Poeciliidae; genus Poecilia; species Poecilia reticulata. The sequence goes on along the minus strand of NC_088849.1, from coordinate 31,151 downwards.
TGAGCACTGCTAATAGCATCAGACTGACATCTTTCTACATAGCTGAAAAGGCTTTGTATATTATGAATTCTTATAAAGCCCTGATACTTAAATGATAAATTATCATAGCAGTGTAATAATTCACTTACGTCACGCTTAGGGTAGTTTGTGGATGGACCAAAATGCAGACAAGAGCAGGGAGCATGGATTATGTTGAATGTTTTAGGAATAAAACTAATAGCTTATAAAAGTCACTGGGAATGCATGGAGCCAGAGCAAACATGGACAAAGCAGGATTAGACGAGATTTTACTGGAGGAACCAGCAAGTAGTGTGAGCAGGAGAAGGGTTTAAATAATGCGAGTGTCCTAGAACAAAAGACCTGGGGTGATTAGCAAGACGATTGCAGACATGAGGGGAGAGAGTAGAAGACAGAATGAGGAGAAAGATGAAGAGAAAGTGGCACGGGGGTGAGGAGAGATCACCAAGGGGACTAGGAAATGAATGCAACAGTAAAACAAAACTTAACATAGGAAACATAATTCAAGTAGAATAACTAAGGATAACTAGACACAATAAAAAAGGACTGAACAAAAAAACAGAAGGTAAGGTAAAAACTTTATTAATCCCATAGGGAAATTAAGATTGTCTCTTGCTCACACATTAATTCACAGCCACACAGCATTAAGAAAAATTGTACACAATATACACGCATTAAAAGTGGTCTAGTAAAGGAATTTAAATACAATAAATACATTAAAAATGCTAATTACTCCATCTCCCTTCCTTAACCCTCCCAGAAATTGCAGCATTGTAAAACCTAATGGCCCGTGGGACAAAGGAGTTTTTAAACTTCTCAGTTGAACATCCCAGTGAGAGAAACCTGTGACTGCAGGAGCTCCTCTGATTGGAGAAAACAGTATGCAGGTCTTGTGTTCTCCAGGACTAAGCTGAGTTTAGACAGTGTCCTCTGTTCCACCACTGTCTCCACAGACTCCAGGCTCACACCGACCAGAGCCAGCTCTGTGGATGAGGCGGTTCAATCTCTGTATGTCCCTCTTCCTTGTTCTGCCCCCTCAACAACAGCATCAAATATAACAGTAGACACAATAGACTTATAAAACATGTACAGGAGCTTAGAGCACACATTGAAGGAGGCCAGTCTCCTCAAGAAGTACATTCTACTCTGTGCTTTCTTGTACACATTGTCTATATTGGAGAACCAGTTCAACTTATTGTCCAGTTGTAGGGCCAAGTATTTGTATGTGCTGACCACCTCTACCTCAATGCCATCAATGAATAAGACTGATCTAGCCAAAATAATAATAATAATAATTAAAACTAATGAGCACAACCCTAACGGAAGTATAATTAAGTAATCAAAACACCAAAACAACCCAAGAGCCTAACATCCAGTTGTCAATGTTCAAATGAGGGAGTCTGCTTTCTCTAAATCATTGCAAATTGGATAACACTTGAATTGTTTTTATCTAAGGTTAATTGAGAAGGTGAAATTAACTGTTTATTATGAATTGTTTGGTATATATCTATATCTATATATTTATATACATGAGTGACATGTGGTGAGGTTCACAGCTGGTGAGGCACCAACTTAATTATTTACAAATCTAGACCCCCTGCATGTTATTGTTTACATTAGGAAATTTCATGCATGCATACAATGCTGGAGGACAAAAAGACAATTCTTTAACATGTGATGCTTAGCCGTGCCGCCGCTGCAGAATAATTCAGTTATCTCAATCAAACTTAGACATGTAGATATTATTAATTTCGTGCCAGAGGTGTGACCAAGTCACTGTGTTGCAAGTCTCAAGTCAGGAACCTTTAATTTCCAAGTCATTTCGAGTCGTTTTTATTTTTATTTTTTTATATAATTAGCAATTATACATAAAAATCAAATAATGGACCATTTGTTCTTTTTAAAATCTGTATTTATCTCAAATGATAGAACATGTGCAGCTGAACACAAAGTATAAAAAACATTTTTAAATTGGACCTCTTTATTTCGCAATTCTGTTAAACTTGATATTCAATAAAAAAAAGTTTTAAAAAAATTAAATAAGTATATATGAAGTTATCACAAGTAAACTCAGGAGGTCTGGTGCTTTTATTTTTCTGCTTTTATTTCTAAGTATGTTAGTTTCATTCCTCCGTAAATATGGGCCAGTTATTCTAAACACAACATTTGGGACAGTCACTGTATTTGGTCTGTTTTAACAAATAAACCACATGAAAAAATCAAAATCATTGCAAATAATGTGAAGTGGTTTTGAATTTGGATGTGATGGTAAAATAAATATCTATCAGGCCCAGTGGGTTAAATCTACAGCCAATTTCACATCTCAATATTGATAAAAACATGTTGTCAGAATCACTAAACACAACATAATGAGCTCATTATTTTATGTCTTACTCAGTTAACTATCCCACTTAGTGTTATATTCAGGGTCAGTGAGATTGTACAATTTTTATTTTTACAGAAATTTTTGAAAGATGGCCAAAAAAAGGGATTTTGTATTTGTTTTTCCAGCAAAGCTACTTGGAAATGGGTTCTGTGGACATGTGACAGTCAGTCAGTGCATTAAGTCAAAAACAGTTGACTTAATGCACTGACTGCAGTAAACAATATATTGTCAAGATAATTTCCCAACGTAGATGTCTTCAAATACACCAACCATCCTTAGATGCTACTGGACCGGCTCATCATCATGATGGACAGAGAGACTCTGTTCCCTGAGTTCAGGTTCAGAATCTGCTTTCTGTTCCGGAGCCCCGCTCACCATCCACCGGCTTCCTGAGCTAATAACACGGTGCACATTATTAGTGGAGTCATTTGAAGGACCGGATTTATGGTAAACCATCACCAATTTATTCCGGAGTACACATGCTAACACGAAGTTAGCTAAAGTCAACTATCTTACAGCAAAAGAAAAGGGCCACCTACCGTCTTTGTGAAGCTTCAAATGCCGGACAAAGTTGGACGTCGTGGCATCTCCATCCGATATTCTCTTCTTACATGTTTTACAAGTTGCAGTTCGTTTTTTATTCGAAAGTTCATAACCTACTTAGCCAAAAGAAATTACTCGCGGAAGCATATTCGAGCCGTTATTTCGTCTTTCATTCCCTGAGCTCTGCAGCGTCGCCGCATTTTTTTAAATGTCCAAATCCTGTTAATTTGATTGGTTGAGCTGCAGCTACGCACACATACATACATAATGAGAGGAAAAACAGAGGGACGGTCTGCGCATATTGATACAGAATGAGTGAAATTAATTAATGACGCCACTTTATAAATAATGTGTTTTAAATTTTAAGACTGAGTAAAAAATATCAAGTCTTTTCAAGTCAAATCGAGTCAAGTCCCAAGTCAATGGCATGAAAGTCAAAGTCAAGTCCGAGTCTTTAAGCATTTTTTCAAGTCAAGTCTCAAGTCGTGATTTTAACGACTCGAGTCCAAGTCATGTGACTCGAGTCCCCACCTCTGTTTCGTGCTGTGCTTAACAGCAAAGGGAGAACCCGTTAAAGTACAACTCAAAACCACGTCTTTCTCGCTCTCTGTATCAGCACAGCTACTGTATGGCTAGATCGCTGTTACTGTCTCTTACTTTGCTGTTGTGGAGTCACAATGTCTGGGTTCATGAGCGCCTCCTCCCATGAGGCAGGAGAACTGCCTGCCTCACCTCGAATCTGTTCTGTGCTGTTTCTGATCGCTCCTCAGCACATGAAACACGTTACACACACAGTTAGTGACAATAAAAACACAGTACATTAAATACATAAGCTAAATTATGGAAAATCAGTTCATACATTAAATGTTTTTAACCATTTTATTGGCGACGTACAGACAGGAGGAGCATGCTCTCAGAGTGGCAGCCAGTGCAGTTGGCGAGAGGTTGGGCAGTCCCAGGTGAGGCTCAGCTTGCTGCTGCCTCACCAGCTTCGCTTCCAAGCATTTGAATGGGAAAATGCGAAAATTCACCGATTTTGAAGAAAAAAAACATCAGATTTGGTTAAATTAAATGGAAAATAGGTACTTTATAGTACAAACCACAGGGTGAAAATATCTTTATAAATGATTTTATTATTATTGGTGCCTGCCATGCGTGCAGTGCATAGGGAGAGTAGTGGCTGACTCTGCCTCCATGCATTGCATGGCAGGCACCTAATGTTCTACACCCAATAGAATATCTATTTATTTATTTTTCTTCCATTACCATTAATGCGGCTCGTACCGCTGCGTGCACCCCCACAAAAGTGGTATCAAAACGTTCAGCTTGATCCCGAGAAGGGAACTATTACTTTTAGTGTGATTATGAATTGAAATGACATAAATTGATAAAAATGAGCAAAAATCGAGGCTGAGTGTCTCACAGAATCAGTAATCTTTCTCTCTGAAACACACACACAGCACAGTGGATTTCTGACTCCAAAACTCTTTTTAACTCCCCCTCACAGACACAAATATCGCCCTATTGGTCTAAAAGTCGGTCATGACATAGATACACATGCCTGCTCCCGTAAAATGTTTTCAAAACTTTGCTAGGGCTTATGGTTTTTTGTCAGGGTCCTTGAGACCAAAGCTGGGTGTCTCACAAGTATAGAATCTCTGTCTCCAGCAGACACAGAGAGTCAGCCCAGGTGCATATAATTAATTACCATAGCAACAGGTCCCAGCCAGAGGCAGTGAGTAGTCTCACAGTCGCAGAGAGAGGTCTCAATGCATTGTGGGAAGAATACATATTTCCTGTGACTATTCATATTTTGTTTAGATAAAATTATTATTTCTCTGAATTTGAGTGTGAATTAAAATCCTTAGTATGAAGGCTGACAAATTTCGAGAAATAAACAATTACCGACTGTCTTTATTTATTTTTTTATATTTTGGACCGTGAGTGAGAACCACATGTGCGAAGGTTATAGTCGTCAGTCTCGGACTAAATTGATGCTGGGTTCAGCCATTTTACTGTTGCAGTGAATCAGATCAGCCATAGAAATATGGTGATGATCTGGGAAGAGCTTCAGTCATTGGACATTGGTGATGAACCAAATAAATCTTATTAATAGTGTGTGTGTATGTTTCCTATCCATTTCAGGTGAAAAGAGCAGTCCAGTTGTGCAAACTATAGCTAAAATGTTTGGTTTAAGCTGACAGGCACACTTTGGCAGGCCCTGTAACATTTCTGCAGGAATTTTCTAGTTAAATATTATTTTTCCATGATGACAGGTGTCGCCCCTGACCGCATGTCACTGATATATATATATATATATATGATTTCCTTTCAGCAGTGACCAGGCCATACTGCGACTTCCTCCTGCGTCAGAAACATCCATCCTTACCCACTGCTCTCCCCCAGCAGCAGGTCTTCATGTTGGCCCAGCCCAAGCGCAAAACCACCTTCTGGCATAACATTGGGAGACTGACACCTTTCAAGAAATAAAAATCAAACCAGAAAGGAGAAGCAAAGTTGTGAGAAAGAAGAGCTTGTGCCTCCATAGAGCCTTTTTAATTGTTCCGCTTTTCTTTCCAATGTATAACCCTAACCCTGGAGGGATTTGTGGACTTGTATAGATAAAGTGGACTATAATAAAGGTGAGACCATCTTTTGAAAGCACTTTATTGGTTGGATAACAATCAGACATGACAAGGTCTCCTCATTACCCTTGAGTTAAACAGTGACAATAAATTCTTGCCTAATGTACTTATGCTCCTTAAGACAAAAACTGACTGGTATTAATTCTATTGTACTGCTGCAACTTGTTGTGGGTCTTCTTGCTAAACTGCCTCTGTGAAAATGTTGCTTGGCAACAAAACTGTGTTTATTTCCACTGCTCTGGGCTTTTATTTTATAATTTAACAAAAATTTCAAACTTTTCATTGTGTGGTAGAATTTCATATTCATGCTTATTCTGTCTGCTTTAAAAAAATAAGGGAAATTAGCTGGAGAATAAAATTCCTTGTGTTTTCTCTTTGCTAATGTATAGGGTCTCTTTTACATGCTTTAAATATTCTGTGGACTGTTGTGTGTTGTTTTGGATTTGAATTTTCTCTCCTGATGTGCTAATATTCTAATCTTTCCCAAAGAAGATTAGAGTACTTCAGTCTAAGGTCAAATACCCAGCATAACCAAAAACACCAGCAACACATTCCAGCAGTCTGATCCTTGACCTCTCCACATCACTGAAAGTAAACCATCTATTCTATTTTTATTTCACTTTATATTTTACAGTGTGATCTGACATGCATAAATATAGCCAAACAATACAAGCTCAATAATAAAATCCTTATTATATTTCGGGGTGTGGTGCAAGGTGGCAATAATAGTAGGAGTTGGTCCAAAAAGCTGACATACAATTTCTTCAAACGAGTGACAGGAACAGTTACAGGTGCCACCCTCCACTTCTCGCGGGTAGATTATCATGAGACATCGCCGACTGTTAGATTAAGCACAGAAAATCTAACGTTCGGTCAGAAATTATGTCCTGCACAAATACCTCTTACTAGTGAGCGAGTGAATGTTGAAGAGACCGAAGTTGATGGTTTTATTGTGATTGACAACAAAGTTAGCTGACCGAGCCAGGCGGGCAAACACACTGTACTCAACGCCGTGTTCCTCAGTAGACAACGAATATTACAGCAGGTATATTTAATGGAGTTAGGTCTTTCACAGCAAAAGATCCGGCGAGAGCCTCGATGGGTGTATTTTGGATGGTGCAGGTGGAAAATATGAGCTGATGGTAGTAACCCATGCATATGTAAGCAGATCTTAAAAAGCTCTGTGGCAGAGTACTGGAACAGTGCTGTCATGGTGATGGACCAAAAACGGCACAATCCAGGGTAATATAAACCTCACATAGCAGCTCCAAATAGTGGCCGGAGACAAGGCATGGGCTAAAACTAAGCGAAGGATAGATGTAGTTTACTGAAAAAGAGGGCTGAATTAACAATCAGTACATAGATAACAAAAGCAAAGTCAACAAAAACAATAAAATGAATAAAAGACCTTAAAAACAAGTCAGGGAGCAGCATCTGCAACAACACAGCAGCATTCACTGTCACTGGAAGTGCAGTGGTGTGAAATTCAATTTGATATTTTACTTAATCACAGTTGCAATCGAGAGGCTCATATGACTTTATCGCAGCAAAATAAGTGCAAAAGAGAGAATTTTAGGGTTTTCAACTTCGTATTCTATGTTCCACCTTATTTACTGTCTAAACCAGTGTTTCTCAATTCCTGTCCTCAGGCCCCCCTGCCCTGCATGTTTTAGGTTTTTTCCTTTTGCCACACACTTGGATTTAATATTTTGGTGATTAACAGGTATTAAGAGAATAAAATCATTAACTTCGGGCTCGTTGTATTCTCTTGTGCTCCCAGATTCAATGATTCCATGCGTGGAAACAAAAGCCACACAGAGATGACAGCGTCACAATAATCAGCATTTATTCAAGACAGATTCAGACTATCACCAGAAAAGCTCATCACACAACATCAGAAACCTCAAAGCACAAAAACACATGAATTTACCTGAGAAAAGGAAACGACAGACAGCAAAGACGTCTTTGGAGAATTGCAAGCGCAAATCTGATTTGTTACTCTGTGTGTAAAGTTTTATCTTCTTGTATTTAATTTATTGAAATAAGGTGAATCTTTGCTCATCCAACCAGGACCCGTCTCTGACCCTCTCTAAAGCTATTTGCTCCCCTTGTCTAAGCAGAGCTTCTCCAAACTCCTGCTGGTTTATGGCCTCCACAGATCAGTGTGAAAAGCTGGAACTTCCTACTGATTGTTTTCCAGACAGACAAACAGCAGATCAGAGATCTTGGCAAACAATCTGCTTTAACTACAGTAAGATAAAGATCAATAGGCTAAAATAAGTTATAATTTTAAAACTATAATTAGGCTATTTCAATCAAGTCATGTTAAATTTTAAAACTAGCTTATTTTAAATATATTTTCTTAACACAGGCTTCCGCAGTACTTGATGGTCATGCAATCATTTGAATCAGCTGTTCTGGAATAGAGGCACATGTAAAACATGCAGAGCAGGAGGTCAGTGAGGACTGGAATTGAGAAGCACTGGTCTAAACACAGAATGATGAAGATGAATATCATTCTGGTGATGTTCATCTTCTAGTGGTTTGAAACTAGAATCCAGAGCTGTGAAACTTCAGGTTCTCAATTTTTGGATCTTTTGCCGAGATAAAGCCGTTTTGGCCCTTTCATGAAACACAACATTTAGACTTGGTTGTAGCTGCAAACCACTAGAACAGGCACATGCAGAGGGGGGTCGGAGGGGTCTTGAGCCCCTGCCCCTTTTATCCTTTACGGCCTAGTGCCCTTTTTGATTTTTTTTTTTTATCAAGTTTTATTTTTTTTAAAGTTGTGTGTCAGGAAGCCTGTTTGTGCCCCTCAACAATAATATTTAGCTAAATATAATAATTTTGCAAAATTAGTGTGGCTGCTGCCCTCAGTCTAATGATGGCCCGGTCTAATAATGAGGATTTTCAGTTTCTCTGCTTCAGTGTTGTTCAGACACCGGGTCCAAGGTGAGGAGGAGGGGGACGAATCTGTATTCTCTAACTATCAAAGTATGGACAATAATTTTTTTTGACAACATACAGTTTGTACATAAAAATATAGATCTGATGTTGAAGTTAGAAAATCCGTTTATATTTATTTTTTGTCCTCGCAATAAGAAGAAATATGAAAAATGGTCAAAGACCATCTGCACAATACAAAGGCTATACTGCTTCCAGCCCCCGAAACAGAAGCAAACACTGTACGTTCAACCCCATAGGTGAGTGTGTGCCTAGCTTGGCAATCCAAAGCAAGGCTGCCTTTGTTCTCTGGCCCCTGGTCCAGTTCAGATTGTGTTCCAGGACCCTCGCCGAGCCCCAGCCGTGCTGGATGTAATGCGAGCTCAGCAAGGCGTAGGCCTTCCTCACCATCCTCCGGGACACATCTTACTCATGCAAAACCAGTCGGGCCAGCATTGTATTTGCCGTATGACCCACAAATCTGGTTCTGCAAACCGGGCAACTAATTAAATAAACACAATTTTGTGTTAGTGGGCCCCCGCCAGGTGGGATTAAATAAACTTTGTTGGTACAATGATTCAGCAGCCATTTTTGGTGTCTGAAGCATTGCCCCTGCCCAGTTGCACTCGGCTCCATCTGGGATCTGATTTTGACATGAATGTGATGGTTGATAGGTAATTTCCTAGAACCTACATAAAAGAACCACAGACAACGTATATGAATCTTAAAGCTTTTGCAAAAGAGAAGACTCTATCAACTGCTCCTCTGAGCCGTTCACAGAGCGTTCTGAAGATCTTTGGGTAGAGCTTGTCTTTTATTATCAAACTTCAAAGAAGGAGGATAGGTAAGATAGACAGCAGAGGAAAAACAGCAAAGGTCGTACAACATTTACCTAAACAACTAACAACCCAGTTCCAGATGCGACATCTGACCTACGGTCTGAGCCCGGTTCAAATCTCGGTCAAACTGTTTCACATGAAGATGAACAGACAGTTGTGACCCCCAGGTTAGTTCATACACACACTATAAAAGAGAACACTTTAAACTGACTAACATTAGACTGAATATGAACTAAAGTAACAACAAAATGATAATGCCAAAAAATCTCTATCAATGGTCCCTCAGGTTTCTGTTTGGTCTGAAAGCAGGTATGACCCTCCTATCGGTCAGCCTTCCACTGAGAGACTAGAGTCCTACAAAATTCTTTCTCAAACCTTGGGCCAGATTGACGTTAGCAGGTGAGTAGGTGCTGATAAAAGGAAGTGTCATGGTTCCATCAGGCTGCTTGGATTCAGAAAAGGACCTCAAACATCTCCTTAAGAAGAATATAGGTCTGATACCCCCTGCTCGACAAAGCTGCGTACAGAACCCCAACTGCTTCATAAAAATCTGATTTTATGAAGCCATGCTATGTGTCCAGTATAAAAATCAGAGTTAAATCGAGTTAAATTGAGACTTCAGTGAGTATTTGTGCAGGATCATGTGCAAAGTCTCAAACAGAATTATTGAGGAACCCCCATCAACCTTTTATTATCAAAAGATGAATAAGGAATTGAAATTAGACTGATTTAAAGTTAATTAAACCTTTATTTCTAAAAGATCACCAGAATATGGTTTTAAACCAAGTTAAATCCACCTTTTATCTTCTCTTCTTTACTATTTCGGCTTTTAGTGATGCTAAAAGAAGGTATATGAGTAATCTGACCCCGGAAAAGAATTACCCAGTATTAGCTGCAATGGTTCAGCAGCAGCCTCACGTGTTCTCTGTGATTAAAATGGCAGCATGCAGCTGTAGTACATAGTAAATAAGGAACCGTAATGCACTCCGGGGAAGTCCAGCGGCCATATAGTCCAAGCCTGATTGTTCGTTCGGGTTCTTTGCCGATCTCCAAATTGTTTCAAAGCTCGTTCTGACCTATCAAGTTTAAAAGACAAGTTCATGCTGAATCCAACGGTATAAAGTTTAACAGGGTTTGCATCAAAACTGTCAAACTAGAAGCGAATTTAAAGGCCCGACTGCTAAGCATGATGGGTAAATGAAGCGGACATGTTTGTAGTCCAAATCTGATTGTGTAGTGTTAAATTAGAGGAATAATAGAGTCAAACTTCCTCTAGTGTCCCAAAATTCAGGATTCCGCATGTATAAAGTGGAAACCATACAGAGAACAACCAGTCGCCATTCAACTTCAACCCCCTTTTCTTGACACCCTTGTCCCTCGGTGGGGTCAGGAGGGTTGCTGGTGCCTCTCCAGCTAATGTTCCGGGCGAGAGGCGGGGTCACCCTGGACAGGTCGCCAGTCTGTCAACTTCAGACATATCTAGGGTTTTATTCAGACAATACATAGAAAAACAGATCATCATCACACCCAAACCATCAAGAAGTCCAAACCATAAACAGACATTAATTACCCGAGAAAAGTAGAAAATGAACAAAATACAAAAAGAAAAAAAAGCAAAGGTGCCTTTGGGAATTGCTTGTGTGGCTGCAAACAAAGCAATTCAATTTGCTTCTGTGAAGTGGAGGTTTTTATTAAGAGGTGTCATCTTAATTTTAATATATGCATTGAACACCTTCCTTTAGCTCCACCCTATCCTCTCCTAAACCTCTAAGCAGTTTCAAATTACCTAGATGGGATGGTCTAAATGATTTTGTCACTTTCTTTGAGACCTATTCAAAACCAAAGATGAAGAGAGAAAGATCAAAGGTCCAGAGTGAGAAAAAGTCAGAGAGAGCAAAGGTCATTTTCAAACAGGGTTTTCTCATGTTGGTTACATCTGGAATCTCTCCTGTTCCTTTCTAAACATTTGAAGAAAGACCCTAGTTGTCAGAAAGAGGTTTATTTTTTTCACCTAGACCTCGTTTTGTTTTTCTCCAGGTTTAAGTGTCTTCCTTACCCCTAGAAAATCACCAAAGAATTTGACTGTGAACAGACAGAACGCATCTTTTCCATCCTGTTTTTTATCTGAACTGCCGAGCATCTGTTTCCTTTATGAGCGATTCACTAAAAAACAGATTCCTGCATTAAACCTAAAGTAACATATAGGCAATTTGGAACCCAATGTTCTTATTTTAAAACGCTGATTATTTAATATATTGTGCATATGGTTAAGTTTAAAACTAGCATATTTTAATTTTATTTTCCTCACAGTAGTTTCAGTCCTCAGCAGAAGCTCATTAGTGAAATTAAAAGTTGAATCAAGCTTCATATCAGGAAAAGGAGTTTTCAAACAAAGAATTAAAAGAGCTTTGTGAAAAACCGGAGTTTTAAAGACGGCACTCAGCCTTCAGAGGAGCAATCAAGTAACTGCAGTGCATTCTGGGTAAAACTTGCGGACATGTTTGTAGTTCTCATCTGATTGAACCGTTCCAGCGCTTGGCAGGGGTCACAAGTGGGAATAAAGGCTGAATCAAGCTTCATGTCAGAAAAACTGAGTTAGAAAATAAAGAAATTAAAAAGGAAATAAAATAACATGATGAAAAAAGGACTCCACAATCAAAATTCCAATCTTCAGAATAGGAAACAAGCAATAACCTTGCATCCTGTGGAAGCTCAGAGCAGAGACCTAAAGCTGAGCAGGGTATGTGCATTTGATCTCGGGGTAGCCATGTTTGTGTTTGGTGATGTGTTTAATGTATTTATCTCCTTTAGCTCCACAGATAACGCTCTGTTTGGCAGACCAATAAACCTTTCTGTCCAAAACTCTTAGTGAAGTTCCCAGACCTGGCAGACCCATTTCTCCTAATAAAAACAACAAGAGACATCAAGCTGGGAGAGGAGATCTACATGGACTATGGGGTGAGGCAGCACTCGTTTGGGTTGGACGGCCAGGGGATGATCTTAGCTGGATGGGTGAGGTTTGCTCACCTCCCCCAAGAGAAATAGTTTAGTCTTATGTTGACAATGTTCTATTCGATAATTTATCAGTTAACATTTTATTTTAATTTCTTTGACTGTGGTGTTGTAAAAAGTTCAGTTTTTGAAGTTTCAGTGTTGTAATTGCTCTTTTTTCTGTACTCCAAAGTTTAGTATGACTTTAAATTGTGTTGTTGCAATTAAAGTTTTTGTTTTGTTTTGTGCTTGCTGTTCCTTTTATCGTCCACTAGATTCAGGCATTGCCATGTCAGGTGAAATCTGTATCGCTGTGACAGCCATTTTCAACTTTAGCATTGCTTCCTGCTGCATAAAGATGGTCCAAATGAAACACACAGAGGTTTGTGGATTAGAACTGAGAAAATGGAACATATTAAGAGGTCATGTTCCTTTTGCAAGATATTGTAAATGTCATGTTGGGTTCCAGTTTCTTTACCCACATACAGAACACCACCAGGAGAATAGACAATCAGATAAAATTTATTTCAAAAATGGTGAGAATCCGAGTCTGGTCCTTGGGAGGGGCTACAGGGGTCGTCTGTTTTCTGAAGAGTAGTGAGAAGAAAATGGTGAGTTTGAGGTCATCAGAAAGATGGAATCTTTGAAACAATCAGAAAGATCTTACTTATTTTACAAGGAGACTTTAACGTAAGAGGAGATACTGTGGGCGTTCTTGGAGTGATTCAGGTTCCAGTGAGTTCTTGATAGAACTGTTTCTTTGTTGGAGCTGAGGAGGCCGCATGCGGTGGAGGGCGGACAGGTAGGATCAGGTGGGCAGGAGTCAGCTGACAGACGTCAAGGTGTTGGCAGTCAGCTCCTCTTATACGCCAGGATTATTAGCTGATAGATCACAGGTGCTCTGGCTGAGTCAGCAGGGATACTCTCCACATGTGCGGCCTCCAGTCGCCCTCTAGTGGATTAAAAAGGGAAGCAGCAGGCAGACAGAAACTTCTTCCCCCACAAACAAACAAAAACCCTGGTTCCCAACATGCAGGAGTAGTTATTTTATTTAAAAGTTTAATAGGATAGAATACAAGACTTTTAATTTTATTCTACCAAACTTGAAATTTTTCAAAATCTGTTTCTGCTCAACCAGTAAAAGCAACAAACATAAAAAAGAAATGCTAATTATTTCTGAGAAACATTTCAACTCCATATGTGATATTTTATTGGAACATCTTTATTGATAACTTTAACTGGAAAAGCATTTGGACTTTACCAAATATATGATAACTAATAAAGTAAAAGTGTCTTATAAAATTATTCACAGAATTTACCCCTCCAAAGTTTTTATACAATGTTTTAACAACAACATGGATATTATGTGCTCTTTTGTTAAGGAAACACAGAACATGTTTTATTTATTTTGGCCTTTTCTCTGTTAAATTTTTAAAAAGTATTTTCATTGTGATTTCTGCTTCTATTGAACCGTATGTCTCCATTTGTTTTGAACATGTATTGTTTTGCTTCATTAACTATCCAACAGCTAAAATTTTTTTTTATATTATTAATCGTATATACTTAGCCAAATGGCACATGCATAAATGCCGTTACACTAATAAAAAATACAAAATCACTTCTTTCCATTTTTGGCAATGATATTAAAACTATTTGAAATTCCACCAATACTAAAGCTATTAAAATTTGCACTTTATGTTCTCTTTAATATATTTATGTAATACTAGGCTGATGTACTGCCTCAATGTTTGTTGCCCCCTGGCGGTCATTATGTCACACTCTATGCTGTTTTTATAATATTATGTATTTTGTGTCTCAATCAAGATTATAAACAGAAAAAGACAGATGCATCCTGGAAGGCTTGCCATGTTCATGCTGGAGGAGAGAGAGAGTGGAGAGGTGAGTGAAAGGGTTTTAAGGTACTCCCCCTGCTGGCAGCCCCATGCATAGCATCATAAAACAACATGGAGCTATAATATACAAGTACATGGAAACGGAAATGAAAAATACTTCTACAAATAGATGTGCTGTGATTGGTCTTACAGTGTATTACAATAACATGATTGAATATATATATATATATATATATATATATATATATATATATATATATATATATATATATATATATCTTGTTTACTTATTATCATGCACAGTGTTGTAATATAATGAAATTTGTAATTTGTTATAAAATAAATGTCTTTTTAATCATTAATATTTGTCGGTCTGTTTAATTTGATTAGGTTTTGATCTGGATAGTTTGGAGAGCTCCATTTTCAATGACAGTCCTATGCTGCCATCTAGTGGAGGGTTGGGCATACAGGATGAAACCCACTTGCACATTAGAGCAAATAAAATAAACAAAAAAATGGTGGGGGGACAATCTTAGCACAGAGAATATGTGGAAGGGGCCTCACATACCCTCCAAGTTTGGTCGGTGTAGCTCCTTCCTTTTACACAGCTGCCATTGACCTCCATTCATTTGAGGAATTGCTCACTCAAAACAACTCCAAAAATATAAGTGCTCTTTTTACCAAACTTGGTTTTCTATGCTCCCTCCACCCCTCTGCCCTGCCCACCACATTTGGTGGTCTGAGCCAAAGACTCCTATTCATTTTTCTCTCTAGTCAGTCTGGCTAGGAATATAGAGCTGGGTTTTAACCCTCAGTGGCCTCTTTTTATATATATTTTTTCTTGAATTTTCTCTTTTAGGACATAAATTTACAAACATTCAACTTAACATTATAAACATCACATTCACTCACGCATTCACCATTCAAACCTGCATTTGTTTGATTCCAAAAAGACCCTTAAAATTGGAACAAAAACAAAAATTAACAAGTCAGTATATAAATAAAAACTGTAAACAAGACATCCATTCAAGACACCCATTATTAAGCTCCGTCTTCAGTCCCTATGATCCTCATTTATGGCTCCCACAAGTTCTCAAAGTCCCGCTGTTTACTCTTGGCGATGTATGTTAGTTTTTCCAGTCCGAGTGAGTTTGCAATTTCTTTCTTCCAGAGTCCCATGGAGGGCGCGTCCATGCTCCTCCAGCATAATGCAATAGATCTTCTGGCTTGAAGAAGTCCAGAGTCTATCAATTTAGTTTTAATCTGTGATTGTTTAAATTCCACTGGGTTTATTCCCAGAACACAGATTTTAACCTCTAATGGGACTTTCACCCTAAACAATTCAGATAGACACCTTATAACATCCTTCCAAAATTCCTGAATTTCAAGACATTCCCACATACAATGGAGAAGGGTTCCTTTTTCAAATAAGCATTTAGTGCAAGTATCTGGAATGTCACTGGACATATGATGAAGCCTAACCCTCAGTGGCCTCTTACTTCAACTTAGCCAGATTTTATTCCATTTTTATTTGTTTTTTAACTCTGTTTTGGAAATAAATCACTCTTCACTTTTAAAATGTCATCTCTGAGCCTCTGTTGGATGAAGGATTTGCTGCTCTGAAGACTGGACTTTAGTTTTAAGCATCTACTCTTTTAACCATGTTTTATTTGATTTGATTTTTATTCAAACTCAGTTTTTAAGACAGAAATCACAGCACAGATTCAAATGTCATCTCTGAGCTTCTGCTATTTGCCAAAAATGTGTGTAAATGCCATTCTGAACATCAGAAATGGCCTTTAAAATGTCTGTCAGCATTTCAGCATTTCCCAGAATGCATTGCATAGTGGGGCTTCAAATTGTAGCTTGTAGTTCAACTGTTTTTGCTGCAAACCTTAACAAACCATGTACTGTTGTGATCAGAATGAACTCAGCGGTTGAACTGGATGACTTAGAATGAACTTGGAACCATGTAGAAAATCGGCACCATGACTCAGAATGGGGTGCATTTTGTTGAACTGCTGCCTGCTGATCATAGAGGACACATGACCCTGTAGCAGGTGCTAAGGTGTGTGGAGGGTGGGACGGACGGAGGCAACAAGCTAACAAGCAAACGAAGACGGTAGGAGCGATTTGGCGGATTGCATAAACTGTGCATTGACTGTAGCGGCATGGCTTCTACTTCAGGAGGGAATAGTGGTAATGAAATGGAATGGGTAATATCAAGGTCAGCAAGAATGAAAAGAACACTTAGGAAGAGACAAGAAAGGGAAAGAAGTTGGTCGGAAGAAAGTGAAGCCAGAGAAGAAACCAACAAAAAGACAAAAACTAACGACAGTACGAATACAAGAGAAAAGAATAACTGGAATAGAGAAGTGGAATATAAGGCAATAGTGGAATTTAAGCAAGAAGGAGGATTTATCCACCCAATTAAACTGACTAGAGCAATAGAGAAAGAGATAGGAAAAATTAAAACGGCTAGAATCATGAGTAAAAAAAGAGTGCTTATCTATGCTAGCAACGAAACTCAACAACAAAAAATAATCAGAATGGAAAACTTGATGGGGGAGAGAATCAAAGCACATATTCCAGGTTCCTTAGCAAGGCTGAGGGGAGTGATATCAGGAGTCCCAACAGAAATATCAATGGAGGAGTTGAAAAAAGAAATTAAAGGAGGAAAATTAACAGAGGCCACCAGGATTAAAAGTAAAAGAGATGGAGAACTCAAAGATACAATGGCAGTAATTTTGCAATTTGAAAACCGCATGCCAGAAAATATTCAACTAGGATATCTGAATTACAGAGTCAGAGAATATATCCCAAAACCCCTCAGATGCTTCGCTTGCCAAAGAATAGGACACATCGCAAAGAATGTAAAGGAAAACCCAGGTGTGCAAGATGCGGAGGGCCACACGAATATGGAAAATGTGAAAAGAAGCTAAAATCAAATGCTGTAACTGTGGAGGAGAACATAGTGCAGCATATGGAGGATGCAAATACAAAAGGAAGCTAAAGTAGCTCAAAGAATCAAAATAACAGAAAGAGTCTCATACGCAGAAGCCTTAAAAAGAGCTAGGAAAAATGACCCAAAAGAAATTAGAACAGGAGAATCGGAACAAAGAAACACAATTTGGAGTTCCAATCAAGGGCAGAATGAACAAAGACAAAGCTTAGCGCCAACAACAATTATTCAAAAACATGTTCACACAAATGTAAAGTGGATGAAAACTCAATGGTGGTGAAAAAGAAAACTTTATCGCATTTATGTGCCACATTATTAATGTCACAGTGCAAATGAAGAAGAAAAGTGACAAAATAAAAGCAATTGTAACAGCGGCAGGAAGATTCCTAGATATGAAAGAAATTCAAGCAGACCAGATTCACACCATCTTAAGTGCCACAGAAACGACAGAGAATACTCAGGAATAAACTCTCACAATAAGTATTCATATTCTTCAATGGAATGCTAGAAGTTTAATTACCAATGGACAAGAACTTAAAAATATATTTATGATTTAGAAATAATTCCTGACATAATATGCATACAAGAAACATGGCTGAAACCTAACCTAGAATTTAAAATCCCAGGATATAATGTAGAAAGACAGGACAGAAGTAAAGGTAGTGGAGGTGGATGTGCCACCCTAATTAAGGATGGAATAGCATATAAGAGAAACATAATAAATAAAGATATAGAATGTGTAAATATAGAATTATTTAAACTAAGAAAGTATGGAAATATTACATGTATAAACTATTACAACCCTTGTAAAAGTCTGGATAAGAAAATAATTACAGAAATTGCAGGAAATATAAATAAAAGAGAACTATGGTGTGGTGATTTTAACGCACATAATAGGCTATGGGGTAGCAAGAAAACAAATCATAACGGTATCATAATTGAAGAAATGATGGATGAAAGGTCACTGGTCTGTCTAAATAATGGAAAAGATACAAGAATAAATATATACAAAAATACAATGTCATGTCTAGATATTACATTAATAACCAACTGTCTTGTTAGTGCATGTGAATGGGATATTCACAGAGAAACTACACTAGGCAGTGATCACTTTCCAGTAAGCACAATAATTAATGACAATATAAATAGGCAACAAGAATTCATAATAACAAGATGGTGCTTTAAAAAAGCTAACTGGGAAAAATTCAAAAATAATTGTGAAAAAACCAGCCAAGAGATTTCACTAAATAATAACATTGAGGAATGCACAAAACAGATAACAGAACACATCCTAAATGCTGCAAATTTTAGCATACCAAAAATCAAAGTCAAAGGTAAGAAAAAAGTAGTCCCCTGGTGGAATGATGAGTGCAGTACAGCAATTAAAGAACGTAACAAAGCATTTAAAATATTACAGAAAAATTTAACAATCGAAAACCTAATTGAATATAAAAAGAAAAGAGCAATAGCGCGGAGAACTATTAAAGGGGCTAAAAAGAAAACATGGAGAGAATATTGTTCCTCAATAGGCTCAGAAATAAAATTACAGAATGTCTGGTCAATGTTTAAGAAAATGACGGGGAAAAGAAATGAAGTTAAAATACCAGCATTAGTTCGAGGACAGGATACACTAGTGTTAAATAAAGATAAAGCAGAACTACTAGGGGAGACTTTTGCTGCAGTACACAGTGGAGAACATCTTACAAACACTCATAGACAGCAGAAAATACAAAAATTAGGAAAGTATAAAAATATATTAGAAAAATGTCAGAAATGCAAGTCATCACTAGACATGAATATAACCATGAAGGAAATGAAAACGGTACTAAAAGGGACAGGAAACTCAGCACCAGGGGAGGATCAACTATGCTATGTTATGTTTCAACAAATACCAGAAGTAACATTGAAATTAATATTACAACTATTTAATAGAATATGGAACGAAGGTCTAATACCAAATAGCTGGAAAAGGGCAATAATACTTCCATTTAATAAACCAGGGAAAGACCCTACTAACCCTAATAACTATAGACCAATAGCCTTAACCTCGCAGCTAAGTAAATGGATGGAGAAAATAATAGTTAATAGACTAGGATATTTTTTGGAACATAAAAAACTAATAAAAGGATACCAGTATGGCTTTAGAACAGGAAGATCAACTATGGATGCCCTAGCCAGAGTATGTAATGACATAGAGAAAGCTCTGAAATGAAGGAAATAATGATTATAGTATTCTTTGACATAGAAAAAGCATATGACTCACTGTGGAAAGAAGGATTACTTATAAAAATCAAACAGATGGGAATTGGTGGAAAGATGTTCAACTGGGTAGCAGATTTCCTGAGGGATAGGAAAATAAAAGTTAAGATCGGAAATGATTACTCAAAAGAGCTTAATGTGGAGAATGGGATTCCGCAAGGAAGTGCAATCAGCCCAATATTATTTAATATAATGATCAATGACATCTTTTCTGACATTGATAAATGTATAAATTCTGGATTATACGCAGATGATGGAGCCATATGGATGAGAGGAAAAAACGTAAAGTTCATAGTAGAAAAATTAAAAAAGCAATTAAGAAAGTGGAAAAATGGTCATATGAATGGGGTTTTAAACTATCAACAAGTAAGTCCTGCTTTATGGTTATCACAAATAAAAGAAATATAAATGCAGGAACACTAACATTATATGGACAACCTATAGAAAGAGTTAAAGACTTTAAATATTTAGGACTATGGATAGATAAGTCCTATACATGGAAAACACATATAGAAAAGCTAGAAACTAAATGTAAGAAGGTCATAAATTTACTTAAGGCTGTGGCTGGAAATAACTGGGGTGCAGACAAAGAGTCATTATTAAACATATATAGGGCTCTTATGAGATCAATAATTGATTATGGCAGTTTCATATATAGAGCAGCAGCTAAAACAACACTACAAAAGATAGACAGACTACAAAGTAGGGCTTTACGTATATGTACAGGAATGGTAAAAACGACACCTATTAATGCTCTTCTAATAGAGACTGGAGAAACCCCGCTAGAAATGAGAAGAACAAAATTAGCCTTAGTATATTGGATGAAAATTAAAAGTAATGGAGATGAAAACATAAAATCTAATATAATAAAAAACTGTTGGGAATATACAAAATTCCAAAGTAATGGATTCGGATGGATGATAAATAAACTAACCAAAAAATACGGACTAGAGGATAAGGAAATAGCTCAAATTAATCCAATAAGTGTCATTCCTCCATGGATACTTCCTGAAACTAATGTAGACATGACAATTCTTAAAATGAAAAGAGACTGGAAGTTAAATGAAATAGGTGTAAAGACTAATGTATATTTAAGGGAAACATATTATAACTACCTTGAAATCTACTCAGACGGATCAAAAAATTCCAAAGGATGTGTGGGAATAGGAATAAATATACCCGAGTTTGAAATTAACATCTCCAAAAGAATATCAGACCACCTATCTGTTTTCACTGCAGAAATGATGGCAGTTATATTAAGCTTACAATGGATAGAGGAGGTTCGCCCAGACAGGGTGGTGATATGTTCAGATTCTAAAGCAGTTTTAGAAAGCATCCAGGGAGAAGGAAATAATAGAAAAGATCTAGTATTAGAAACAATACATAGTTTATTTAGATTATATAGAGGTGGTACCGATGTCCGGTTTTGCTGGGTACCAGCTCATGAAGGGGTTAAAGGAAATGAAAAAGCAGACAAATTAGCAAAAAGGGCCTTAGAAATGGCAATAACAATTAGAATTCCTTTTGGGAAAGGGGAAGGGAAATCATGCATCAAAAATAAAGAAATAGAAGAATGGCAAAAAAGATGGAATGAAGGAAAAAAAGGGAGAAGACTGTATAAAGTCCAAAAGTCAGTACTAATTACAAATATTAACGAGAGAAACAGAAGGGAAGAAATAATCATGACCAGATTAAGAGTAGGTCATACCTATTTAAATGACACCTTATATTTAATAGGGAAGAAAAATAATGATAAATGTGAAGGATGTGGGGAGAAAGAAAATGTAGAACACGTATTAATGAACTGTAGAATATATGAATCCGAAAGGGAATATTTGAAAAGAATAGTCAGAAGGACAGGACAAGAATGGAGTCTCAAAGGAATATTGGGAAATGAAGGAAACATAAAAGATATTTATAGACTAAGGAAAGCACTGTTTACGTTTCTTAAAAACACAAGATTAATAAATAGAATTTAAAAGATGTAGAGAAATGCTGCTACACACATGCACAGTAGGTGGCGGTATGCACCTTAAAGTTGCTTGCAATCCGCCATAATAGAAAAGAAGAAGAAGAAGAAGTAGAGGACACATCCCATGGTGGCAGCTTTTGGTAAGTTAATGTGGTCATGTATCCTTTTTGGATCACATAATATTGTTCATTCTAGAGGTCTTGCGGTGTATGATGGCACTAGAATGACTTTACTCATACTGGAGTGATGAATCCCAGCAGGTGCTTGGAGACCTGGAAGGCAGCAGCTTGCTGTGTGGCTGGTCCAGGTTCTTCTTCCTTGGGAGGATGGCTGGGTGGTAACACTTAGCTATGGCTGCTTTTGTTAATTTCTCTTGGTGGAACTGTAGCATGGGGAGCCGTAACAACATGGTTGAGATCTGCTGGTGCACAGTTCATGTTCATTAGCTTGGTGGCAAAGGTGAGTCAGTGCCCCACCAAGCAGACCATTGGCACTCAACCCAGACCAGACCAAAAGAGAATCAACGGAGAACGCTTCTGCTTCCTGGGCATGCCAGTTCCACCTTGCGGTGTTAACGGATGGCGTGTTTTTGAAACCAGGGGCGCGGTACGTATCAGCCTTCCCAGGTTCCGCCTATAGGAACAGCACGTGGGAAAGGTGACTCTAGGACTCGGGAGTCTTAAATGCAGTCCAGTCTATTATACCCCTACAAGACTAATTCTCAATGTTCATTACTTTGGACATTATTTGAAATAGGATCAGTCTAATATTTCAACATGTGGTAAAGTTAAAGCTATAATTAAAAATAGCAGAATTAAACTGATTTCACTACATAAGCCTCAATTTAGGTTAGATTTACTCATAGTTTAATCAATGTATAACTTAATCAGCAGAACACTTCAATAATCACGCTGGGAGGAGGCCTAGGAGAAGACCCAGGACACGCTTGAGGGACTGTCTCGGCTGGCCTGGAAACACCTTGGGGTTCCCCTGGAGGAGTTGGAAGAAGTGGCTGGAGAAAGGAAAGTCTGGGCCTCCTTTCTGAAGTTGCTGACCCTGGATAAGTGGAAGAAAATGGATGGATCCCAATTTAATTCTAATTAGTTTCATCCTTTATTAGATAACATTCTTAAGAGTGTATTTCATATATTCATCTCAACATGTTTTACTTCATAACCAAAGAAGTAGAAAACTAATCTGAAAATATTGAGTAACAGATGTTTTGGCATTGAAACTGCTCATGTCTGTTTTATAAGAGTTTGGAAAATATTTGAAGTGTGCTAATTTCTCATCAAAATCCAGATTGATGTACTGGGTCATTTCAGTGGTCAGGAAAGCTCTGTGGTTCAAAAACCAATTTGAGGCAATTTGAAATGAAAAACATGGATAGCTGATACACTGGTCCCATTTTCTTTAGTAAAATGTATCTGTATGAAAATGAACACATCTGTTGTTCCTGCCTTGGGAAAATGCAGGGAGGATTAGATGGGAACTGTTAACTGATTCGCAGTGGTTTCTAAAGGTAATAAGACTTTATTTGAATAAAATTCATAACTATTTAGAAGTTGAATGGTGACTTTTCTTTATGGTTTCACATTTCACATTAATGGACCTTGGTAAACAACATAACAGTTAAATTTTGTTGAGAAATAACATTTTTACTATCCAAGTACTTGTATCCACATATTGGTAAATAATTTTCAGAAGCATAGTAAATTATATATTTAAGACATCACATCAAACAAGACTTGACATTTTTTAACTCATTTTTTTTATTTATTTTTTTTCTGTCGTCGTAATGCAGGTCCCAGCCGAAGCTCGCCATCGGCCCGAACACCACGCTGGGAGACTGTCAGCGCGTCCTCCAGAGGGCTCAGCAGGAGATGACGGATGTCGTCAAAAGCATTCAGGGAGGACGGCACGTCACAGATATCGAGACGACACGGTATCGTTACTACTGTGAAGCCGTCCTTATCCTGAAGCTCCTGCTGAGTCCCTCTACCGTGGAGAACCTAACGGTTAGCAAAAAGCCTTCCTCCGAGTCTGGAAGAATTGCTATTGCAGTTTTGTGAACGTGCTTGTTTTTGCTCATCGCGTGCCCTTTTTTTTTGTTTTCAAGGCCAAAGAGTGGTTGGAACGGCGCCCGAGCAACGACGGCCACGTTATTGTCATTCACACGCCGTCTGATGAGGGGAAGCCGGCCACTTCATTTGCTTTAACGGAGGACGACGCTGTTGTAAGATTTATTCTCGTTTCTTTTTATTTTATTTCTTTGCCGCGGTACAAAGCACGACCCCTGGCCGTGTTACTCGACCGATTTCAACCGTCTATACTTCCCTTCATCTGCAGTTGCTGCAGGTCTATTTTCAGAAGATCAGGCCGGGGGCGCTCATCAGCAGAGACCTGCCGGACATCGGGCGGACCGGCTCCGGCATCAAGAGCGCCTCAATGGACGTGTTGCGGCTGCACCAGCAGTGAGTATTTGCCTCGGAATCACAGCCAACCGCCTGAACGTTGCCGTTGTAGGCGGGGCTTTTTCTCCTAACACGGCTTCTTAGGCTCAACGAAACGCTCCGTCTTCCAGTTACCGTCTGCCGCCAGTCTCCGGCAAGGATTTCCGCCACATCGCAGCCAGGGATGTGGCGGATCTCCCTGAGGGTGCCGCATCCGTCCTACGCAGCTATTTGGGGTTTCATGACGGCTCTGTCGTTCTCCCGCTCAGCCCTCACCAGTTGTCGCTGGTTTGCAGCTATCTGGTTACGCTGCGTGGGTGAGTGAGTTTGTCCCCGGCGTGCACATTGCTGTCTATCCGTGTGGCGACATGTTTTTTTAAACGGTTTCAATCTCTTCCAGTTCCGCGGACGCCGCCAAGAGGCCGGACGGCGACCCCGGTGAGGCGATGGACCTGGGGGCGTTTTATGCAACCTTCCCCGTCACCCTGGACGGAGAGCCGCCATTCAAGAAGCAGAGGGTTAACGCTGGATTCCCTGGCTCCAGAAAGCTTTTTGACAAGTGGCGGGTGGCTCAGCTGAAGCTGAGGAGGCGTCACCTCATGAGTGAGTTGTTTTCAGTCTTTTTTTGTTTTGTTTATTTTTCTCCCTCGCCCCTCCTCCTCCTCTGTCGCCCAGAATTGATGCAGGGTGCGTTTTGCTCTGGTCAAACCATATTTCTTTCTGTGTCCTAGCCAAATGGAGCAGGCAGAAGCCAACTTTGACTCAAGTCCAGAGATATGTCTCACGGTCCAAGTGGAGCAAAAACAGCGTTCCGGCAGGGGATTTCGTCAGGCTCTGGGCACCTCCCCCTCCAACTGGCCAAGAGGAGACGGACGTCGCCCGGTACGTCGGTGACCAGAGCTGGGCCGGCCTGGTAATTGCAGAGAGCCAGAGGCCTGGTGCTGGAAGAGGTGAGTCCATTTGGTAACACACATTTTTAAATGTGCTCGTTAGGCACCGTTAAACAAATCTGCTCAAAAAAGCACATATTTAAAAGGCAATTTAGAAAATAAAGTTGTTTTTTTTAACTTTAAGCTCTGTTTATATCACCGTGTTATCGTTGTAGCAGCCACCTTGTTTACTGTTGAGGGGAGGGAGAAAAATAAATTTTAACGCCTTTCCGCTTGTTTTGACAGGGGTCTTTGCGACCAGGAATTTCGGCAAGGGCTCCGTGGTCTGTGACTACCACGGGCGGCTCATCACCGCTAGCGAGGGCCGCAAGATACTTGCCACCCTGAAGGAGGACGATGGCTCGTACCTCTTTTTTTTCAAATCAGGCAACCAGAACCTCTGTGTGAACGCCCAGCCTGAACACTGCCACTGCCATCCGGAGATTTCCACTTTTGGCCGGTTAATAAACCACTCGGCAAAGAGAAACAATTCAAAGTGCGTGGTGGCAAACCTGCCAGGACTGGGGCAAGCGACGCTCCTCATCGAAGCAGTCAGAGACATTGTAGCTGGAGAGGAGGTCCTGATGGACTATGGGGTCAGGAGGAGATCGTTTGGAGGAGAAGGGATGGACCTTTTGTGGTTAAATGAGTGAGCTGGACTCCATGTTTTTTTCCTGGACCTTTTTTTCTTTTGTAAATTGTTTATTATTGGTGTTATCATTAGTGTTTTCCTTGAAGATTTAAAATAGTTATTTTTGTAAATATATATTGTTGTTGTAAATAGTTGTTGTAAACAGTTCTCCTCTCCTCGGGCTGCCACCTTGTCGTGGTGGAGGGGTTTGAGTGTCCCAATGATCCTAGGAGCTATGCTGTCTGGGGCTTTATGCCCCTGCTAGGGTCACCCAAGGCAGACAGGTCCTAGGTGAGGGACCAGACAAAGCGCAGCCCAAAGACCCCTTATGATGACCCCAGCAACCTTGGATCTAGCTTTCCCTTGCCCGGACGCGGGTCACCGGGGCCCCACTCTGGAGCCAGGTGTGGGTACGATGGCGAGTGGCCGGGCTCAGAGTCGCCTCTCTGGTCAGGTGTTCCGGGCACGTCCCACCTTGAGGACGGCTCAGGGAAGGACACGCTGGAGGGACTATGTCTCTCTTGTTTATTTTCCCTAATTGTTTATTTATTTATTCGTTTATTTATTTATTTATTATATTTTTATTATTAGTTCCAGTGTAAAGTGTGTTGCGATTTATTTTCCAACTTAGTTTTTTTTTGGCGTGTGTTTTCCTGTGTAATGTAAAACATTTTTTTATTGATAGCCAGACCATGCTAAAATGTCCAACAAAAGATGGGAGTCGACGGTAGTAACACTTTATCTGTATTGATCTTGCTCGTTGTAGTAAATAATTATCATTTGTAACTCATCTTTCTACAGAAGAAGTCTCGACTGCTTCTCTCCAGTCTTTGGTTTTTGCACTATTGTTTACAGTTTTTGCATGCAAAGCATGCCTTCTCCTGCCACCAATCAAATGCAGGTTCCATGGTCTTCGAAAGGGTACCGTGCAACTCTGGATGTTGCAGATTCTTTCCCCTCGCTATGCAAATCTTCTCCAGCTGGCAGTTATGCTTTGATCATAGTTCGCAGTTGCATCAAATTATTATAAGATGTATTGTTGTGATAATGGTAAATATATTATGTAATTATATACTGATATGTTATTATATATTTGTGCCTATTATAAATGAGATAATCATTGTAATGAATGATTACATTATATATGCAGCTACTTTTAAAATGGCTGAAAGACAATTTTTTTTTTTACATTTCACAGCATGTCAAAGTGGAATTAAACTGCCATCGAACTCATTTCTCGGCGTGCTCCGAACCTGTTTGGTCTTTCGGTCTCTTTCTTTATATACTGCATTATTAATTTTCCTTTATAATGGCATGTTTTGATTTAAATGTAACATTTTCTTGTTTTTTTCTTTTTATACTTTTGCAAATGATTGCTTAGCTTGGTCCAATTATGTTGAATTAAGTATTTTGACGAGCATTTTTCCTGTTATGTTCGGAGGGTTATGGTAACTGGAAATAAAACCGCGTGGCATTACCACTTAACGTGGTCCCAGAGAGCTGAAACTTCGTGGGGGTGTTCAGTCCGACCCCATGGACCGTATGCCACCGCTTGTTCAATCCAGGCACGCCCCCGTGGGGTCGATCCGGACCCCCCCATTTCTAAAAACGGCACCGGCCCCCCAGCAAGAACCGTAGTAGCTGGAGCTATAAAAATCGGTACGTTTAAAGAGCTAGACGAGATCGCAAAGGCTGCCAAGCCGCATCGCGATCGGATCAAAATTGCCCTGTTGGTGGCCGTTAGAATATAGGCAAAATTATGGTTCCGGGCGGCCATTTCCCATTCAAATCAATGGAGCGATTTTTCTGGAAACACGAAATTCAAACACCAGGGAGACCCACTTAACGTGGTCCAACGGAGCTGAAACTTCGTGGGGGTGTTCAGTCCGACCACATGGAACTAATGTCACTGGTTTTTCAATTCAGGCACGCCCCCTTGGGTCGATCCGGACCTGGGGTCCGAAAACCGCACATGGCTCTGAAGGGCCAAGCTTTGATGCTAGAGCTCCAAAATTCGGTATGTGTGTAGTCCGAGACGAGATCGCAAAGGCTGCCAAGCCGCATCTCGATCGGGTCAAAATTGCCCTGTTGGTGGCCGTTAGAAGATGTGCAAAATTTGGGTACGCAGCGAACACTCTCCAGTTAAACCTATGGAGAAACCCAACATTTTTACCAGAATCTAAGTCCTGCTGCCTTACCAGGGGCACGAACTTCCAGGGCCTGCGTACTGCTGGGTGTAGTCCGAGGTGGGGTGCTTAAGTGTGGGTACACGTGCTCGGCCGGTGGGCCTGGCAGGCCCGGTTCTCAGTTGATGGCGAGAAAAAGTCTAAGTCCCAACCAGGGACCGGACAGGGGGCGCTCGGCCGGAAGAGGCTGGGGAGGGTAGCCTCTCCCCGGTCAACCCAAGGCCACATCGTAAAACTGAGTGGCCTTACCAGGGGCACGAGCTTCCAGGGCCTGCGTACTGCTGGGTTTAGTCCGAGGAGGGGTGCTTAAGTGTAGGTACACGTGTTCGTGTGGAGAGCCTGGTTCTATCGGGGGTGGGGGGGTTCCAAGACTGTGTCTGACCCCGGAGCCAAGTCTGGGTGTGGGCCTGGAGGTCAAGGCTATGTGGAGTTCCATGCAGCCTTGACCTCCAGGCCTGGATGTCTGTGCCTGGATGTCCAGGCCTGGATGTCTCTGCCTGGATGTCTGTGCCTGGATGTGCAGGCCTGGATGTCTGTGCCTGGATGTCTGTGCCTGGATGTCCAGGCCTGGATGTCTCTGCCTGGTTCTGCAGGCCTGGATGTCTGTGCCTGGTTCTGCAGGCCTGGATGTCTCTGCCTGGATGTCTGTGCCTGGTTCTGCAGGCCTGGATGTCTCTGCCTGGATGTCCCAGCCTGGTTCTGCAGGCCTGGATGTCTGTGCCTGGATGTCTGTGCCTGGTTCTGCAGGCCTGGATGTCTCTGCCTGGATGTCTGTGCCTGGTTCTGCAGGCCTGGATGTCTCTGCCTGGATGTCCCAGCCTGGTTCTGCAGGCCTGGATGTCTGTGCCTGGATGTCTGTGCCTGGTTCTGCAGGCCTGGATGTCTCTGCCTGGATGTCCCAGCCTGGTTCTGCAGGCCTGGATGTCTCTGCCTGGATGTCCCAGCCTGGTTCTGCAGGCCTGGATGTCTGTGCCTGGATGTCTGTGCCTGGTTCTGCAGGCCTGGATGTCTCTGCCTGGATGTCTGTGCCTGGTTCTGCAGGCCTGGATGTCTGTGCCTGGATGTCCCAGCCTGGTTCTGCAGGCCTGGATGTCCCAGCCTGGATGTCCCAGCCTGGATGTCTCTGCCTGGATGTCTGTGCCTGGTTCTGCAGGCCTGGATGTCTCTGCCTGGATGTCCCAGCCTGGTTCTGCAGGCCTGGATGTCTCTGTTGCTCCAGGCCCGGATTTCAAATTCGTACGGAACCTAGGCAAACTATATACTGGAAGAACCGGGCGAGTCCCAGGAGTGCCCCGGTGGTCTCCGATTTCGCCTAGGACGTTCCCCCGATTTTTAACGAATTTTTAAGCGATTTGCGCCAAAGCGGGCCCGGGGGGGGGGGCGAGTAGGCGGTCCGGAAGGCCCGGAACCGGGTCATGCCGTACACCGTTGGATCCGGGCCGCTCCGGGGATTACTAGGGTGGCCTCCGTTTCGCTCCAGGACCTTCCTGCGGTCGTCTATGGGTCTTTAACCGTCTACCGGAAGTCGGGTCAAAAGTACCCTTTCCCGCGGTCCAAACGAACCGGGACTGGCACCATCGTGCTCCTGGGATGCCCCCGGTTCGGGTGGTGTCACTCCCGGAGGCCTGGACGAAAGTCCCGGTTCCCTAGGCCCGGTTCTCTGTCGAGGGTCTCAGCCCTCGCTCATCCCCCGCTCAGCCCCGCCCGGCGCGAGTATCTTCATCGGCTGCTCCAACATCATCATCCTCAGCGCCACTGTCAGCTGCCTTACCAGGGCCCCGAAACACGACCCAGACCCCGAACGCGCGTTCGGATCCGGGCATGTCATACATCGTTGGAACCGGACGAGTCCCAGGAGTGCGCTGGTGGTGTCCGATTTGCTCCAGGACCTTCCTACGATTTTTAACGAATTTTTAAGTGATTTTCGCCAAAGCGGTCCCATTCGGTCCCCCGAAAAAGCGGTCAAAACGGACGGGAACCCTGGCATGTCATACCCCGATGGAACCGGGCGAGTCCCAGGAGTGCGCTGGTGGTGTCCGATTTGCTCCAGGACCTTCCTACGATTTTTAACGAATGTTTAAGCGATTTTCGCCAAAGCGGTCCCATTCGGTCCCCCGAAAAAGCGGTCAAAACGGACGGGAACCCTGGCATGTCATACCCCGATGGAACCGGGCGAGTCCCAGGAGTGCGCTGGTGGTGTCCGATTTGCTCCAGGACCTTCCTACGATTTTTAACGAATTTTTAAGCGATTTTCGCCAAAGCGGGTCCATTCGGTCCGCTTTCGCGGAAAAAAATGCACTTTTTCGGTAAAAACGCACCATGGCCCGATAGTCCGGAGTCCGGGGAACAGCCCCGTGCCATCCGTTTCCTTCTACCGCAAAGAACGACCGAGATATTAGCACCGGAAGGTCCGGTGCACACTAAAATGTCCGGTCTTTTTTTACTTTCACTTTCGCCCATGAAACTCGCCGAGGGTATTTCGTCACCTTACCCGGCAAAACACTGCCGGAACGATATGAGGAGAGAGTTGGAAAAGAGGGACTTAGAAGAAAAATGGGAAAGTGAGGTCTTAGAAAATTATATTTTCGGAAACCTGGATGTCTGGCGAGCCTATCTAAGCAGGTTTCAGCCCTCTTTTCCCCCATTTTAGTGCATTTTGAGCGGTTTTAAAAAAAAAAGTCTGCCTTTTCTCTGGAGAACCGGGGCTTTGGCCGACATGTCTCAGATTTGGCCGGTGAGTCTGCTGGGTCCTTCCGACGGGCCTGGAGGTTCTCTGGCTCGCCCCGGAGCTCTGTGGAAGGCAGGACAGAGCGGCAAGGACACCCTGGGCCCAGGCCGAAGGCGGTGTGCTCTGAGCGGACTCCGGTCCGCCCGGGGTCCCGCTGGAGGTCCTGGAGCTCCAGTGGATGTCTCCCACGCACACTTACACACACACAACCGACCGAACAGCACACGTGGCCTGCCATGAAGGGCTCCCGCCGGCCCTGGTGCTCTCAAGCACTGGCGCTTCGGCGAAGGGTTCCTCCAACCTTGCAGGTTCGCCTCTAGACCCGGGTACTGACAGTCTGTGGTACGGTACAAATGTGGCCTGCCATGAAGGGCTCTCGCCGGCCCTGGTGCTCTGAAGCATCGGCGCTTCGGCGAAGGGTTCCTTCAGCCTTGCAGGCCCGTCTCCTGACCCGTGCAGACGCGGGTCTGGAGGCATGTATGCCCGACCCCACCCGCTCCAGCCCGCGGTCGTACCATCGGTAGCGAGACCGAGACGTCCCGTCTGTCCCAGCCGTCTTTCACTGGTCCATCGCCGGTCGGTTCCAGTTGGGTATCGTTTGGGGGTGGAACCGGCCTCCGCAAGCGGCGGTGGCTCCAGGAGATCATAGAGTTTCTCAAACCCTGACGACGCACGACCTTTCGAGATGCATGCCCCGCGCCTCGGAGCCGGAAGTCGGCGGGCTCTCCTCCGGATAAAGCGCGCACCCACGCGGTGCGTCGCCGGAGCAACCTTCCGTCACCGGCCTGCCTAGTAGCATATGCTTTGTCTAAA